>NC_087343.1:65668636-65971666 GCF_030014295.1 Loxodonta africana
TAGATATCTAGAGTTATCTTTCAAAAAAGCGAATCTGAGTATGCCATTCTTACACTTCAGATGTCCTTGTCCGGACTTCTTATTCCTTACTTTTAGGAAACAAACAAACAAAAAAACCAAAAGCAAAACTAAGCTTCTCACCCACCTAGGTCCTCAGGGTCTGGCCCTATTTCTCTTCTCCAGGGTTGTCTTGGCTCACTCTTTCATCTTGTTGCTTGAACCATCTTTTATTTCCTCCATGGACCACGTTCCTTCCCACCTGAGGCCTCTGCCCAAACTCTTTTCTTAGTCTCATATGTAGACCCATTCCCTCCTTTCAATTACATATACCTGTTCCGTGTATCCACCTAATTTTCAATATACTTAAGACTGATCTCAGCTCAAATGTCATTTTTTTCAAGGTTTGCTTATTCTGGCCATCTAAGGTCAGGTCAGAGCTCTCTGATAAGGGTCTCCCAGCATCCCATTCTCTTCCTTCCTGTACTTATTACCATTTGTTATTATATATTTATATGAGGAATTATTAGATTAATAATTATCTCACATGCTTAGACCATTGTTTTTCAAATAACAGATTGCAACCCAGTATGGGTTAAACCTATTGCCATCGAGTCAATTCTGACTCATAGCGACCCTATAGGACAGAGTAGAACTGCCCCATAGAGTTTCCTAGGAGCGCCTGGCAGATTCGAACTGCCGACCCTTTGGTTTGCAGCTGTAGCACCAGTATGGGTTATGAAACAATAAATTGTGACAGCCTTTTTAAAGAAATGACATAGAAGATCTCAGACCGCATCGTCCATAGTGAGGGTATTTTTTTCATCAAACTTTTGCTTCCGATTAATAGATAGACATTAATAGATACCTTACCATATCCATTGACATCAAGTTGATTCCGACGCATTGTGACCCCATAGGACAGAGGGGAACTGCCCCACAGGGTTTCCAAGGCTATAATCTCCTGAAGCAAACTGCTACATCTTTCTCCTACAGAGCAGCTGGTGGGTTCCAACCACCAACCTCTCAGTTAGCAGCCAAGCACTTAACCACTGTGCCACTGGGGCTCCAAATAGACAGATAGATATATGTAATCTCATACACAGACAAACCCGCCAATGTGTTAGGTGTGATATGAAATGTATTTTTTATTGTGAGTCTTGATCAAAAAAAAATTGAAAGCCACTTAACAGGCTAAGTTGTATGAGACAGGGGTCCTGTCTGTTTGGCATACCTTTGTACCCCCAGGTCTAGCAGATGATCCTGCACTGAGTCAGGCACCAAGTCTGCTGGCTGAATGATTGAACCTCCTTTTCAGGGAGGTTCATGGATCCACTGCTTTGGTCCTAGGGACTAATGAACCCTGATTCTAAGCAGAAGTTCATGGTTATTATCTTGGTCAATTGAATCTGCATTAGATCACTAGAAGAGAAGGAAAATAATGTAAAACCATACCTACAAATGTATTTTATTAAGGGTCGGTAAAGAGATGAGGCACTATTAATGAAATATTTTTAGATTTAATTTTTTTGTGTGTGCATTATTTATTTATAGATCGGAAGGCTTAAAATACCATTTTATTAGCAAACAATGAAACAACTTTTACCTACCTAAATACCTGGGTAATTTTTTAATTTCTAAGGTAGTCCACATACACAGGGCTTATTACGTAGCTGTTATCTTTTGTGTGTACTTCAGCAATAAAATATTTATGCATTTTGGCAAGGTGATACTACAACCTGATTTAGTACAACAGCTGCACTGCTTCTTCCCGTGTGGCTTGATTTCCCTTTTTAATTTTCAGTTTTCTGCAACTAAAGACTTCTGTCAGCATGTAGTTTATACAGCAGCAAATAATAGTGAAAACTTCTTGAATTAACGTAGTAAAGAGAGAGATACTCTGCTAAGTTTACTTGATTTCATATTTTCTAAGTCTTTGAAAAATATTTTCCTAGCAAGTCATACAGAAGAGCTTTATAAAAATCATATATGTACAATGAGACATTTTTGTGATGTTTTTATTCTTTAAAAAACCTATAAACTCATCTCCAAAGGTCTAATCTCTGATTCTTTTTTTAATTTTCTTGATTTTGTTGTTGAGAATATACACAGCAAATCATACACCAGTTCAACGTTTTCTGTATGTCCTATTTAGTGGTACTGATTACATTCTTGGAACTGTGCAGCCATTCGCACCCTCCTTTTCTGAGCTGTTCCTCCTCCCTAAACATAAATTCGCTGTCCTGTCAGATTCCCATCTAACCTTTCGAGTTGCTGTTATCAATTTGAGCCCATACAGATAGTTCTTAAAAGAGCATAGTGCTCAAGGCAGTCATTTTTTACTAGTTAAGCTAAACCATTGTTTGGTTTTAATAAGACCTCAGGGTATGTCGCTGATTCTTTAAAAAAATGGAAAATCTCAGTTCTAAAGTATTCTGCATTTTTTAGCACAAATTAGGAAAGTCCTGGAAGTAAAAGAATGATTCTTACATTTATTTCAGTCATTAATTTGTATGTATAATTGAAATTGAGATTGGATTAAAAACTGTTAAGGCAAAAAACTGAGAACCTTAATTATTTGAAATTTTATTATCAGAACCCTTTTAGCACAGAATTTTTATCCAGCATGTGTTTTATTTTTTCTTTCTATTTCTAGGTGCTCCTGATCCAACAGCAGGTGCTAGTATAGATGATGAAAACTGCTGGCACTTAGATGAAGAGCAGGTTCAAGAACAGGTTAAATTGTTCCTTTCCCAAGGCGGGTACCACGGATCAGGGAAGCAACTTAATTTGCTCTTTGCTAAGGTATGATGGTTTATTTTCAAAGCAATATTCTAAATATATACTGTCTATATAAAATTATTTTTTATATTTATATAAGGTTATGCTTACAGTAGAAGAAAGACTTTTTTTATTTTAAGAAACCGGGTCAGTTAATTGACAAATTAAAAACTTTTGTGTTGTAATGTAACCTTTAATTTGCTTTGGTGACCTTAGACAAGGTGTGGAACATTTTTGTCCATCTCAGTTTCTGTCAAAGAAATAGTGGTAACTTATACAGTTCTGAAAAAACTTCTTCAGTACTAAACATGAAATAAATGGCTTAATATTATTTAAAATGCCATTTTCTCATTTTTTTTGTTTTGTCTTGTTTTCTCGTTAATTTTCCAAAATAGGTAATAAAATATAATCCTTAAGATGTGCTTTATATGTTTAGTTTAATATTTTCAGTATCTTTAGTTTCAAAAGCATAGACTTTGGAGTCATACAGACCTGGATTTAAATCCATGCTCTCTATTTTATTAACCATGTGAACCTCAGCAAGTTACTTAAGTCTGTTTCCTCATCTGTAAAATTAGCTAATCATACCGTATCTCCCAAAGTCTGGTGTTAAATGGTGTCTAGCACGGTCAGGCCTTGGTAGGTGTTAATTCTCATCGCTAAACATTGATGGCCTAAGAAACTTCTTGGTCAGGAGTTCTTCCTGGGCAGAAACTGTCTCTATTGTGTTATATAGGACTTACAGCAAACATATTTCTAAATACTGGATAAATAATTTTTAATATTTAATCAATGTATTTTTATTTCATTTTTTGGAGGTACAGCCATCATTATGGATAATATATTCAAATTAGTTTTAAGGGAACAGATAATTGTGTTTCATTGATACATTTGTTAAATACCTTTTCTAATATTCATAATAATTAAAAGATCTTTTTTTTTAATTCAGAAGAATTAGATTCTGTTAGTGGGCATGGTCAGAAATTAATGGTATTCTGATTAATCGATACCTTGTTAATATTTATGTAGATTGCCAATTTTCCAAGAATTAGATTATAATAAAATATATTTAACTCTAAAACTCACGTGATTTGATCATTCTTTAGTGATTCATAGGCACTTCAAACTCTCATAATGCCTCAGAGTCAACAGTCTGAAAATTAATTACTATTAGGCTATAGATGTACTTGAATGTTGGTTAAGAGAGTTCTGGTTTACATGCTTACTAGTAAAGAGTTTGTTAATTGCTATTGCTAACTGAGTAATAGGTTAGAAATCTATCAGGAAAATAAACATTAAATCAAATCCATTGTTCTACTGGCAACGTAAAAGGTTTGGTATGTTTAGACATACAGAAAATATTTTATATATTCTTATGTCAGCAAAGTATAGACTGTGAGTAGTGGAAGCAGTCTGAAAGACTGCAGTTGATATTTTGTTTCTATAGATGATATATCCATTATATATGCCATATGATGTAACAGCACCATATAATTTTGGAAATAGCGTAAATTTTGGAGTAAGACAGATCTGGGTGCAGATCCCAGCAATTCCCTTGTCCTTTGGGCAATTTCCTTATCTTCTCTGGGGCTTGGTTTTCTAATTTGCAAAATATGAATTATAATCTGGTCTACATGGTTGTTGTGACGATTAAATGGGAAATATAAGTGCAAAACTGTTTAGCATGATGTCCACTAAATGGTAACTTAGTTTCTTCTTCCCAGTCTTTACCACCTTTTCATGACTTTATAGTGTATCCATGTTGGGAATAAACTCCTTTTTAGGATTATTGAAATAACCTTTCTAGAAGGACAGCCGTCGTGATTCAGTGTAGAAATGCTTTTGAGTTCCTTAAAAGGCTCAAATTCTGCAGCAGGTGAGAGGATTCCATTGCTTGTCAGGGTGCAGGCCTGAAGCAGGATTCTTTAGTCACTGAGATTTCAGCTGCTTTATTGAGGATCTGCCATTTTCTCCTTTACCTGACTTTCTTCCAGAAAGAACCCTGAATAAAAGGGCCCTTTCCCTTTTTTCTATTGCATGTGACTTTGCTTCAGTAATTTACGAGGAGAGTGATGCTCAGCTGAGATTCTTTTTGTCGAACACACAGCCTTAAACACTTTTGGAATGGATGGATTCATTTAGGGTTTCCTGCAGAGGGATTTTAGCCTTATTTTTCTTTTTCTCCTTTCTTTTAGTTGGGAAATGTAGCACAAGAGTTATGGACAGGGCTTGAGGTTAAAGCTCGAAAGACCAAGTTATGTAGGTCAGTGGTTCTTATTATTTTGCTAAATGAATCACTCATTTAGAGCCAGCGTGTTCTTGAACCTACAGCCAGGTTTCCTCTTACCATTGCAAAAGCAATCCCAACTGAGTGAAAGGAAGTATTATGTTGCTCTTTATATGTATAAAAAAAAAAATTTTAGTGAGAGAGAACTTACTGAAATTTTTACTTGAAAAACTGAAGGGCTTGTGCAACTTTGGGAATATACCAAACACCAATTTAATTGTACAGTGTAAATTGGTGAATCGTATGGTATGTAGATTATATCTCAATAAAGCAGTTAAAAACAAAAACAAAAACCTGAAGGATGGATACTGTCATGATAACATTAGCAGATCAGTGTAGGAGATTCTAAAGAGTCCTCAGTGGGCTCTGCTTTAAGATCTTCAGATCTGTTGGTAAGTACAGTCAGTTGGAGAGCCAAGAAGATGCCAGACTTTTGTTTTGGAATTGTTTTTAAGGTTGGCAGCATTACAGCATCTCATCCCAATGAAGCAGCGGCATCTTGTTAAAACCTGTTTTGGTAAACTAGTAGGTTCATACACCTGTTTTTACTGCCAGATTTCACTTCTCTGGTATGCTAGTGCAAGAATTAAGTGGTCGCGTGCTTTGTTTTAGTACAGTCTTAAACTACAAAGTGTGCTTGCTTTAGATAAGAAAGGATATTTTGAAGGAGGCCTTGAAAAAGTATTTGTACTGGACATATGAAACATGATTTAATCATTTCTCCTTGACCAGATTTTTAGGACCCAATTAAAAATTATGGAGGATTGAGAAGTAAACCAGTCTTCTTTCCACTTGTGAATTCCAAAACAAAATTTAAATAAAATTAATGGATAATTTTGATTAAATTGAAGATTTAAGATAGAGACCAGTTTTTAGGAAAGCTGGTATAAAGGCGTAACTTCTCCCCCTGCCCCCCCCACCCCACCCACCCCGGAAAAAATAGAGAAAATTGGTCTGTGTTACTCTTTATTTTTTGAACATTTTTCTAAAGGTTCATTTTCCCCACTAGGTGCGGGAGATGTTGAAGATGAGAGACTCCAATGGGGCCCGCATGTTGACCTTGATAACAGAGCAATTCATGGCCGACCCCCGCCTGTCACTGTGGAGGCAGCAAGGCACTGCGATGACTGACAAATATAGGCAGCTCTGGGACGAGCTGGGTAAATACAAGTTTTCTGACAAATTACTATTGAGTTGTGTATGGATAAACACCGTAGTTGAACGTTTCAAGAACATGGTCATAGTATTGCTGAAAAGAGCTGCTCATATGAACTTCTTAGTGATATACACTGGTTAGGAGAATAGGAAGAATGAGGACTTGGGCTGGCATTTGCAGAAAACAGCCTTGGCAGGGTTTGGGGGGATTGTCCTATATAGAGGAAAGCAAACTTAGGGATCTGCTTCTACATATTTAAAAAACAGCTGTATTACGTTGAAATACCTCACTTGTATAATAGAGCTGGTTATTTACTTCTAGATAATGTAATCAAGTCAGCTGAAACGTGGAGTCTGCCTTTGCCTTCTGTGCACATTATCACAGTATTAAAAATAGTTTGGGTATCGATTTTATTTGGGCTGCTATAGATTTAGGTGAACTATTGATCTTCAGAATGGAAAAGATATAGCAAACTCTAATTTTTATTACTTTTCAAATCCCTGGTGATAAATCTAAATATAGCAGGTAGTTGAAATAATGAGAAATCCACTACACTAATTGTGTCCGGTAAAAGGATATTGGAAATTTCCTTGGGAAGAGTTGTGTGTTACCCGGTGCTCATTACTAGGAAAGTAATGAATTTGAGAAAGTGTATTTGTTCTGCTGTTTTTTTATTAAGAAATCGGTAAGTAACAACTGGAATTTCTGACAAACATTGTATCAGTGCCTATATTAATTTTATGGGAAGAAAATCCTGGATATCTTTATTAGGAGATTCTGGTTTCAGTGAAATTGTATAGCACAACTCTCCATAACTTCACCTCTCTCCTTCTGGGCTGATCCACATCACGCTGGATTGATCCCAGGTGCAGCTTGTGTAAAATCCCCCTTAGTGCTACCTGCTTGTGCGTTCTGAGTATGAATTGTGAGTAGTCTAGACCAAGAGAAGCTGTTGTCTGTGAAGATACCATATGATCATAAGACTTAGAAAAGATCTTTGACACGGACTATTTTACAGATGAGGAAACTGAAGTCCAGGAGATAGGAAACTCCTGGATATTGTGTGATTTGACACCAAAGGTTCCTTTTTACTCACAAGTTTTTAGATATTTGTTGATATTTTTCCCTGGCTTTTTTTTTTCTTTTTTTAAGTGTCTTATAATAACTTGAGCCTGCCACTTTCCTTTGGTCACCTGAAATAACGGTAGTGGCCATGGAGAGGCTGGTGTGTTCGACCCTTTTGTTCGCAGCTGAGTGCTTAACCATTGAGCCACCAGAGCTCTTTTTCGAGAAGCTTAGAATTACAAATAACTGGTTAGGAAGAAACTATCAACTAAAATTTTTGGTTAATAAAAAAGTACAATGATTTATTCTGAAATAAAATTTGCAATATTCAAATTTAATTCATATTCACATCTTACCTTTCTAAGTGGGTTTTGAAAATTATGGACCTCAACCCTCATCGAAAATATAAATTCCGTTAGGTGAAAGTTTCCACCGGCTGATTCTGCTTATACCTTCTGACAGACTTACTTTCTAATCACGGACCAGGCTTTATACAATTTCTTTGATTTCAGTCCAGGATGAAGAACACAATTCCTTGCCCTGTGCTTTCTTTTTTGTCTACCTTACCTCTCCCCCTCAACCCCCGACTACATCTCCGCCCGCAGTGATTATTAGACTGCTATGACTTCTGCTATGTACTCAGATACCAAGCAGAGGACACTTAGCACTTTAATGGAATCTAAGTTCTGCCAAAATGCTCCTTAGAAGAGAAAATTGGAAGACTATGTCTCACATACTCTGGACATGTTATCAGGAGGGATCAGTCCCTGGAGAAGGTCATCATGCTTGTAGATGGTCAGCAAAAAAGAGGAAGACCCTCGAAGAGACGGATTGACACAGTGGGTGCAACAATGGGCTCAAGCAAAGCAACAATTGTGAGGATGGCGCAGGACCAGGCAGCGTTTTGTTCTGTAGTACATAGGGTGGTTGTGAGTCAGAACCGACTTGAGGGCACCCAGCAACAAGAAGTTCTGGAAAGAATCCCATGTAGAAGTAACAATAGCTATTACATCTTAAGATTCATTTGTCAAAAAACTAACTAAAAGTTGGTTGTGGACTACAAAAGCAAAGGCTTTTGCTTCTTAATAAAATGGGGGAATTTGACTTTGTGCCCCTGCGCAGGGCTCGCATTGCTTCAAGGCTCTGCTTTGGAATTAAATGCTGAGCACTGCCAGATGCCAGACATTGAGAAGAGGCTGAGTTTTGTCGGCAAATGGGATCTGCAAGTTAATTGGTGTTTTCTGCAGGCTTCTGGCTGTGAAATGAAATTGGAAGCCCTTTAGCCACATGGATAATACAGGACCTGAATACAAATGTCACATGTCACCATCAGGACCCACTGTGAGACAATAGTGTTCCCACTCCAACACTGCGCCATTACAGATCATTTAAATATGGGGATTACATTTAAACTAAAAGCCCCATTTGCCTTTTACTGCAATTTAAATGTCCTCTTAGCAAAAGCTAAGTGACAAATTAAATGAAAAAAGTGCCCACATTTTTAAAGCTGTAATGCAAAACAACCTTTTATTGCTTCTCATGTGCCACGAATGAATCATTATACTTGTCAACCCTAAACCAAGCCATAATTGGAGCAGCTACTGTTATCAAAGTGGGGCCGCTCTGTGACAGCTTAATAAAGCTGAAACTGTTAAATTAAATCTTAGATACTTAACTCCTTAGCACCGGTGGATTCGATGGGTCCGTTCCTGGCAATGGCCAATACACCAGGAAAAAAAAAAGACTCCTGGCATGGAAGCCTTAATCTGATGAAAGCGTACAAGTCAGAGTATCTTAGCCAGGAGCCAAGTAACTCTGCTCCTGGCACAGGGATTTGGAGCCATCAGATTGTAAGCTAAAAGATTACAAGATGTGTTTTTTTTCCCATAAGCTCAGATAGGCCCCTCCCCAAGATCTATTATTTTCTGAGTATATGTGTTTTATTAAAATTTAACAATGTTGATGTTTCAAAATTAGTTTCTAAAATAACACATTAATTTTAACTTTTTTCTCTTTTAAATTAATATATGCAAACTTAATTGAAGTAGCAACAGGCCCAATTTCTTCTCCCCATCTTCCAGCTAACAAAGGAAATGATTATTCTCAATTCTACTTTTCCAAAATAAGTGCGTATGATAGTCATTTGATCTAGGTTAATTTTTGTGATTTACTCCCTGATTTTAATAATGTAGTATGAAGTAGATACAGATGCATACTATTAAGATCCTGTTTAGTGCATCTCATTTGCAGATACATTTATCGTGAACATGAATCTGTTTCTCAAATATTAATTTTACTTTCTCTACATGATGTTAATTTTCGCAAACACACGCTAATGCTTTCAAGATGAGCAGTGTTGAATCATAATCAGCTATCAGGAAAAGTATATACTACAATCTGAAAACAGAAAGCCCCATTGCAGTGGTGGAGTGGAGGCTGTACCTTTAGTGGAAGCTGTAGTTGACATGCAGATTTTCTGGAAAGCTGATCATGGAAATAACCCTTGGATTGTAAAAAACAGCCAGTGCTAATGGGTGGTGATCCTACCTACTGTTAGCCCTAATGGTTATCTCTTCACACTTAATTACTGTGGGGTTCCTCAGGGATAAGGGATATATTATAACCTCTTATCTGTTTTGATGGGTCTCTTTCCTTAAACATTTTCCTAGACTGTAATTTTACTTTGCTTCATAAAACTATAAGTTGTCGCTGCCATTCTATTAAGACTTCATTAAAAAGGATGTCATTAGAGGAAACAGTTAAATAAGATTTAATCACAGTTTTATCAAAGGGGAAAAAAGTCTAAATGCTCATTTTCAAGTATTATATATTTTTTCCAAAAATTTTAAGCACATAACTTTCTCTTGTGTTTTCTAGCATGAAACCCTGTTACTTAGGGAGAGGATGGGCTATCATGGCTGCTTTGGTCTCTCCTCACTCAGCTCACAAGAATAAGATGGTCTCTCTCAGAGTCCTTTTTCAGTTTCTGACCGAAGTACCTAACTCTATGAGCAGAAATCGCCATAGTTAGATGTTTCTTTCTGGCTTGAATTTCATTGTAAGGTTAGTTTGACCACTTGTTATTAAGTAACAGCTCCAGTATCCCCTCTTAGGGTGCTAGATAGATTGAGTGAATATACAGATTCAAGGCACTTGGAGTCAGAATATGATTATGTACAGGAACAGAGGACTTAGCCTACCCGTTGGGGTGACATGCATTGCAAAATACAAAAAATTACCTGCTATCTGGACTCAGAACACTTGTCTCATCTACCATCCCAAACAGAAGTAGTGATCTCTCTGGACCTCTTGTGCACCCACCCTCTGAATGATACTCTAAATAATTTAGGAGGGCCTTGGTGCACAGCCAGAAATAAGATTCCAAAGGCTGTGCTTTGGAGGTAACTGTGGAGAAATTTCTGGGAAATGTTGTCTTACTGTTAGCGTCCCTAAAAGCAACAGGCTCTAGTAGCTCCCCCCACCCCCGCCCCACTTTAGTGAGCCCTTTACTTAGTTTCTATGGTAAATTGATAAATTCAAGCTCAAGCCCCCACAGTTTTTAAGTTGATAGCGTTTAGGTTAGGTTAGGTTAGGTTAGGTTACCTAAGGAGTAACTGCTTTTCATGGAGAATTAGAATATATTTCATTGTGGCTTGCCATATATAGGTTTCTGTATGCTAGTACCCTTGGAGAAAATGGCAGTTCCCAGAACCCCCTTATAGCAAAAATATGGCGGTACCATCTTGGAAACTCCTGTACAGCTGTAAGTATAGAATGTAATCCTAACTAAATACATAACAGGGATTGCTTGCCACCCACCAGTTTATCTTCCTGGGCACAAGGTGAATAAAACTTTATCACTGCATACCACTATCAGTGCCTTCTTGTTAACCCTTCTTTCTGGAAGTCTTATTGCAATCTATTGGTAGGTATTAGGCACTTGCTGTGTCTGCAGAGAAAGGTGCATTAGATATTTGATTTTAGTGTTGATGCCACTGGTAGGAAGGAGTGAAGCATGCATTAAGAGATGTGATAAATTGCAACAGTCATGAATGACCTGACAAACACTTTTTATTATTTATTTACAAATTAGTAAAACGATTTGTACAAACTCAGTTTAATATGGGTTTACAAGATGTTCGTGGAGGTGAATTGCTAGGGAAGAAATAGAGTATTCCAGAAAAGAGGAACGTTGTTGTTCTTAGGTGCCGTCGAGTCGGTTCTGACTCACAGTGACCGTATGCACAACAGAACGAAACACTGCCCGGTCCTGAGCCGTCCTTACAATCATTGTTATGCTTGAGCTCACTGTTGCAGCCACTGTGTCAGTCCACCTCGTTGAGGGTCTTCCTCTTTTCCACTGACCCTGTGCTCTGCCAAGCATGATGTCCTTCTCCAGGGACTGATCCCTCCTGACAACATGTCCAAAGTATGTAAGATTCAGTCTCGCCATCCTTGCTTCTGTGGAGCACTCTGGTTGTACTTCTTCTAAGACATATTTGTCTGTTCTGGCAGTGCATGGTATAGTCAATATTCTTCGTCAATACCACAATTCAAAGGCGTCAGCTCTTCTCCGGTCTTCCTTATTCATTGTCCAGCTTTCACATGCATATGATGCGATTGAAAATACCATGGCTTGGGTCAGGCGCACCTTAGTCTTCAGCGTGACATCTTTGCTCCTCAACACTTTGAAGAGGTCCTTTGCAGCAGATTTGCCCAATGCAATGCGTCTTTTGATTTCTTGACTGCTACTTCCATGGCTCTTGATTATGGATCCAAGTAAAATGAAATCCTTGACAACTTCAATCTTTTCTCTGTTTATCATGATGTTGCTCATTGGTCCAGTTGTGAACATGTTTATTTTCTTTATGTTGAGGTGTAATCCATACTGAAGGCTGTGGTCTTTGATCTTCATTAGTCAGTGCTTCCAGTCCTCTTCACTTTCAGCAAACAAGGTTATGTCATCTGCATAATACAGGTTGTTAATGAGTCTTCCTCCAATCCTGATGCCCTGTTCTTCTTCATACAGTCCAGCTTCTCGGATTATTTGCTCAGCATACAGATTGAATAGGTATGGTGAAAGAATACAACCCTGGCACACATCTTTCCTGACTTTAAACCAATCAGTGTCCCCTTGTTCTGTCCGAACAACTGCCTCTTGATCTATGTAAAGGTTCCTCATGAGCACAATTAAGTGTTCTGGAATTCCCATTCTTTGCAGTGTTATCCATGATTTATTATGATCCACTCAGTCGAATGCCTTTGCATAGTCAGTAAAACACAGGTAAACATCCTTATAGTATTCTCTGCTTTCAGCCAGGATCCATCTGACATCAGCAATGGTATCCCTGGTTCCACGTCCTCTTCTGAAACCAGCCTGAATTTCTGGCAGTTCCCAGTTGATATACTGCTGCAGCCGTTTTTGAATGATCTTCAGCAAAATTTTGCTTGTGTGTGATATTAATGATATTGTTCTATAATTTCCACATTCGGTTGGATCACCTTTCTTGGGAATAGGCATAAATATGGATCTCTATATAGCTGCACTATATGAAGAAGAACGGGGCATCAAGATTGGAGGAAGACTCATTAACAGCCTGTGTTATGCAGATGACACAACCTTGCTTGCTGAAAGTAAAGAGGACTTGAAGCACTGACTAATGAAGATCAAAGACCACAACCTTCAGTATGGATTACACCTCAACATAAAGAAAATAAACATGTTCACAACTGGACCAATGAGCAACATCATGATAAACAGAGAAAAGACTGAATTTGTCAAGGATTTCATTTTACTTGGATCCACAATCAAGAGCCATGGAAGTAGCAGTCAAGAAATCAAAAGATGCATTGCATTGGGCAAATCTGCTGCAAAGGACCTCTTCAAAGTGTTGAGGAGCAAAGATGTCACGCTGAAGACTAAGGTGCGCCTGACCCAAGCCATGGTATTTTCAATCGCATCATATGCATGTGAAAGCTGGACAATGAATAAGGAAGACCGAAGAAGAGTTGATGCCTTTGAATTGTGGTGTTGGTGAAGAATATTGAATATACCATGGACTGACAGAAGAACAAACAAATATGTCTTAGAAGAAGTACAACCAGAATGCTCCACAGAAGCAAGGATGGCGAGACTGAATCTTACATACTTTGGACATGTTGTCAGGAGGGATCAGTCCCTGGAGAAGGACATCATGCTTGGCAGAGTACAGGGTGAGCGGAAAAGAGGAAGACCCTCAACGAGGTGGATTGACACAGTGGCTGCAACAATGAGCTCAAGCATAACAACGATTGTAAGGATGGCGCAGGACCGGCAGTGTTTTGTCCTGTTGCGCATAGGGTCGCTATGAGTCTCAATCAACTCGACGGCACCTAACAACAAGAACATGGATCTCTTCCAGTCATTTGGCCAGGAAGCCGTCTTCTACATTTCTTGGCATAGATGAGCGAGCACCTCCAGCACTGCATCTGTTTGTTGAAACATCTCAATTGATACTCCACCAATTTCTGGAGCCTTGTTTTTTGCCAATGCCTTCAGAGCAGCTTGGACTTCTTCCTTCAGTACCATCGGTTCCTGATCATATGCTGCCTCTTGAAATGGTTGAACATCAACTAATTCTTTTTGGTATAATGACTCTGGGTATTCCATCTTCTCTTGATGCTTCCTACGTCACTTAATATTTTCCCCATAGAATCCTTCACTATTCTAACTCGAGGCTTGAATTTTTTCTTCAGTTGTTTCAACTTGAGAAATGCTGAGCGTATTCTTCCCTTTTGGTTTTCCATTTCCAGCTCTTTGCACATGTCATAATACTTTACTTTGTCTTCCCGAGATGCCCTTTGAAATCTTCTGCTTAGTTCTTTTACTTCATCAATTCTTCCTTTTGCTTTAGCTGCTCGACGTTCGAGAGCAAGTTTCAGAGTATCCTCCGACATCCATCTTGGTCTTTTCTTTCTTTTCTGTCTTTTCAGTGACCTCTTGCTTTCTTCATGGATGATGTCCTTGATGTGTCATTCCACAACTCGTCTGGTCTTTGGTCACCAGTGTTCAATGCGTCAATTCTATTCTTCAGTTGGTCTCTAAATTCAGGTGGGATATACTCAAGGTCATTTTGGCTTTTGTGGCCTTGTTCAGATTTTCTTCAGTTTTAGCTTGAACTTGCATATGAGCAATTGACAGTTTGTTCCACAGTTGGCCCCTGGCCTTGTTCTGGCTGATGATATTGAGCTCTTCCATCGTCTCTTTCCACAGATGTAGTCTGTTTGATTTCTGTGTGTTCCATATGGCAAGGACCATGTGTATAGTTGCTGTTTATGTTGGTGAAAGATTGTATTTGCAATGAAGAAGTTGTTCTTGCAAAGTTCTATTATTCGATCTCCATCATTGTTTCTATCACCAAGGCCATATTTTCCTACTACTGCTCTTTCTTCTTTGTTTCCAACTTTTGCATTCCAATCACCAGTAATTATCAATGCATCTTGATTGCATGTTCGATCAATTTCAGACTGCAGCAACTGATAAAAATCTTCTATTTCTTCATCTTTGGCCCTAGTGGTTGGTGCGTACATTTTAATGATAGTATTAACTGGTCTTCCTTGTAGGCATATGGATATTATCCTATCACTGACAGCACTGTACTTCAGGATATATCTTGAAATGTTCTTTTTGACAATGAATGCAACACCATTCCTCTTCAAGTTGTCATTCCCAGCGTAGTAGACGATATGATTGTCCGATTCAAAACGGCCAATACCAGTCCATTTCAGTTCACCAATGCCTAGGATATCCATGTTTATACATTCCATTTCATTTTTGACGATTTCTAATTTTCCTGGATTCATACTTTGTACATTTCAGGTTCCGATTATTAATGGATGTTTGCAGCTGTTTCTTCTCATTTTGAGTGGTGCTACATCAGCAGATGAAGGTCCGGAAAGCTTTACCCCATTCACGTTGTTAAGGTTGACTCTACTTTGAGGAGGCAGCTCTTCCGCAGTCATCTTTTGAGTGCCTTCCAACCTGGAGGGCTCATCTTCCAGCACTGTATCAGACAGTGTTCCGCTGCTATTCATAAGGTTTTCACTGGCTAATGCTTTTCAGAAGTAGACTGCCGGGTCCTTCTTCCTAGTCTGTCTTAGTCTGGAAGCTTAGCTGAAACCTGTCCTCCATGGGTGACCCAGCTGGTATCTGAATACCGGTGGCATAGCTTCCAGCATCACAGCAACATGCAAGCCCCCACAGTATGACAAACTGACAGACATGTGGAGGAAAAGAGGAATAATATGAACAAATACAGGGATGAGCTCATTATGGAAGGGTATGTAGGCTTCATATTCATTACCAAAAATGTCGTTTTCAGGATTTTCCCTCCAGCCTTGTTGTTCCTCATTGTTACTCTACTTCAAAGGCGAGGAGAGGGAAAGAGTTTAGACATCATAGGATCAAGATTTTTGCTTTGTTTATTTTCTATGTTAGTCTAGCTACTAATGATAATACAGTTGCCAGCCCTTATTTATCAGTCACTTAACGGAATGCATGTATCATTTAATCTTTAAAACAGTACTGTGAGATAGGTATAGCTATTAGCTCCGATTTTACAGTCAAAAAAACTGAGGCTTAAGGAGGCTAGATAACTTGCCTGAGGTCACTGTTGCAGAGCAGAAATTTGACCCCATATATCACTGACTTCAAAGACAACCATCAAGCTAGACCACATCCCCAGCTTATTTTAAGCATATTTTACAAGACTGTAATGTGCCTCTGCCAGATGGTCTATTTACTCAGAGTAAAAGAGTGGCAAAGTGAGGCTCTTGTAAAAGCAGCCGACTGCTTCCTGGCTTGGTCTGCCGACCCTTGGTACCAGTATCCTGATTGCAGACTAGATAGCTGAGCCCACCTACTGTAGCCACCATCTGTATCCATGTTTATAGGGACCCTCTTAACTTCAGACTCTTTGAAGGAGCAAACATATTAATGTAGAATAGCCACATGCATGCTGTTCGCTGAGAACTGTGTTATGTAATTAACTTAAGCATATCACAAAATACTGCATATTACAGATGGCATACAACAAAGTTTTGATCTCATTTTGTAGTCCCCTCTGGTAAGGAGCCAGTGAAATCCCTTAGCCTACTGCCTCTGCTCTGGCTTGTACCAGGCCCTGATGATAGTATTCTTGCCAACATTTCTTATCTCACATGGTCTGTAGGCTCAGCAAACCCATTCTACGCATGGGCTGTCCTACCCTGGAATGGGGTTATGCGCTCCTGTCAGAGCCCTGATTCTCAGTCTCTGACTCTCAGTCATTATTCTGAGCTCCCTCTAAATACAGAGGCTTTGTCCATTGTGTTGCTCGGGAGGCTGTGCTTCCTTCCAGCACTATTCTCAGAATGCCTGTCTGCTGCTGGATCCTCATTACTGAGGCCTGGTTTCTTTCTGTTTGGTTGGTCCTACTGCTTTCTGTCTCTCCAAACTGAGAGCTCTGTGTTCTTGGGCCAAAGGCCTCTGGGTTCGGGGCTGTTTCTCTGCTTCCTTAAGTAGGCAGAGTAATTTTTCAACCATCCTGCTCTTAACTAAAGCTGCTGGGGTTGAATTATCCATTCAGTCTTTATTTCTACTGTACTCTATACAGAGTAAAAAAAAAAAAAAAAAATTACTCTGTATGGGGTACAGTAGAAATAAAGAGAAAATTTTAAAAATATGTATTAATAGGAAATAGTAGATTTTTTCAGGATTAAAAGATCTTTAGAGGTCATTTGATCGTACTGTCTAACCAATTAGAGATTCTTAATGACATTTAATGTCTGAATTATTTAGCTGTGTAATTGGATAAATTGTAACGACACTTGGAGATCACTCCATTGTGTGTTTTTGTAAAACCCTATTCAAATATAAACCAGGGAGATTTATTTAGGAGTTAAGATACCTTTTGGTTTGTTGTAGAATATGTCAGTGTTCTATATTATATACGTAGTCTGCTGGTAACATTATTTGTATCCGGGATGGGCTCCAGTTACCTTGTATTATGCTATTTAAACTTGACTCCATGGTACTAGACACTCTTCTCAAGTTAGTAGTTAATAGGAGTGTCAGAGAATTGGTATAATGTGTCCTTTTCTTCCTTACAACAATTTCTAGAAACCTATTTTTGAAAAGTTCTTCTTACCTTTTCTACTTCCTAAGCATTAGTACACTTGTCCTCGTGAAATGGAGAGAATCGGCTTGCTACATTGTGGATATAGGGTACAATCATGGTAGGGTGTAGGGGACGGGTGGGGTGGAAATGAAGAAGCTGAGGAAAATTTCCTTTAACCATTTCTCACTCCTAAAGTGGCAGCATACAAAAATTAACGAGGTCTGAGAAGCCTCATTTTAAGCCATCTGGGATTCCCAGGGGCTTCACAAGGAATCAGGGGTGCCAAGAGCTAGAATGAAAGAAGCAGAAGCCAAGGGAGGTCTGAAGCAGCCACTTAGGCTGCACTGTGCGTGTGCTGGGCACAGAGCAAGGTGCTTTACAAATGTTATCACAGTTAATTTTTAAGTTTAGTAGGTCAATGTGGGGGAGGAGCACCCAAGGAAATTGGAAGTGGCTGTTGTGGGGGTGTTCAAACACTACCCTGCAGAGTCCCTGGGGTGAGAGAGGGAGGGCACGGATGGGAGGAGGCAGGTCCTTCTCAATCAGAGCAGTGTGACTTTTGCCACTTTACATACTGCCTTTCTCAGGAACAAAGGATTCTGAGATTAAAAATGCATGCTTGATAATCACTGTCTTCAATAGGCTTTTAAGTAGCCACTCTTCTTTAGAGGTGTAGCAAATAATGGCTTTTTTTTTTTTTTATATATCAATTCTATACATTTTAGGGAAAGGCAAGCTAGTAAATGATTAGCAGGAAGTGAGTTTTTGCAAGGCTGCTGCTGTGCTCATCTGATAATTACATAACATTGTTTTAGTGTTTTATTAAAGAATTCTAAATTGAAATAAGATTAGAACTCTGTGTAGTAAAAATACAAGCTCCTTCTGACATTAACCTCTTTGGATGAGTTGGTGATTTGTCTTATGCTGTCTTCTCAGGCTCTGATCTGGTAGCGGAATAGCCAGGAGCAGGGTAGTAGTTGTCCGAAATGGAGCTAACTAACTTTACTCTCTGAGCGTTCTGCTACAGAGATAATCTGTGATTTTGAGCTATGACCAGCTAGGACTTTTTGACCCTAGATTGTGCTTAACAGCCCCTTTCATTCTGGGGCATGTTCGTAAATTTCAAAATGGCCTGCAGCAAACCTGGAGAGAATGAGAACCATTAGTAAAATAGGAATCGCTTAGAGACCTAGGCCATAGGTGGCCTTGAAGTGGCTTAGATTGGAAGCCACAGTCTGTCGTTGTGGGAGAAGAAAAGACTAAGAAGGTTGGATGGGAGGAGCTGAACAGGGCACTTAAGACAAATACAAGCTTGACACTGGGAGACAATTCTGTTAGGAGTATTTTCAAAATGCTTCCAGGAGCACAAAATCCTACTCCCCCTTACCGTACCTTAAAGACGAGGTTAATATATCCAGCAACCGTTCACTAGAACAGATTGAGTATACAGAAAAGATGCTAAACATTAAACATTCAGGCACTAGGAACCAGGGGGTTTAGACTAAGAAATGTGTGATAATTTTTTATTTTGAAACTGTTGAATTACTGTTTTTAAAGGTCATGTTGTCAACTTCTATTGTTGTTGGTACATTTAAACTAATTTTTTAGCCATCCTTTTTTATCCTTGTATTAGTGTCTGATTATCTCGCCTCTTTTCCCTTCCTTCCCACTAGTTAGAACACTGAAAGTAGTACATTTGTTTTTATTTTTTAAAGTTTTCCTGTAAAGGTGAGAAGAATGTGCCTGGCACAGAGTTGGTGCTTAGTAAATGTTTATGAATAAAAAAAGGTGAACGAATATTTGAAAACATTAAGAAGCAAGTGTTTTGGGTACTGAAAACAACAACTGAAAGGCTTCAATCTTCACTGCCATTCTTCTGGATTATCCAGTCTTCTCTGCCCATGCGCAGTTGGGTATTCGTGGGTGCCTGCATGTGCATGAACACACACACACACACACTTTAGAAAAGAGAAGGGCAATGATTCCCTCTTGCCATCAGTGCTGCAGGTAATCTATTGCATTAATCAGCCAGCCAGTGGGAAATGCATGGGGAGTGATTATACTATCATACACAATACAATCAGCATGAAGCACTTGTCAAGACCAATACATCAAAGTTTAATTCAGTAATAGAATGAATTAGAGCAAAATGAAACATTCTGTTCTCCAAGAAACCCAGCACCCATCACAGGTTCTTTCTGAACACCATAGAAAAGTCAGTGCATTAAGAAATTGTGTTTATGAATAAAATTGCAGTTCTAATCTGACAGAACACTGCAAACACTTTTCCTCAGGGTTCTTGTACAGTTATAGTGCTAAGTGTTTATCTGATCACCAAACCAATCAAAAAAACCAAACCTACTGCCATTGACTCATAGCGACCCTATAGGACAGGAGCTACCCCATACAGTTTCCAAGCAGCACCTGGTGGATTCGAACTGCCAACCTTTTGGTTAGCACCCGTAGCTTTTAACCACTGCGCCACCAGGGTTTCCTAATCACCAGTACTCTATAATAATGACCATTGGTAAATTCTGTTATTTTTTGGTAGGACTCCTGGTTATCTTTTGTCCTAAACTGGTTCTCCATGGCAAGTGAAAGGAAGGGTGTTGTACCAGCGACTCAGGGAAGCACTTCTCCGTAAATATGGGAGGTGGACTGTAGATTGCCTTACTGGAACAGCAGGCAAATTAACAAGGACCTACTGTTTACAGTGCCCTATGAAAAGCACTGCCCCAGAGTCAGGAAACAGAATAAATACATGAAAAACAAAAAACAGCCTAAGTATTACATAGTAGCAGTTTAAGACAACTATAGATAAAAGGTTATACAATATAGGATGTATTTCAGAAAATTTGGAGGATAGATCTAATGCTTTTTATAAGGCACTATTACCACGCTCAACTAAGTATGATCTTTTTCAGAGGGGCAAATGCATATTTTAAAACTCACCAGGACTGTTTCAGTTTTTAAAGCCTTCAACTGGAACATAATGAACAGGGTTGTTGGAGCCAGACACTCCTTAAGTTTGGATTCTGATCTTCATATTTACTGTATAGCCCCGGACAGGTCATTTATCTTAGATAGAACCTCAAATTCTTTAACTATAAAATGGGCATAATGTGGTTTCTTGAGAACTAAAATAAGATAATTTAGGTCATGCACAGTACATATCTATGTAGGAAAAGCAGGCCCAATGGGAAAGTTGTAGGAGAGTGGTGTAATGGAGGTCTAAAGAGTCTTTTCAGAAATGGATTCATACAGACTTGAATCGTTCCTTTGGAGTTAGGACTGTTAGATGACCCATGGAACTGTTTCTGGAGGCAGCTTAATTAAGCAGCCAGTGCAGGACACCTGGAAAGTGTTCTTCCAGGTTACCACAATTCACACCCCTTTACCTCACCACCTATTGACTGCTCTTTCTGTATCTCAGAATAAGAAACCGTCTGCTATCATTCCTTTTTCTCTTCTTTCTGATTTCTGTCTTTCATTCCTTCCTTTCCTCTCTCCCTGCTCCCCTCTCTCCTTCAGTTGAAAAGGACAAGGATGGTGAGGGGTGGAGGAGCTGGCTCTGATCATTTCCTGTAGAACCAGGCATCTAATGAGGTCAGGCTGGTTTTGATGAATCTTGCATGTTGACCCTACAGCACTGACAAGTCAAATGGGAAGAGAAAACTGCGTATCAGATGAGGGCCACAGGTTTACCAGAAAGAAACATTATCTAGAATATCGGTTTCCTGTTTGGGAATATCTCTGACTTCTTTCCTGACAACAAAAAGATGGTTATATTATTTGAGAATTTTCTCAGAGCTTGGTTAAGTAATAACCAGTTGGGTACCATTTTGCGGAGGGTTTAGCCCTGCTTGACCTAAGCAACTAGAAAACTGAAGTATACCTGAGGTTTTATTGAAATTTCCGCAGAAATGTTTTAATGAATTAAAAACTAACATAGCAAATTTAAAGGAAGAAAAATGTTTTCAACAAACTTATTTTTCAAACATGGGATGACTGATATATTAAGACTGTGTTGTACTGAGAACAATACCGTAATTAGGGTCCCAGTTTTAGTGTGGTCTGACCCGAGAAATTTTTGTGACTACAGTTTTATTAGCACAACTAATTATGCCAGTGATCTCCTATTTGTGATTGCAGTTAGGCATTTCATGGCCCCTAAATAAGTATAATTAGTTAATTGGATCATGCATGAAATTTTAGCCTCTTATAATAGCCTCAGAGAACAAAAATAAATATGATAAATATGATAAATATTATGAATTGTATTATAACTGTGGAACCTGGGAAATACCAAAAGTGATTGTTTTACTTTACCTGCTACTATTTCATGAGAATAAACACATGATATTAGAAAATAGAAATTAAACTGTTCGTATAGCAACCTCTATTTCTTCACGTTTGAGGGGGAGGAAAAGGAAATCACTGACCTTTCTTATAAAACGGAGAAGGTGATGTTGGTTCTCTCATCCCTCCGCCCCCGCTGACCGCCCCTGCCCATGTCTCCAGCTTTCTCCAGGAGCATTATACATACAGTTATCTTCCTGTAAAATAAGGATAGTAGCAAAATTTATTGAAAAATTCTAAGGTTATCTTTTATTAAAAAAAATTAATTGTTTTTATTCTAATTACTGAATTGATTTGCAAACCATGAAAGAGAAAGAACTTTGGAAACAACTAAAGTGCAACTGACTAAATGTTTTACTGGCTGTGGGGGGTAGCAGGAGGTCACGAATGGCCAGGTGATTCCTTCATTCACAAATCACAATGCTGTGCCCAGCAGTAACACCCCAGCAGGCAGAGAGCGCACTCAGTCACATACCAGTGCATTATCCCAGAAATGCTGACACAGACCTGACTCTAACAGACCTGATAGTACATCATAATATTTTCAGAGAAAACAGATTTCTACTGACTTGAATCAATTTTGAATCATAAGTTGAGCTTTTGATGGTTTATTTGCTGTTGTAATCTACAGTGAAATTACTTATTTGCTATGCCTGTCAGTCCTGAAAATTTTGAAGTTGTCTTTTGTTTAAGGCTCTTTTTAGATGGACCTGTATACGTTTTTGTTGAATGTGCTTTCTTATGCACAGGAGAGACATGTTCTGAGTGCACATGGGTAAAATACAAGGTTTATTAGCTGTACATTTAAAACTACTTCATAATTTTTGACAAAAATGTGCTGTTTATATAATAGTGCCGGAACATGAGGAATGGAACCTGATTCTGTCAAACTAAAAAATCACATTAGTCTTGGAATTCGTACACGCATAACTGCAAATATGAATCCTAACTTACGGAAGTACTTTCTAACCTCATAGCTAGGCAGAAAGGTAAACACCATAGTGTTTAAGAATATTGGTTTTGGGGAACATGGGCCTCAGACCAAATCCTGGCCACCATCTTCAACAGCACCACAACTTTGCTTCTCTCCGAACCTCAGTTTCCTTATCTGTAACATGCATTTTTGTGTGAGGCTAAAATGTGATAATGTATGTTAAATACTTCACACTGGGTTAGCGTTGAGGTAAATATTCAATAAATGACAGTAATTATTGTCAGATGGATAAGTATAGATGCCATTCATTTTTAAAAATATGTTAGCCGAATTAGACAGAGCAATCTTTGTACCCTAAAGGCAGACATTTTAAAACTTTAAACGTGGAATCTAATTAGAAACATAAACAGATGTAAACTAATATTGTTAGGATTTTCTTTGAAGGAATAAAACATTAGCATATAAACCAGCACTTAATATTGCAGTGTGTGTTGGGATACCTTTTATACTGTTACGTTTTCATAATGACTTTTTTTTTTTTTTGCATGATTTACAGGTTGTCTCATGTGTTGTTTATTTGGGTTTGATTATTTTCACTAATGACATTGTCGCACCCATTGGCAAATAACTTAGTTTTCCATTTTGTAATCTAGCAGATTTATAATCTTTCTTGGTAATCGTGAACATGGGGTCAGAGGTGACTCTATGGCAACTAACAATCACAACATAGATTCTTTGCCACTCTCCTCATTGAGACGTGGGGTGTGTCTTTCCTCTCTTTGAGCCTGGGCAATTTTTATAAATGTTTGACCGACAGAATATAGCAGAAGAGATGATGGGTTGGTTTCTGGGCCTGAGTCTTAAGTGACGAGCAGTGTCCCCTTCTGTCTTTTGGAAGGCTCCATTTTGGAGCCCAGAGTAAGAACTTCAGCTACTATCTTGAGGTTGCCATGCTATGAGAAAGCCCATGCGGTCCACGTGCAGAGGTCATGTTAGAGCAGAAGGGAAGTGATGGAGGGGAGGGAGTGAGAAAATGAAGCTTTAGAGTAGTTGTTGACATAGTAATAGAGAACTAGAACAGTGGTCATCAGTCTGACAATTCTTGATGCTTCTTCTAATGGCTATACTCCAAATCCCAAATGTCCCCCACCTGTAAGTAAAAAAAAAAAGTAGAATATAATAACGTGTAAAAATGAAGTCCTCTTATTTCAGTTAACCTTATCCCTTGAATTGGGCTAAGTTGGATGTTTGTCAGAATTGAATCTATAACGTAGGAAATAGTGTAACAAGGTTCTCAAGTATTATATGTCCCAGTTTTTTAACACTGTAACTTTTTTCATTGTACTTTAGATGAAGGTTTACAGAAAAAAACTAGCTTCTCATTAAACAGTTAGTACAGGTAGTATTTTATGACATTGGTTAACAACCCCATGATATGTCAACACTTTCCGTTCTTGACCTTGGGTTCTGTATTACCAGCTTTCCTGTCCCCTCCTGCCTTCTCGTCCTTGCCCCTGGGCTGGTGTGCCCTGTTAGTCTCGTTCTGTTTTATGGGCCTTTCTAATTTTTGGATGAAGGGTGAACTTCAGGAGTGACTTCATTACTGATCTAAAAGGGTGTTTGGGGTCCATGCTCTTGGGATTTCTCTAGTCTCTGTCAGACCAGCAAGTCTGGTCTTTTTATTTGAGTTAGAATTTTGTTCTGTATTTTCTCCAGCCCTGCCTGGAACCCTCTATTGTGATCCCTGTCAGAGCAGTCAGTGGTGGTAGCCAGGCACCATCTGGTTGTACTGGACTCCATCTGATGGAGGCCATGGTAGTTGTGGTCCATTAGTCCTTTGGATTACTCTTTCCCTTGTGTCTTTAGTTTTCTTCGTTCTTTGTTGCACCCAAAGGGGTGAGACCAGTGAAGCATCTTAGATGGCTGCTCACAGGCTATTAAGACCCCAGACACTACGTGCCAAAGTTGAATTTAGGACATTTTCTTTAAAAATTTGTTATGCCGATTGAGCTAGATGTTCCCTGAGACTATGGCCCCACAGCCCTCAGCCTGGTAATTTGGTCCCTCAAGGAGTTTGGATGTTTAACACAGTAACTTTTTTAATAGTAATTCTTCCCCATCTTTAAATTCTCCTTATGCCAAATTTTACCTCGTTTAATTTCTGGGCCCCTCCCTCATTTGGGATGCTGACAGCTTTTAACTTTGAGTTCCTTCTATAGAAGACTATGGAGCCTGGGGATTGAAAGTAAAAAGAGAGACAGAGTGGATGGTAGACAAGCAGTGTTTACCAGTGATACCGTGCGGGGTGGGGGTAAGGAAGAGGGAGGTTGAAGGAAGAGCTAGCACTGTTTAGCACTGCATTCCTTTGCCTGCCTTTTGGCATGAAGTTACCATGAGCAGAGGAAATGTTATATAACTCTGTTGGGTTGGGGAAGAGTCTCAGAAATGCCTCATCACTATGTCATGGGTACGTAAGGATAAAATTACCCAAAGCATTTCAAACCTCTAAGTGACTCTGTGCCTGTGGGTTCAGGGTAGGGCCTAGGAGGCCAGAGAGAACTTTGTCCATAGGAAAACAAAACATATTTAAATGTCTGGCATTGAAACCCAGGCGAAAGGAATCAATGAAATGTTTCTCGCTATGAGCATATGGCAAGTGGAAATTAGTTGTACACATACCTGTTATTACTAGCTTAAGAAGTGTTTGATGTCAACAAGATGGTGGGTTGTGTAGCCTACAGTGGCTGCAGCAGTGGGCTCAAACATAGCAGTAGTTCTGAGCATGGTGCAGGACCAGACAGTGTTGCACTCAATTGTACATAGGGTCGCTATGAGTTGAAACAGAATCAACAGCACCTAACAGCAACGTCATTGATATTTTGTTTATTAACGCATTGTCTTAAAAGTATTTATATGGGTGTTCAGATAATCACTTGAAATCTGAGCCCCTGAGTCCTCTTTTAACTTTCAAGTCTCAATTTCCTCAACATCAAAGTCTCCTACCAAGGGGTTTTTGTGGGAGCTCAGCTTTGGAAGCTGGGTGAACCCTACAGTTTGCCAAAACTCTTTCTGCTTATATTAATTTACTTAAGTCTAAACAATCCTCTGAGGTAGGTTGAAATGATTATCCCTATTATTTCCCTGAGGGAACTGCCGCCATAGAGACAAAGTAGGTTTGCCCAAGGTCTTATGGCTGGTAATCTGTATCTTGCTCTTTGCAGATCTTGTAGATCAAAAATTTCTTCTAGTTGGAAATATAAAACAGTATTGTTTTTTTCTTTTTTTATGTATGTGAGATGGAGGAACATGGTGGTGGTGATTTGTACATCTAAGTGTTTGACTGAAAAGACTGACCTTCAGGGAATGTAGAGTTAACTCTTTTCCCACCTCTGCTGGAAGTCTGGGTTCTCATCTACTGACACACTGCTGTTGGTGGAATGCAGAAGTGAGTGACCAAAAGCTTTGAAATGATTTGTGTTCTGCCTCAGTCAGACCCACTTACTCTGAGTGTTTGGTCAGGTGTAGTATGTGAACAGGTTAGGACCACTGAGTGGATTAGAACAAGTTAGTTACCTTGTACGAAGAATGCTTTTGTATTTCTTCTCCGGGGAGTTGTCCTCCTACTTTTGGTTTACTGTGGCTCATATGTTAACAGTGCATCTTCTAGTTGAGACCGCTGAGTGGAGGTTACGTGGAGGAGTGGAAAGGAGAGTAAAAGCATGCTGGCTGATAGAAGCTAGACTACAGCTGAAATGTACCTATGGGTAATTCACAAACCGGATGACACCTATACCAGTGACTTGATTGATAATTGCCTTTATATACTTTGAGGCATAGACACTAATAAAGCAATTTAGAAGCATTGAGTTTGTATTCATTGTAATTCACAGCAAATAATTAAGCGTCCTTTCAAAAGAACCAGTAGTACTTACCAGGTGTCAGGTCCTCCGCTAGGTGCTGGAAATATGCTGAGTTCTTGCTGAATTCTCTACCCCATTTTTGGCTGCATCCTTAAAAGGGTTAATACTTCAGAGGGACACCAGAGTGAAGTGTTTAATCATCAAAGTGCTTTATTTTTAAAGCTATAAATGTTTAAGGCATGTTTGAGTGGAAAGATACAAATGCCCAAAGTAGGACTCTGAATTAATAAAACTTAGAGAATGACTTACTCAATTTGGTTAACTTGGTTATTAAGGCTAATTACGGCTTTTGTATTGGTGATTGTTAAGATAAAAAGACCATATCTATTATAGCTCTGAACTTGAGTCTAACATTACGAGCATCCTTTTAGGATGAAACCTCTCTTTAGGGAAGTGAACAATGAATGTTACAGGCAAATTAATAAAGGCTGGCTTTTAGAATTTTTTTTTATTCTGCAAACTAGAAATTTCCTAATTAGGGAAATATAAGCATGAAAATCTAAACTGAATTTGTGGATTTCTTTCTTCCTAAAAGTCATTGAAGTCATTGTTTAAAGTTGCCAAGAATATTTAAGATCTTGCTTTTAAGGCCCTTAACCTCTCTGAGTTTTGGTTTTCTCATCTTTAAAATGGAAGTATTAATTCTAACCTATTAGGATTATTGTAAGGAGTTAATAAGAAAACGTTCGTAAAGCCCTAAATATAGTGCCTATGCCCCCTCCCTCCCCCCCCGCAAAAAAAAACCCCAAACCTATTGCCATCAACCAGAATGCTCCTTAGAAGCGAGGATACTTTGGACATGTTATCTGGAGGGACCAGTCCCTGGAGAAGGACATCATGCTTGGTAAAATAGAGGGTCAGTGAAAAAGAGGAAGACCCTCAATGAGATGGATTGACACATTGGCTGCAGCAGTGGGCTCAAACTTGGGAACGATTGTGAGGATGGCACAGGACCGGGCGCTGTTTCGTTTTGTTGTACATAGGGTCACTATGAGTCAGAACTGACTTAACGGCACCTAACAGGCACCTAACAACAGCAACATTGCCATCAGGTCTATTCCAACTCATAGTGACCTTATAGGACAGAATAGAACTGCCCCGTGGAGTTTTCAAGGCTGTAATCTTGTATGGAAACAGACTGCTGCATCTTTTTCCCTCAGAGGCATTGGTGGGCTCACACACAGCAAGTGCTTGACCACTGTGCCACCAGGGCTCCTTATAATTCCTCTGTTGTTACATGCTGTCGTGTTAGTTCTGACTCATAGCAACCCTGCACACAATAGAACAATATGCCTATAACCAGAACCAAACCTTTTGCTGTTGAGTCTATCCTGACTCATGGTGAACCCATCTGTTATGGAGTAGAACTGCTCTGTAGGGTTTTCTTGGCTGTAATCTTTATGGAAGTAGATCATGAGGCCTTTTTTCTATGATGCCACTGGGTGCGTTCAAACCTCTAACCTTTATGTTAGTAGCTAAGCTCCAAGTGTTTGTGCCAGCCGGGGACCTTCATTAGCATATAGCATATAGTAGGCACCCAGTAAATGGTGGCTATTAATGTTGATAATGATTATTAATTTTTACAGTTGTTTTTGGTATTCCCACATTTATCTATCTACTCAAAGAGATTTTTGAAAAACTAGAATTGTATTCCCTTGTCAGAATCATGCTACATTCTCATGCACTGAATTTTCCCCGTTTAAAAGTGAACCTCACTGCTTTATAATGTCTTGGGTTCATTATCAAGTCCTTCATATACAAATTAATCTTTCAGCACCATGCCTTGGTTAATATTTTCCTAATTTTATCTTTAAGTTACTTCAGAGGAACTTGCGCTTAGTATAAATTTAGTTATTAATTCTATTTTTAAAACCTAGTATTGCTTTTAAATATTTAAAAAGTAGAGATTGAGTATGAAAGCAATGGATTTGAGACACATATATATCTTAGGATATGTAATTTCTACATTTGATTTAAGATTAACTATGTTAGATTTAATTGGCTTGGTGGTACTTCAATTTGATCTTCAAAATAAGTAATAGTTGTTAACATAGATAGGGATTCAGATACAAAATTCTGAATTATAAGAATGGACACACTGAAAATTGACCACTAGTTTTAGAAAGAAATTTATATCATATTTATTAATATTAATTTACCTTGGTTGCTTTTGTACACAAAAGGAACTTGCTAGTGCACTAACAAGCTAGTGTTGGAATTACTATTCACAGACATCTCTTAGGCAACTTTTTTATCTTAAATTTGTCTGATAAAGTATTCATTTAAGATTATGAGAATCATAAGATTCAAACATCTTGGAAGAAAAACGTAAAAGGTTTTTAGTTCTTAAGCATTACATGTTTACTATTATAACTTGATAATTTTAAAGCTAATTTGATGATTTGGAAAATTCTTGAGTTTAGTGTAACTTTACAAATACTAATGCAATTTTTTTTATGGTTTATATCTATAGGATATAAACTTCATTGTTGTCCATCAGTTCAAAGCCTGAAACCTGGTAAAATTGCATCTCATTTTCCAGCTGGATTCAATAGGAAAGGCTATTACTTATGAATTCTTTTGATACCGTTTTGATACGTGCCTTGCTTTGTGACAGTCTGCAGTTAGGTTCCTGTGAAGCTGATTTTCCCTGTTCTTGGAACAGAAAATGCATGGGTTTAGTAAGACAGTGACTGTCCCAGTGTTCATTGGCTTATAAGAGGGGTCCTGCAGAGAGAATTCTCATACTTAGAACTAAGTATGTTTGATATTGTTTGATTCATATATGAAGTAGTAACAGTTTTTAAAAACTTACCGCAATTTACCTACAGTCAGATTCACTCTTTCAGTGCACGGTTTTGAGTTTGGAAAAGTGCACAGTCATGTAATCACTACTACAATCAAGATGGCTAATGGTTCCGTTACTGCACCTTTGTACTCAATTCCAGCACCCACCCATATCCCATAGCCAAGCTGTTCTCTCTTCCTTTAGCTTTGCCTTTTCCAGAATGTCAGTTGAACCATAAAATGCACATGTGCTTGTGTCCTTGTGTGTGTCTGTGAGTAGGTTGCCTTTGAGATGTTTTGAGTCTATCAGTGGTTTGGTTTGTGTCTTGTTGTTGCTGAGTAGTGGTACATTATGTGGGCGTACCACAGCTTTTCTGTTCACCAGTTGAAGGACTCAGGTTGTTTTCCTATCTTTGGCACGTATGAGTGAAGCTCTAAGCATTCTTATACAAGTTTTTGCGTGAACATAAGTTTTCATTTCTTTTGGGCAAATACTAGGAGTGTGTAGTGGTGTCTCATTGTCATTTTAATTTGTATTTCCCTAACGACTAATGATGTTGAGCATCTTTTCATCTGCAGTTTGTCGTCTGTATATCTCCTTTGGAAAAGTACTTGTCCAATGTATTGCCCATTTTTGATTGGGTTGTTTGTTTTCTCAGTGAGTTTTGAGAGGGCTTTACATATTCTTGGGGTTTTTTTTTTGTTGTTGTTCTTACCTATTCCTTTTTTCACATTTCCTTTTTCAGATGTGTGATTTACAGACACTTTCTCCTGTTCTCTTAACAGTGATTTTTGCAAAGTCAAGGTTTTAAATTTTGATGAAATTCACTATGTCAACTTTATCTTTTATGGTTCATGCTTTTGGTATTGTATATAACAGTATCTTTACTTAATGTAAGGTCACAAAGATTTTCTCTGATATTTTTTCTAGAAGCTTTGTAATTTTAGGTTTTTTGTTTAGGTCTATGATCCATTTTGAGTTAATTTTTTGTATAAGGTATGCAGTATGGATTGAGGGTTTTTTTTTTTTTTTGCACATGGATGTCTAATTGTTCCAGCATCATTTGTTGAAAAGACTGTCTTTTCTGCATTGAGTTGGCTTTAAATGAGCATATTTGTGTGGGTCTTACTAACTTTCTATTCTCTTTTGGTGATCTATGTGCCTATTCTTTTGCCATTACCACAGTATCATGATTTCTGTAACTTTATAAGAAGTCTTGAAATTGGGTAGTGTGAGTCTTTCAACTTTGTCCTTTTTAAAACTCGTTTTGGCTAGTCTACCTCCTTTGCCTTTCCATATAAATCTTAGAATCAGCTTGTTGGTATGTACAGAAAGCCTCCTAGGCTTTTGAATGAGGTTGTGTTGAAGTTATAGATTAATTTGGGGAGAACCAATATCTTAACAATATTGAGTTTTCTAATCTGTGAACATTGATAACTTTCCACTTTTAGATTGTCTTTGGTTTCTTTCATCAGTGGTTCGTAGTTTTTAGCATACAGATCCTGCACATAATTTTATTAGATTTATAGTCAAGTATTTCATGTTTTTTGGTGTAGCTATAAATGATACTTTAAAAGAATTGAGAAAGTTCATTTTTAGCATACAGATGTAAATTGTTTGTTTTGCTTTGAACTTGTATCATGGGACCTTGCTAAACGTACCAAAAACAAAAACAAACCCACTGTCATCAAGTTGATTCCAGCTCATAGGACAGAGTAGAACTGCCCTGTAGGGTTTCCAAGGAGCACCTTGTCATTCGAACTGCCGACCTTTTGGTTAGCAGCCAAACTCTTAGCCACCGTGCCACCAGGGTTTACTTTATTAGGTCTAAAAGCTTTTTTGTAGGTTAGTTTTCTGCAAGTAGAGGCTTTTTTATTTCCTCCTTTCCAATCTTTGCCTTTTACCTCTGTGACTTACTTTATTGGTCTGCTAGAACTTCCAGTGTGATGTTGAATAGAATGGTGAGAGCCTTTTACTGATCTAAAGGAAAATCATTCACTTTTACCAGTATGATATTAGCTGCAGGTTTTTTTGTAGATGCCCTTTATCTCGGAGAGGCTTATTGTTTGTTAGTTTGTTTTTTATCATGAATGAATGTTGAGTTTTATTGAATGTTTTTTCTACATATACTGAGATTATCATATGATGTTTTTCATTTAGTCTCTTAATATGGTGAATTAATAGTGATTGATTATCAAATGTTGAACTAGCCTTGTGTACCTGAGATAAACCCAGTTAAGAGGTGCTGTATTTTCTTTTTAATATATTGCTTGATTAGATTTGCCAACATTTTGTTGAGGAATTTTTCTTCTATCCTTATGAGGGATATTGATCTTTAGTTCCACTTACTTGTAATATTTTTGTCTGGTTTTGATATTAGGATAATGCTGGCCTCATCAAATAAGTTGCGAAGCATTCCCTTCTCTTCTATTTTCTGGAACATATTCTATAAAATTAGTATTATTTCTTTCTTGAATGTTTGGTAAAATTTTCCAGGAAAACTGTCTAGATTGAATCTGTTTTGTTAGCAGATTTTTAATTATGAATTTAATTTCTTTAATGGACTTCTGATTATCCTAGTTATTTCTTCTTGAGTGAGCTTTGATAGTTTGTGATTTTCAAGAAATTTGTCCATTTCATCTAAATTGTAGAATTTATGAGCATGAAGTTCTTCATAGCATTCCCTTATTAGCCTTTTAATGCCTCTAGGAGCTATAAAATGATGTGCCCTCTTTCGTTAGTGTCTTTTTTTTTTTCTTTTCCAGCCAGTGTGCTGTTGCTTTACTCATCATTTTAAAGAATCAGCTTTTGGTTTCATTATTATTATTATTATTTGTCTGTCTTCAATTCCATTGATTTCTGATTCCTGTTATTTTCTTCCTTCTGCTTGATTTGGCTTTAATTTGCCCTTCTTAATTTCTTAAGATGGATGTATAGATTATTGATTTGAATCTTTTCTTCTTTCCCAGTAAAAGCATTTAACGCTATAAATTTTCCTGTAAGTGCTTTTTTAGCTGTATGCCAGAATTTTTTATATGTTTATTTTTATTTTCATTCAGTACAAAATACTTTCTGGTTTCCCTTGTGACTTCTTCTTTGACTCATAAATAATTTTGTAGCATGTTGTTTAATTTCCAAATATTTGAGAATTTTCCCAATATCTTCATGTTACTGGTTTCTAGGTTAATTCTATTATGTCAGAGAATGTATTTTATGAGACTTCAATTTAAAAATTTCATATCCCAGAATATGGACTATCTTGGTGAAGTTTCTGTGTGCACTTTAAAACAGTAAGTTTTTGTTTTAGTTGCCAATTTAGGGGGAACATTCTATAAATGTCAGTTAGGTTAAGTTGGTTGATAGTATTGTTCAGGTGTTCTTCATCCTAATTTTCTGTCTTCTGTTCTATCAGTTACTTATAGAAGAGTGCTGAAGTCTCTAATATAACTGTGGATTTGCCTGTTTTTTCTTTTAGTTTTGTCAGTTTTTGTTTCATGTGTTTTGAAGTCCTTTCGTTAGGTGCATATTCATTTAGATCGTTACATCTTCTTAGAAAATCGATCTTTTATCATTATGTAAGGTCCTACTTTATCTCTGGTAGTTTCCGTTGTTCTGATGTTTACTTTGTTTGATACTACGTGTAGCCACTCCAGCTTTTATGTTGTTTGCATGGTACATCTTTTTCCAACCTTTAACATTTTAACTATTTTTTTTTATGTCATTATATTTAAAGTGGGTTTCTGCTACACAGCACAGAGTTGGATCTTGTTTTTAAATCTGATTTGACCATCTCTTTTAATTGGTATGTTTAGCTCATTTACATTGAATACAATTATTGATATGGTTGAATTTAGGTCTACCATTTTATTATTTGCTTTTTGTTTGTCTCCTGTGTTTATTTTGGATTATTTGATTGATTTTTAGTATTTCATTTTAACTTACCTCTTGACTTTTTTGTTTGTAACTCCCAGTATTTTTTTAGTAGTTCCGGTTTTACAATAAACATACCTAACCTCTCACAGTCTTTTTTGTGTTAATATTTTGCCACTTTAAGTAGAATACAGAGTCTAACTATATAGGTCCTTTTACTGTATCTCCCTTTACGTTATAGTTGTCATGTGTGTTACATCTACCTGCATTTAAAACTCCACAAGACAATGTTAAAATATTTGCTATATATTTTAAAGAACTTTAAGAAGACAAGAATCATGTATTTACTCAGATAGTTACCATTTCTAGTGTTCTTCCTTTATTTCTGAAGTTCCTAGTTTCTCTCTGGTATCATTTCTCTTCGGCCTGAAGAACTTCCTTTAGCATTTCTTCTAGAATAGGTCTCTCGGCAACAAATTGTGTTAATTTTCCTTGATCTGAGAATCCTTTTATTTCACCATCCTTCCTGAATGGTATTTTTGCTGGATATAGAATTCTGGCTTGACACTTCATTTCTTTAAACATTTAAAAGATGTTCTACTGTCTTCTGTCCTATATGATTTCTGATGAGAAACCTACAATAATTGAGGTTGTTGTTCTTCTGTATGTGGTACTTTGTTTTTCTGTAACTGCTTATGAGATTTTTTTATATATGTATTTGGTTTTCAGCAATTTGATTATGATGTGTTTGTGCATGGCTTTTTGGAGCTACCCTTTTTGAGGTGGGCTGAACTTCTTGAATCTATGAATTCATGTCTTTTTCAAATTTGGGAAGTTTTCAGTGATTATTTTTTCTCTACCTCTTATTTTCTTCTAGAATTCCAATGACCCAAATGTTAGATCTTTTGATATTTTCCCACCAGTCTTTAAGCCTCTGTTTATTTTCCTCTCAGTGTTTTTTTCTCTGTTTTTCACATGGATGATTATTGATTTAGCTTCAAATCCACTGACTTTCACCTCTGTCATCTCCATTCTCTTTTCTAAAAGAACTGAACAGAAAATTTCAAAGGGCAGCTCAGGAAGACAAAGTAAAATATTATAATGAAATGTGCAAAGACCTGAAGTTAGAAAACCAAAAAGGAAGAACACATTCAGCATATCTCAAGCTGAAAGAACTGAAGAAAAAATTCAAGCATCGACTTGCAATAGTGAAGGATTGTATTGGCAAAGTATTGAACAAGGCAGGAAGCATCAAAAGAAGATGAAAGGAATACACAGAGTCACGGTACCAAAAAGAATTGGTCGACATTCAGCCATTTCAGGAGGTAGCATATCATCAAGAACTAATGGTACTGAAGGAAGGGGTCCAAGCGGCACTGAAGATATTGGTGAAAAACAAGCCTCCAGGAATTGACGGAATACCAACAGAGATGTTTCAATAAATGGATGCAGCACTGGAGGTACTCACTTGTCTATGCCAAGAAATTTGGAAGACATCTTCCTGGCCAACCAAGTGGAAGAGATCCATATTTTGCCCGTTCCATAGAAAGTTGATCCAACACAACGTGGAAATTATCAAACAGCATCATTAATATCGATGCAAGTAAAATATTGCTGAAGATAATTCAAAAGTGGTTTCAGCAGTATATCAATAGGGAACTGCCAGAAATTCAAGCTGGATTCAGAAGAGGATGTGGAATGAGGGATATCATTACTGGTGTCAAATGGATCTTGGCTGAAAGTAGAGAATACCAGAAAGATGTTTACCTATGTTTTATTGACTATGCAAAGGCATTCGACTGTGTGGATCATAACAAATTATGGATAACATTGCGAAGAATGGAAATTCCAGAACTCCAGAACACTTAATTGTCCTCACATGGAACCTGTACCTACACCAAGAGGCAGTCTTTTGAACAGAACAAGGGGATAGTATGTGGTTTAAAATTAGGAAAAATGTGCATCGAGGCTGTATCCTTTCACCATACTTATTCAATCTGTATGCTGAGCAAATAATCCGAGAAGCTGGACAGCCTAAAGAAGAACATGGCATCAGGATTGAAGGAAGACTTATTAACAATCTGAGATATGCAGATGATGCAACCTTGCTTGCTGAAAACGAAGAGGGCTTGAAGCACCTACTAATGAAACTCAAAGACTACAGTCTTTGGTATGGATTACACCTCAACTTAAAGAAAACAAAAATCCTCACGACTAGACCAGTAAGCAAAAAAAAAAAAAAAAATTTTTTTTTTTTTTTTTTTTTGAGTAAGCAACATCATGATAAATGGAGAAAAGATTGAAGTTGTCAAGAATTTCATTTTACTTGAATTCACAATCAACGCCCGTGGGAGCAGCAGTCAAAAATCAGATGACACATTGCACTGGGAAAATCTGCTGTAAAAGATCTCTTTAAAGTATTGTAAAGCAAAGATGTCACATTGAGGACTGAGGTGTGCCAATCCAAGCCACAGTATTTTCAATCACCTTATATGCATGAGAAAGCTGGACAATGAATAAGGAAGGCTGAAGAAGAATTGATGCCTTTGAATTATGGTGTTGGCAAAGAATATTGACTGTACCGTGGACTGCCAAAAAAAAAAAATGAACAAGTCTGTGTTGGAAGAAGTATAGCCAGAGTACTCCTTGGAAGTAAGGATAGCCAGACTTTGTCTCATGTACTTTAGACATGTTATCAGGAGGAATCAGTCCTTGAAGAAGAACATCATGTTTGGTAAGGTAGAGGGTCAGCAAAAAAGAGGAAGACCCTCAACAAGATGGATTGACACAGAGGCTTCAACAGTAGGCTCAAATATAGCAATGATTGTGGGAATGGTGCAGGACCGGGCAGCATTTCGTTCTGTTGTACATACGGTTGCTATAAATCTGAGCCACCTGACGACACGTAACAGCAACAACGTCTCCATTCTCCTATTGATCCCATCCAGTGAATTTTTTAATTTCAATATTGTTCTCTTTAGTCTCAAAATTTACGTTTAATTATTTTTTATAATTTGTATTTCGCTTGTGAGAACTTCTGCCTTTTGTTTTGATAGTGTTTACCTTCATCTTATGGAGAGCATAGTTATTAAAAAAAGAAAAAAAATAGTTATTAGGTGCTATAAAATCTCTTAACTGAAAATTCCAGCATGTGGTTCATCTTGGTTGACATTTGTTGATGTTCTTTCCCTTGAGAATTGGTCACATTTTTCTTTTTCTTTGTATGCCAAGTAATTTTGAATCCTGAACATTTTTAATATTGTGTTGTAAGAGTCTGTGTCTTATTGAAATCCTCTGGAGAGTTTACTTTGTTTTTTAAACAGACAATCAGCCAGGGTGGATTCAGACCTAAGTTCTGTTTCACCTTCTTTGGTTGATGGCTCCATTTTCAATTTAGTTTTCAAAGCCTTGGCTATGCTGCCCTGGGTCTGTCTCTTGCACGTTAGGTGAGATGGGACCTGTGCCAGTTTGTACACAGAATCCAAGGATCCCTTTTTGCAGCTTTCTCCTCTCTGAGATTTCCCCACCACCTACCCCCCGTCCCCCACTGCTGTGGCTCATGGGGTCTTTTTTCCCAGTCGTCTTGCCAGCCAGATGAGGTTCCCCTCAGAGTGTTTGATGCATATGCGCTCTGTGAAGTTCCCCAGATGAGATTAATCTACACAAAGACCGATGAGAAAAAAGGGGAAAAAAAAGTAACAGGAAACTCACCCCTATATGGGTTGTTTCTTCAAGTTTTATTTCCCCTCCCCAATCTACTTGATATTGTTTACTTTTTAGAGGCCTCAGATTGTTGATTTTTGTATTTTATCCAGAGTTTTTAGTTGCAATCCTTGACTCACCACACTTCATTTTTAATTGGCATTTAAAAGTATAACAATGTAGATTGTAAATATCTGTGGCTTAGGCTGTGGCTGCTTTTATTTTTTGTTGGTGAAAGCTCCTTGATATTTAAAATATCAGATTTCCCAATTATAGAAGCTAGTTTATTTTAAATGTAGAAGAATGTAAAGTATCTCTTTTGGACAAACGAAACCAACAATGATCATATCTACCTTTATTATTCAGTTGGCTAATACATCTGGTTAAAACAGACACACATATACCTTTTCAAAGAAAAGTGTTGTAAATGGCTTTGAAACACTAGTGTCTGTCTTGTTTTGAAATTAACAAAGTAAACTTGAACTTTTAAAATGTTTGAAATATTTGTTTGGATTAGCTACCTATTTTAAGAATATAGAAAGGAATAATAAATTTACTAGTAACCTTAATTATTTAAATTGAGTTACGCTTTTTTTCCCTGAATTCATTATTGCTTTTCCTGGTGAAATTTTGATGACCATTTAGTGATTTTATTCATATAAAGTGATAATTCAGTGACTTTATTTAGATAAAGACATACGTTTAGTGATTTCATTTCATATGAAGATTGGTTTCTGGTTAAATCACTTAGGGAAGTGTGTTTAAATGAATTTTATTTTTAAAAGATCTGTTGTGCTGGCTTTTTTTCCCCCAAAACTATTCACACTTCATTGATACATAGATATGCATAATAATAAACATAATAAAGCTTTATAACCATATAGATGCTTATCAGGAGACTAGGAAATTGTTTGTATCCATTGTATGCCTTCATGATTTTAAAAGGTGATCTTGGAAAGTGAGTTTAATTTTTGTGCTAGAAAAACCTTTTGGAGTGGTTTGCTGCAGCATCCAAGTATAAAATCTGTGTGTAAATTCAAGTGGCAAGTTGGACCTTAAGATTGTATACTTGATTGATTTTTTTTGTCTAAATTGTCGTACAAGCAGGAAGGTGATTACAATTAACATTTGAAGTATCTTTCATCTTTATGTGTAGCATCGTTTGGACCTTTGGTTCAAACTCAGGCCCTGCTATTCCTGGCATTAAACTCTCTTTAGAAGATTTGTGGCTCAGATCAGGGAGAATTGAGTTATAAAAATGGCTGACTTGGGTTCATTTTGAAATAGTTTAACATTTATCATTAGCTGTTATAATCGGACACTTTTATATATTTTTTTAAAATTTGCTTCCCTCTCCCCGTTTCAATTAGGTGCTCTGTGGATGTGTATAGTTTTAAATCCCCACTGCAAGTTGGAGCAGAAGGCCAGTTGGCTAAAACAGCTGAAAAAATGGAACAGTGTTGATGTCTGTCCATGGGAAGATGGAAATCCTGGCAGTGAGTTACCCAACCTAACCAATGCTCTGCCTCAGGGTGCAAATGCCAACCAAGGTGAGTCCACAATAACATTCTGCTCACTTTGTGTATACTTAATTGTGCATATATGTTTATAACAGAAGCTTACAATATGTATGGGAAAATTATTTTACCCACTTAAGAAATTATTGTAATTCAGTGGTTTATTATGTTCTAACTGTGAATGTATACGTGTTTAAATTTTACTGAGACCTTTGTACTTATTTTTAAAATATTCTCAGAATATGAATGGATATACTTACATATTTTAGTACGTATTAAAAGGGACTACTGATGATTTTGAATATTCTTTTTTAAATTTAAAAATCATGGAATAGGGTGGTAATCATTACTTTGTAAAACAGAATATTGAGAAGCTTAAGGATCTGTTTTTATCTCTGTTGTCAGTTCTTACTTGGGCTGCTATGTAATTTAATTAGTCAGTTAAAAATTCTTAGTTTTAGAATGTATCAAGTAAAAATTTTCTGTCTGGGCATGGGGTATTGGGATTTGGGCCAGGAAAATTTATTTTTGTGAAGGTCTGACGAGCATACATGCCCCAACTTGCTGTATATATATAAATAGTGCCCTCCATTCTTTGGGACAACCAAGAAATGCCCCTAAACATTTCCAGACCTCCTCTTAAGGACCTCTGGCTCTCATGTCCATCTTATTTTTTCAGTCTCACTCCCTCTGTTCGGTCTGTTCATTCAGCTGAAGTACGACCATCTTTAAGAATATCCTTCCTTGGCCCCATTTTTAACCTCCAGCTACTGCAGAATTTTTTCTTCTATTTCAGAACAGAATTCTTAACAAAGTAGGCTACTCTTGCAAATAAAATTTTATGAACCTATCACTACTCTTGTCTGATTTTTTGTTGTTGTTGTTTAGAGAGAACTTGAAAAACTTTAAAGTTATGATAGATGAAAGGTGGGGATTAGGTGACATCAGAAGCATCCAGAATCAAGACTGTCATTCTGTATGTGCTACCCCACATGGAGTTGGTACTACTAGAAAAAGGTGGACAACGTGCTGCGTTTGAATGTGATGCTAGCACAGTGTTTTCAGTCTCTACAAAGAAAGAAAATGATTTGTGTTACTCCACAGGGGCTTGTCCAATCAAAAAGAGGTTTCAGAACTTGGGAAAGATGCTTGTCTAGCTCTGCTTTGTCTAGAGATATTTGCCTTGGGAATTCAGTATTTGAAATCTGTCATATCTTTATTGCCCACGATGATTTTATTTAATAACCTTAAAGGAAATAAATTACCTTCATATCCCAACTTTTTTTCAAGATGCTCAAAATTTTCAAGTTTAGCTTTCAACATTTATTCTCTTCATTGCTAGAGAAGAGTCTCTTTAATCCTCTTCTGTTTATACTTGGGATGTTCTGGGTGTTTCCCCCACCTCCTCTTTCAGACTGCCATCCTAACATTTTACACTTCACTTTTTACTTTCCCTGTATTACATTCCCCTTGGCTAAACATGAATATTCTATAGGACTTAGTAAGTGGATAAGAAGTGGTCCACCCTCTAGACTAAACAGTGCGTTTCACTTATAGTATGTCTATGTTTTGATCCCGACTGCCACTGCCTGGCTGTGTGACCTTGGCAAGCGCTTTACTTTTCTTGGTTTTCTGTTCCATCAGCAGAATAAGGAGGGTGGAACAGATGATTTCTCAGATTTCTTCTTCTTGATTCAGCTATTCGTTGATTTTTGTGATTCCCCTTATGTCTGTGCTTAGCCAAAGCTCCAGTGACAGGAAGATGAAACCTTATCAACTAAGGAACCTCCCACTTTTGCTTCTCATTTAGTTAAGTCGCAGAACAGTGAGGGGCTTTCCTTGAGCTCAGTAAAGTACTCATAAATAAAATAGTTTGTTTCTCTCATTTTCAGTTGAGGCTTACTAAGGTTTGTGGCACAATTGAAGGTAAGTCTGGAGCAGGGACTCATGGGCTGGGAGTGCAGTTAAGTTTGAATCATGTTATCTGATCATGTTATCTGTAGGAACTGAATAATCCCAGGAGTTGGGGTGAGAATATCCTTTATTCCCCAAACGTTTCTTTTCTCCATCAGGTCCTGAAACTTGAACCCTCTTTGGAGTGTATGCTTCTTCTCTTTTGTGATGCCCTGGCATACACAATGCTGGGGACATCACACCAGTCATGGAACCTGCACAGGAGTCAGGAGGCAGCCTGTAGGGGCAAGGTAAGTGTGCTGGTTTGTTTTGTAGCTATGTTGTGTGGCTTTGTGAAATGTTAAATATATGCATTTATGCCCTTTGGGATATAAAGTGGCATTTAATCATTATATCCCAAGAAGCATAATAGTTTTAATTGTGCAAAACCGCACAATATAGTTAAAAAATACAACCAAAAGCACAACCCTTATGCATATCTTTAAAGGCTGACTGCGTCTTCCTGAAAGGTTCCATGGCTGGTGTCACATCTCTTGCGTAGTGTTTGTGAGAGCTGTCGATCCCATTAGGGGCAGCCCACCACAGCACCTCAGATGTGGGGAGCAGTGAGTTTTCCTGTGATTTTTGTGCCGAGTGCCTCCTTTGAGTGTATTTGGCATGGAAGCTAGACTTGATGATTCTTTTTGCAGGATGCCTTTAACCTTAGCTTTAATGGCTGCAGAGTGTTTGTGTTTGACAAAACAAGTGAGTGAGTAGTAGCTCTTTGGGCTGACTTGCCTCCTAGTACTTAGGATGTGAGAGTATTCACCCTTCACCCTTCTGCCTAGGGGGTGCAGGACAATGTGTGCGGGTGTGTTCATGAGCATCTGGCCACAGAATGGTATGACTGATTTACTCACACATGAATAATAGCTGACACGGCTTTCTGAATTGTGGAAAAAACAGATTCATCGAACAGGCCACATCGGACAGTGTTCACCCGAGCCATCGAGGCATGTGATCTTCACTGGCAGGATAGCCACTTGCAGCACATTATCAGCAGTGACCTATACACCAACTACTGTTACCATGACGACACTGAAAACTCCCTCTTTGACTCCCGCGGGTGGCCCCTCTGGCATGGTAAGTGGCCAAACCGGAAAGACATTTCCATGACTTACTTCTTTGTTTCGTTTCTATAGCATTATTGGAGTGGGAGGTGGAGAGTTGAGAGATTCAGTGGGAGATGGATGAATGCTTGGCAATAAGAGCTGAGTTTTTCATTTAAATCCAAGCTCAGAAATGGTTTTTGGTATCTTTTTTAATAGTATTATGAGGAAAAACATCTAACAATTGAATTTTGTTTTTGTAGATAAATCTGACAGTGGCAACTCTCCCTCCTTAACTTTCTATTTTAGAACATGTTCCTACAGCCTGTGCAAGAGTGGATGCCTTACGATCTCATGGCTATCCGAGAGAAGCACTGAGACTAGCAATAGCTATTGTTAACACGTTAAGGCGACAGCAGCAGAAACAGTTGGAAATGTTCCGAACTCAAAAAAAAGGTGAATGTGAAAGGAGTTTGTTTCCATTGGGTTGGGATTCTTTGTAATGACATCACTAGGTTTTGTGCTCTTGGAAGAGATGACTTTTAAAACTAGAGCCATAGAGATGGCCTTACTCACTGCTCATTTAAAAATAAATAATAGTTGATCTGTGAGAAATTTTTAGGCATTTTTTTTCGTGGTTGAGTGTTGTACAAAACAAGATTTTTAAAACTCCTTACATTAACTCATTTTTTAAGGGGAAAATTCTTTATTGTTTGAGTAACTGTTTTACCATGTCTGAGAGATGAATGATCTAAAAATTAAAATGAAAGTTAGCCAGATATCTTGTTTTGTTAAAGTGAGTTTTAATTCTAAAAGTAAGGGTTCAGGGGGTAGACAGCCTACATTTGAATCTTAGCCCTAGGCCCCAGCTGGGTGACCTCAGGCGGTTACCTATTCTCTCTCTGATTTAGATTCCTCGTCTGTGGAATGGAGCTTAGTACCAGACCCATCTCTTAGAGTTGTTGAGAGATTAAACTAGTTAATTCCTATAGAGCACTTAGAACAGTGACTGGCACAATGTAAGCCTTCCAAAAATGTCTGTCTGTAATAATTTGTACATCAGGACATTTTACTTACATATAAAGTGACCAGCACAGAACTCCTGAATTGTTCAAGTTCTTTAATTGCACTTGTAACCAATAGAATACATTTAGCTTTTTATCTGTTTATTAATCTTTTAACTTTTAGGTAAGCATTACCAAATAATAGTAATTACAAAGTTTTGTATTATATGCATAAGGCCCTGGTCAGAAAAATAAACATACATACTTTTTCTGATTCATCCATACACTTCCTTGTTCCTTCTGTATGTAGAAAATATTGCACATTTGTTGTAGGTTTTGCTGTCTTTGAAATATCTCTGTAGTCTAAGCCTAGGCCATTCTTAGACCTATTTCACTTTTGTCCTGCAAGCTATGAAAAAATTTTATTTCAGACTATTCGTAAGTATTACTAAGATTATATTATCTATACTCTTATCTTCCTTTACCTTTTTTGTTTATTTTTGGTTTTATACTCAAAGAATAGGCTTCCATCCTTGTTATAAGTTCGAAGTGCCATAACTAACAGTCATTTGTTATATGGCCAAGATTAGTGAATGAAATATCTTGTACATTTTCAGCGCTATTTGGCATGATATGTCAGGTTCCTGGTTCTGTAAAAAGACTGTACTCCTTTATTTATTTATTTATTTATTTCATTTCTGTGTTTTCCCACGAATATTTTAAAACTAGTTATAAAGAGCAAGCATTTTGTAACATTTAATCCTCAGTTTTTATCAGTTGACAATAGATTGCATTCATACAGACTCGATGAATGCTTCCCTTACCATGTATTTTTTCCAGCAAATGTATATATTTGGTTGTTCTGAAGAGTAATTAGCATGTTTCTTTTCATACTTGTTATGTGTATGAAAGCCAATGACAGAAACTAAAGGGAAGGTCCTTTCCAAGGAATCTAGGTCTCCAACTTACATAAATTTGAAAGACATTGTGCCATGCCATACCTAATTTTTATGCACTGATAGTTCATAGTTCAAAACTAGAAGATTTTTGAAGAAGCAGTGGATTGATGGAGTGGTCCTTAAAGTATTTATAAGCCAGTTTTGTTCCTGTATGTTTTATATTGCATATAGATTATATTTTCCTTTAAGAAGGAGCTACTATTACTTATTACTTTAGAAAGCACTTAGATGTGTGATATTGCGTTATTTACAACAAAGGAATATATCTGAAAACATTAAGCAGTTTAACTTAAGAACTTCAAAGTGCTAACATTCTGTGAAGGAAATGAAAATAATGTGATTCATCCAGATTGTCTGCTATCATTCCCTTTTTGTGTGGCAAAGGTCTTCTCTTAAATAGCTTATGGATCCGCAATAAGAAAGACTTTTATAAGTCGATAGGGGAGTAATTTAATGATATTCATGTGGGAGTTCAAGTCTAACTCTGGCTATAGCTGCCCTCTGGTCCCCAGTTTAGATGGCCCAGTGAATACTACTGACTCTGAGATACCTCTGAGAGGTATTTTTCTAATATAGTTGTAGAGTTATCCAATTGATAATTCCAGGGGGACTTCTTAGTTTTCCCTAATGCCACTTCTAGGGGAATGAGAGAATCGCCCCTGGCTTCTCAGGTGAAAATTTGGAATTAATTTTTCCCCGTACTAAAATGTTTTAAAAGTGTGAGGAGTAATGTTAACTCAGTACCCTGTACACATGAATTAAATAGATGTCTGGGAGCTGTACTGGGAATTTAGTACCATTTATGCTGACTTACGGACACGCGTTTAGAACTCGGACAGTTCATACGCTGAATATTATGTGTACCTTTTGTTTTTGTGCCTTTAATTAAAGAGGGATTTCCAACTGAATGCAGTTAATTTTTAGGATACCAGTATTACATGGTAAAGCCTCGTTTCCTCCTCTTTTTTCCCTTCTTCTCCCCTCTTCTCTCAAATCCTTTTCTTACACAGAGCTACCCCATAAAAGCATCACCTCAATAACCAACCTGGAGGGCTGGGTCGGACATCCGTTGGACCCCGTGGGCACTCTCTTCAGTAGCCTCATGGAAGCCTGCCGCATTGACGATGAAGGCTTCTCTGGTTTCTCAGATTTTACAGGTAAAACCAAAGACATTTGTCTCATGTGCTTTTCTCTTTCTAGAGCCTGAATAGCATTAGTCAGTGTTTTCCTCTACCGTTTGTTTTATGAATCCATATAAATAACAGTACCTAAAGAGCAAAAAAAAAAAAATTAAACAGCAAGGAAATGGGCACCTCCTGCGTCTCAGGCAGGCATCTACAAACTGGGAAAAGCTGATAGTTGGCAGCTTGTTGTCAAGAGCCTTAAAAATATTTATTTCCTTCTAACCAGTGATTCTAAATCTAAGAATCTATCTGCCTTTAGGACTATTGTCTAACACAAAGATATTAAATAAAGATGTTCATTATAGCACTTAGAATCAGTTTATTTTCATTTTTCTAATTTGTCTTTGCATTACAAGTTAAAAACTTGTTACTTAATATTTTAGTCTACATTAAGGAAAGTATTCCAAAAAAAAAAAAAAAAAAGACCCATTGCTGTCAAGTCAATTCCAACTCCTAGCGACCTTATAGGACAGGATAGAAGTGCCCCGTAAGGTTTCCAAGGCTGTGATCTTTATGGAAGCATACTGCCAGTCTTTCTTCTGTGATGCAGCTGGTGGGTTCCAACTGCCATCCTTTCAGTTAGCAGCTGAGCGCTTTAACCATTGTGCCACGAGGGCTCCTTAGGAGAGCATTAAATGTGTTAAACCTGTTCTACATCACACATCGCTTTAAAGCTTTATCTTGAGATTTCTCTTTGGCCCCTTAAGACTGAAGAATTGTTCCTCAAAAGTCTACCCCAGGGCGCTGGGTAGAGGTGAAGAAGGAAGAAAGGATTGTCTCTCTTCTGCTTCCGTGGCTGGATGAGGCTGGGGGTTAATTATCTTGCCCCTCCTTAATTTCCCTTGTGGTGGTTACGTTCTTGGATTATGGCTGACCTAAACTCTGTCAGGGAAGTCAAAGGTTATGACTGAATCAGCTCACCTGGGGAGTTTGATGGTCGAGGCCTATTATAATTTCCATAGCAGAAACAGGGAAATCATTCTCAAAAGATTCCTATTGCTGTAACTGATGACTCTTGGGTAACAAAAAGGACCTTAAATTGGGTCACTTATGTTGTGTTTTATGCTGTTTTCGTTATACATTTCAACATTGTAATAAAACTATGGAAACTTATTTTTAAATGCCAGATTTAAAAAAATTACTGTTGCCATCATCGTGCAGTTTTACCACTGTTTAGTTAATTTTTTTTCACTTTTTAAGTTTTCTTATAGTTTTCTTTGGTGATTCATTTTCAGTGGGAGAGAAAAATTCGTGATATTCTATCCCCAAAACATAGACATTCAATTATAGTCATTTAAAGAAGACGTTAGAAAACTTTGGACTTTAACCTAAGAAACATGTTTTCTGGCCTTTTCAGAATTAAGTCAATTATTCATTTAACGTATTGGTAGAATAAATTTTGAACCTATCACTGAGTACCTGCAAAAGTAGTTTCTGAGCTCTGGTTTCTTTGTGGCATTTTACAGAGAATACGGGACAGTGTAAGTCTCTGGAGTACCAGCATCTACCTGCACACAAACTCTTAGAAGAAGGGGAATCTTATTTAACACTGGCTGTGGAAGTAGCCCTGATCGGGCTGGGACAGCAGCGTATCATGCCTGATGGGCTGTACACACAAGAGAAGGTTTGCCGGAACGAGGAGCAGCTCATTTCTAAGCTTCAGGAAATTGAATTGGATGACACACTGGTGAAAATTTTTCGCAAGCAAGCAGTCTTCCTATTAGAAGGTAGCTTGATAAAGACGTTTCCACTTTTTATTTAGTCACTTGTATTTTTGATGTTGGAAGTACTGTTAGTTATCATGATTGGTATGGTTACTGAGTGTTACAGGCACGTTTGCTGTCTGCAAGATAGTATCATTTAATAACAAGGTTTGGATGTTTAAGTTTGTATCATTTTATTTGGGCAGTTATATAGGATCTGTTAGAAATCAACTCCATTTAATGCCAGAGGCTTTGAAAAGAATCATTTTTATTTAGGCTGTGTTCTTCCTAAGATAAATCCAACTTTGATGTTTAGTGAATTATTACTGGCAGACATGTTCCTATCTGCTTGATAATTAAATCATAAAATGGAGATTGGTTGACATGCCTCTGAATTATTGGCTGTTGCCTCATCTGGGTTTTGAATATGTCATTTGCACACACTGACAAAGTACTGAGGGTTGCTGTAGTGAATTTCCATTGTGCTGACTAAATATTTCAGACTCTTCATTAGGCGAAGATTCACTAAGTAAAAAGTTTCGTAGCGTTTCTAAGGCAAAATCTAATTTTCTTTTTGTAAGGTCAGGATCTAACAGGCCTAACAAATCTTGGTTGGCGTTAATTTTTAGATTTTTTTCCCTCAAAAAGGGTAAGTGTTGTTAGTATAGTAGTCTAATCTTTGGTGCAAATTTAGGTAAGATGTAATCGATCAGATTACTTCTCTCAAGTAGGCACGTGTTATTGTGGGATTCTCCCTAATTGGTAGGCTCATAAAGTGTTACATATGGGAAAGGGCTTTAGAGAAAATGGCTTTTCAAAGCCTCCTCCTTTGTGCAAAACTACAAATCTATGTAAAAGAAAATATTTTGTTCAGATATATTGTGCATTCATATGCTTTAGAAGTGCATTTTAAAGGAGAAGTGTTCTTCAGGTAAACATGTTCCTAATATGAATTTTTTGAAGGACTCTCCTGAAGTTTTTTTTTTCTTCTAATGATAAAAACCCATTTTGGCAAATTTCGAGAGTGATCTTGCTTGATTCTTGCAATTACAGTTTTCTTCCATATAATTCCTTTTGAAATAAGCAATATTATCAGCCACAAATATTTTTTCTTATGCTATCTGTGACTGGCTCTTACTAACCAGCTTTTAGTTTCCATTATACTGAATAACAGGACGAGGATGTGGGTTTCTAAAAGTTGATAGTGTCTGATATCTATTTATCATTGACATTTTTCAATATGTCTTCACGTTCATCACTCATAAATATTTTTAAACTTTCTTTTAGTCTTTGATTAGTCCATCCTTCTCCTTTAAACATTTTTATTAGAACCATGATAAGGAGTGCCAGTGGCTCATCCTAGCCTTTTCTGCTTTCCTGGCCGGGTGAGGCTCAGGAAGAATGCTGGGTGCGGGACAGGAGGCAGTCCAAGGGGAAGCCAAGGGGCCATTTCTATAAACTCCACGACTGAGTTGACAGCACCAGGGCAGAAAGTTTTTCAAGCATGTACACTTTTTACTAATTTCAAGAACAAATTAGTTAGCAGACCCAAGTATCTGAAAAGAGGAAAGAATAATCCTGTATTGTTGGGTGTTAATCTCCCCTGGCCATGATGTTGGATGTATCTGTTGGCATATTGGAAAAGCACGTCTGGAGAAACTCAGTGCCAAATTCCAGTTTTTCCTTTTTCAGTACAGTGAAGTTCTGAGTTATACCGATTATTAATCCACAAATAATTTTGTGTTCTTATGTTTATAACTATACCTGACTAAATGTTTTGCTTGTTGGGAGATGTCATAGTAAAGTGTTGACTATGCATTTGAACCTGGCTTTCCTTGCTAAGTGCAAGTAGGTAACTTGGTGGTTTAAAGGGAAACACTGAAAGGAAATGCTGACGGAGTGAAGAATGTAGATAATCTGCAAATTGGCTATAATTGGCCCATAATAAAAAGAGAGTTAGCCACACTTAAATAATTAAAACATTTTAAAATGTCTTCAAAGAAAAAGATTAATAGATCTGGTAAAATTAGGAATCTAGAATGGGTTTTAGTTTGCCTAGGTAGAAAAATAAGTTGTTTATATGATTTTTACTTTAATATGACTTTAAAGGCAGTGGGTTTGGCTTGATTTAAGTAGTGAATAGTTCAAAAATACCTGAAAATAAATCAAATTTTAAAATTACCTCCATTAAAATTATCTAGAATGTATCATACTCCCACCCAGTACCCAATTCAGTAATTCTTCTCACTACTTCTTGCTGACTGCATTTCTTTCTAAACTCTTAGCCAGACAATTTCCTCTTGGAAAACAAATGTATTATGTCCCCTGAGTAGTAGTGTCATGGTTCATAATTCTAGAAATCATGAAACAGATGTTACCCAAAGGTGACATGGGAACTAATTTATTAAACACTTTACAATAGCTAAACCTCAAAGTACCTAAGCAGAAAGTGGTTGAACTAACCACTGTGGTTTCCTTTTGAAATTTATTTTAAAAGACTATTGCCCTTCTCAGGGCAGCATTCAGAGAGCACACAGGGGAAGTCGGCTCTGCCACCATGCCTGTCACAATTTACGAAGAAATGAAATTTGACAGCTTAAATGTAATTTTGCTTTTGAAATAGGCCTTCTGGCACCCAAAGTATCATAGATTTCCAGTTACTTTCATTTCTTTTCTTCCGTCTGTGGTGAGTATAAAGTGATAACTATTCTTTTATTATTGGTGACTTTCTGGGAATTAGTATATATTCCTGCTTAACGGAAGCAGCGATGTTTCAAGTCTCTGTGTTGAGAGTTGAGGTTCAGAATCGTCCCCCACTTCTCACTCCAGCCTTTCAAGCAGAGCGCTCTTTTCTGGTAACCTGGCTTGTCTCTGCCCCTAAGACTGAATGCGTCCCGGGCGGCTTCCATAGTTAAGCTGCAGAGTCATCTGTGCATTTGTAAATGTGGATGCTCAGATGTCACGCATTTAGAGAGGCTGTTTCTCGAGTTCAATGAGGTTTTATGCTTCAGAGGGTTCCTTTCTCTTAAAAGCAATTGTAATGTGAAAAAGCTCTGCCCCATAGTCCTGTGGTTCTCATCTGAGCTGTGGTACAGTGGGGGATTGATTGTTTATGAAGTGAATCCTATACTGGATGTTATACCCGTTAGGATCTTTTTTTTAACTAAGAATTGTCTTCCTTTCTACTGTGTCACTTAGATTAGATTCTTAACTAGATTAAGTTGCATATGTTATAATTTTACATAGAAAATTTTTAATTTACTTTTCAAGAAGCATTAGTTCATTTTTTAGGAATGTAAAATGTGTATGCTCTCTTCCCACAGCCGGACCATATAGTGGTTTAGGCGAAATAATCCACCGGGAGAGCGTTCCAATGCACACATTTGCCAAGTATCTCTTCACCTCTCTCCTACCTCATGATGCTGAATTGGCATACAAAATTGCACTGAGAGCAATGCGGTACGTATTCACAGCCCAGCTGGGCAGAGGCAATCCAAATTCCCCATGGGGAAAATGGCTTTTAACTGACTTCTCCTTCATTCATGTTTCTTATAGGCAGCAGAAAAGCTCAGGAAACTACTAATTTGTGCTTCTTGGATTGTTGTCACGGTGGTTTGTTTGTCGGCTTGTTTTGGTTTTGATTTAAAGAAAGGGAAGAATTGTATCCTTACCTGCTGTCGTGCTTATGCTCATCTTGGCTTTTTCCTATTTTTCTTGAAGCTAGAATTTGGGAATAGAGAACAATCTCAGGCCAGGTTTAATCACAAGGCAGCAACAGTTGAAACCTTCCTAAACAATTGTTTTGTAAAAATAAACTTTTAAAACAGTGGGAAAAAATAAATGCACTTTACTGAATATAATAGAGGGAGGCTGTCACTCATACCTGCTGCAGTCCCACATTCCGTCAGTGGCGCAGGAATGCCGTGGCACCACAGACACACCTCTGTGATCAGCTTCAGGAGGAGGGAAGATGGGGCATGTATGTAGGGGGAGGAATCACTCCTGGGGTCCGGGATAGGCTCCCCTCAGTTCTGACTGCTATCCTCTCCTCCTCAGTCCGTCCTTTTCAGTAATACCAATTAGAACATGGCCTCTGCTGCTCACTTCTTTATTTTTCGCCTTCTTTTTTAAGTTAATTTACCAAATAATTATTTTTACCATGAATTTGTTCAAGGTGGATATTTTGTAATGAGTTTAAGCTTGAAGTTTTCAATCTTACATATAATCTATTATACTTCAAGGACCTGAAAATAAGTCACATTTCTTAAAACATTAGGTTTTTTCCTTTTTTTTTTTAAATTAGTAAAACACCCCTGGGTTTCTAATAGAATGTGCAATTAGACCCCATTATAATCATCTTTGGAGCCCTGGTGACACAGTGGTTAAGAGCTCAGCTGCTAACCAAAAGGCCAGCAGTTCGAATCCACCAGCTGCTCCTTGAAAACCCTATGGGACAGTTCTACTCTGTTCTATAGGGTTGCTGTGAGTAAGAACCAACTCAATGGGTTTGATTTGTTTCTTTTATAGTAACCTATGGAATTGGAGCCCTGGTGGCACAGTAGTTGAGAGCTACAGTTGCTAACCAAAAGGTCAGCAGTTTGAATCCACCAGCTGCTCCTTGGAAAAACCCTATGGGGCATTTCTACTCTGTTCTATAGGGTCGCTATGAGTTGGGATCGACTTGACAGCAATGGGTTTATGGAGTGCAGTTCTACCCTGCACACGTGGGGTCACCATGAGTCAGAATCAATGGAATGGCAACTGTTTTTTATAGTCATCTAGAGACAAACCATGTACAGACCTAAAAGCTTAAGTATGGTGAAGAATAGTTTGATCCCATAAAAAGCTTTTTATCAAAGATTCTGTTTGTAATTGAGTGGATTAAAAAAATAAATCCTTGCTCATATGTTACCGATGCCTCAAAAGTTACTCTGTTCTTTAGGAAAGAAATGAGTGTAGCTATATCTGTCAGGGGATCTTTTTTTTATGCAGTGATAGGATGAGAAAGAGAATTGTGTGTGCCTGTTGAGTGTGTACATATGTACACCTGTGTGTCAGTGTGTATCAAGGCTGGCAGCCTTTTAATTTGACATGCTGTCTTTACCATGAGACCACATTAACCGATCAGAGAAACCTTATGAGCCCCTTCTTGTCTGTTTTTAAAATACCAAAAAATAAATGAATAACATAAGCAAAAGTCCCTCCCCCCACACCAAATTACTTTATACCACTTGGTTTACACCTTTGTTTTAGAGCACAATTTTATAGTAAGTAGGTTCCTGTTCCCGTTTTTGGAAGTTGAAATGCAAATTACCTGTGAAGTCAGATGTTCAGCTCTGTATTTATTCAAGTCTTAAGAATTCTACTCCTGTTTTAAAGCAAAGGATGTTCATGGTATGATGCCACCAGATGCTGTTGCTACCACCACTGGTAAAGTTTAAAATAGCGTAAGGGTTCTCTGTGGTTCTGGCTTATTTAAAGGTATTTTTTTTTTTTTATCTGTCACATAGAAACCCTGGTGGCGTAGTAGTTAAGTGCTACAGCTGCTAACCAAAGGGTCGGCAGTTCAAACCCACCAGGCGCTCCTTGGAAACTCTATGGGGCAGTTCTACTCTGTCCTACAGGGTCGCTATGAGTCGGAATCGACTCGAAGGCGCTGGGTTTGGATTTGTTTGTTTGTTTGTTTTTTAATCTGTCACATGGAAGGGCTTGATTTTTGACACTCAGAAACTCATTTTTATTCACCCTTGGTTGCTGCCAAGGCAGTTTCTCCATGGGGGCTTTAGCAGGGTGGGAACTGTTTTTCCACTGTTTCTCCATTACCAGCCAGTCCTACCTCAGCCAAAATCCTGTTGTGGAGCTGCTGTGGAAGGAGGCAATGTGACCTACCAGAGTATCTCAAGGCAGCCAGGGAAACAGGAAGGAAAAGAGAAACATAGCCTTCTTGCTTCTTAGTGCTTCTGAAAGGGGAAGCTGTGGAAGGGTGTCTTCAGCACTTATTTTCTCATCTTCCCAGGGATGTTGACTGGTTTCCTTTACAGCAATACTGGCAGGATCTGCCTGTGAATACAGGAACATTTGGTTATTTTAAAAAGCTAAACAACAACTGTGCCAAACCTATTACATAATGGCCCACCTTACCACCCTCTAATGCTAATCATCCCTTTGTGCCCAGATAAAAGGAAAAGAGGGGAGAGGCCTTTGGCTTACCAGAGCAGTAACTGTTCTAGCAGTCACTGTTCTTCGGTGTAGCCTTGGGGCCAGCACCATGGCCTGACCCAGCTAACTCTTCTTGGTCCCCAGCTTTTATCCCATAGCCCGTAACATTGGCATACTTGAGCCAAGGTCAGTGTTTTGATGATTTTTAAGAAATTGCTTCAGTTGTAGCTTCTCCAGTAATCTCTTTGCCTGGTATTTATATTTGGAAGGGATCACTATACATGTGCTTCCTTTTCGAACATTGTTCTGTACTTGTTAACATATTCTTAGTCAAAGGGAGATCGATTGAACTCAGAAATCACACTGACTTTATGCAGAATTGTCATGGGACAGATACTTAGATCAGTAGAGTTCATCTTCTTGGACATGAATCCTAGACTATACTCCAACCTCAAATTCCTGAAGTCATGAAGAACTGATTCTACAGGAAGTAGGACTGTAAGGAAACAACAACAACAACAACAAAAAACCAAACCCGCTGCCATCGAGTCAATTCCGACTCATAGCGACCCTATAGGGCAGAGTAGAACTGCCCCATAGAGTTTCCAAGGAACATCTGACAGATTTGAACTGCTGACCTTTTGGTTAGCAGCCGTAGCACTTCACCACTATGCCACCAGGGTTTCCCACTGTAAAGAAGGGAGGTCGTTTTTATTACATTGCCTCTTGTTTTGTGTTTTAATAGGTAAGCTTATTCATCTCAACCATCCACGGATCCTACTCAGTCTTAAATACTTACTTCACTATCAGTTCTCTTGGTTTTTGTTTTTTAAGGAGTGTTAAAATTCAAAAATTAAGTTTAAAAGTAGGTAAACATCAAAACTTGTTTCACACCTGTTCAGTGTTACATATCTTCATTTTCTTGAATATGACAATTTTCTGAATGATGCTAAAGAGCTCTCTCAGGTTTGGGTGATGGACAGTTAAGGAGGTGACTCTGGCATCCAGACAGCAGAGTGTAGCTGCACCATCTCTTCCTACAACTGAAGCTGGAACAGTTTCTCCTAGCATCTACCCACTTCCCTGGCTTCTGCTGGCTGGTCCCTGTGACCCAGGTAATGAACGAGTACTAACTAGGGGCCAACCGCCTTGTCCTCTCATTACAGGTTACTAGTATTGGAATCTACTGCTCCAACAGGAGACCTCACTCGCCCCCACCACATTGCGTCAGTTGTTCCCAACCGATACCCTCGTTGGTTCACGTTAAGCCACATAGAATCCCAGCAGTGTGAGCTGGCGTCCACCATGCTAACTGCAGCCAAAGGTACTGAATTGTCCTGAGGCCTCGTAATTACTTTGTTAGTTTGCTTTTTTTTTTTTTTTCTTTTAAAAAGGGTAGTGTTTTCTGCCAAGTTCTCAACAGTGGTACTAATGCCAGATAAAGGTCATGAGGGATCCTTTCTTTAGATATTAGCTTATGAGACAAAACAGGTGCTACTCGTGTGAGCCTGGCACTCCCCTCATTGAACTGCATCAGTAAACTTACTTCTGCAGAGCTTAGGTCAGTGACTATCCCAAGAAAAAGTAAATGGCAGTTGAGATTCAGAAGCAGATTAAAAAGTTAGGTTGATTTTTTTTTTTTCCTTCCTGAAATAGACACCAAAAATACATAAAGTAGGAACTCGGGGAAGTATTTGCTGTCTCATGTTGGTTCTGGTGGTTTTAGTCCTGGAGGGTGGGTTGTGCTGCATCTTTTCTTGAAGCTGAGATTCAAAGACACTTAGTTGTCACATCCGTGCCATCCGTAAACATCTCGGGTAAATTAACGTGTGCTTTGTGTTTTGTTTTGTTTCCCTTTTTTTCCTCCCTTTGTGTTTGTGTATGTGTTGGGTTTTGTTTTTTTGTTTGTTTGTTTGTTTTGCCTTGGGTTCACTTGGTTTGGTTTGGTTTTCCTCTTGTTCATTGCAGGCGATGTTCGGAGGCTGGAAACAGTATTAGAATCCATCCAGAAAAACATTCACTCCTCATCACACATCTTCAAGCTTGCCCAAGATGCATTTAAAATAGCAACTCTCATGGACAGTTTGCCAGACATCACTCTTTTGAAAGTGTCTCTGGAGCTGGGGCTGCAGGTACATGACTGGTGGTCTAGGGAAAGATATGAAGACCTCGTCTTTGCTAGGGCACCGAGAACTGCTAACTGAAGACACCAACTGCAGCTTGTTTCTGTTTGTTAGGACTTTTTGGTGTAGGCAAAGGACTCTTCAGAGTACAGATATATTAGACTACAGGAGAGCATTGTATTTCAGAGCTGTGGTCATTCCCAGCTGAACTGGACTGCCGCCTGGGGTGCAGGGACTATCTGTTTACAGCCCTATTTGTATCTCAAAAAAAAAAAAAAAAAACCATTTTCTGAATTGCAGCCTTAACATTATTTTCTTCTTTCAGTGAGTAGAGAAGTTATTAGTAGCAAGAGACTTAGGCAAAGCTAGAGTATATAATAAAGATTCAGTTGTTGGGGTTAGATTTTTTAGAGGAAATAGGATTTTTATTGATGTTTGCATTTTCATAATAGGTGGGCAGTTCTAGCCCAATTTTATAACCCTGAGAAAATTAGGCAAAGGAGGAGTGATTGGGCCAGGGTCCAGTTTCAGCTTCCAGCAGGCCTTCATGGATGTTACGACTAAGGACACTCTGAATTAGTTCTACAGATAGATGGGAGCTTCTAGTTTCCAAACCGATTACTTTGTAAACCAGAAACTGAAAATCTTATATTTCTACTTTTCTCAGGGGATCTATGTTAATATTTGCTCTTTTTTTTTTTTTTTTTCTGTAAAAACGGAGTGAAAGAAATCACCTCGTAATTACCTAAAGTATGGAAAGTAGAATGACCTGGTTAGATGACGAATGGTTCTCTAGTTATGGGTTCTCCCTTACAATGATTAATAAAATTTTAAGGAACTGGATCATAGGAAATGTACTTAACCACTGTAACATTCACTACTATACAAGCAGAGGGTATAGGAGAGTGCATTAAGCTATACAGTGATGTATTTTAGAAGTTTCTTTTAAAAGATAAATTCTTGTTATTCAGCTTGTTTCTGTTGTCATTTGCCTTATCCTAAAGGTATGATGCAGAAAGAATCATTAACCCAAGCTTTCTGGTTATTTGGAATCCTGACTGAATGCACATGACCAAGAGTTTACTCCTTGCCTTGTTCTCTCAGGGACCCTGCAATGAACCACACAGGTGCTTTCCAAGGCTTTAGGAGTGGCATATCCATAGATGTTCTAAATCTTAAAAAGTGGAGGAAGCAGAAAGAGGTGGAAAATTTTATCGTGGGACATCTTATTAGAAAGTAAAAAAAAATAATAATGATTAGATCACTAATGATGGCAAAGAAGATTGCTTTGCATAAACCTAGGGGGTGTCTTGATTGTCAGCAGAAAATAGCAGTGAAAGACTGAAGAAATAACTAAAACAATTATTTTAAAATACCTCTATGCCTGTTGAGGATTCCTAATCAGAGTTAATTCATGAGGAGCCTCAGAAATCGAGAACCATGGACTGTTAAAGCTGGGGAGGAAATGAGGCTGTGGACTGTGTTTAATGCTGATGAGAAAAGAGATTAAGTGACTTGCCCAGGATGCCGCTTCTGGTCAGGACTAGAAGATAGACCTTCTACTTCCCAGGCTGGGGCAAGGCTGGAGCCATGGACAAATCCAAATTCACATGCAAAGATCTTCTCTAAATAAGTCTCTTCATCTTCCCAGTAGTAGGGAGGATGTCCAGTTGTTTACACCCTGGAATAAATTTTTTCTTCCATTGATTTAGGATAATCTCCCAAAACGTTTTGTTATCCTGTTTTTCTAGGTTATGCGAATGACACTGTCAACCTTAAATTGGCGACGTCGGGAGATGGTGAGGTGGCTGGTAACGTGTGCTACTGAAGTCGGTAGGTAAACTCGGGGAGAGCTTTCTCAGCTGCCTCATGATATGATTTAACTTATCACTTACAGAAATAAGGACATTTTCACTCTTTCCCTTAATCTCTTCCAAGGCACTTACCCCTTCTAGCAACCTACAGGGACTCCCCCTGCCCCATTCAGTTATATGCACTTGCATTCTTTACTTTCTAAGCCATCATGTTTTGGGGATTCCAACCCCTGGTTTAAAATGGAAGAAATCAGTGAGGAAACACTATGCTCCCTTTATATTCAGTCTTTCTGTCACTCTTAAGGTAGTTTTAGTAAGTTTTGTGATAATCAAGTTTAGGGTCCCGTAGTTAATCCTTGGTAGGCTGGGAACACCTTTGAAACTAACTTGACACTGTGGGCCAGTGGCTCAATCCATTTTAATGAAAATCTGTTTTAATGAAAATGAGTTTTTTCTCCATTATCTGATAGATGATGAGCCTACATCATGGTATTCAGCAGAGAAATGACCACTAGGTATTTTAGATGTGGGAGAAATTGTAGCTGGCCATAAGAAGATCTCCTGGTTGCCCATAAACTGCAATTTGTGAGGCCCTTTAGCCAACTATTTCCCCTCTGCATCAATAAACCAGTATTAAAGAAAACTGTACATTCCTAGCAACAATGCCAACACAAAATGTCACTGTTTAAAATAAGTGTTCCTTAGATTATCTTTCTTCCTATTTGCATCAGAAAAGAATGCACACCTCTTGCTGAGAAGACACTGCCGTCTCAGTGTTTAGATACTGACACAGAGCAGATACTATGAAAATCATTCTTATTTTTTTAATTAATGTGTAATGGTTTGTTATTTTGGAAGAAAGGAGATTAGTCTCAATACACATCATGTTTTAGCAGAGCAATACAAAGATAATGCCAGCTCAAGAACTGCCACACATCATTCACTTTTAGGATTTTCCTACAGCTGGGGCATGTTGGTCCACATACTTAAAATGGTTATGTTTAGACCTTGTCAGCATTCTCCACATATCTGATTCATCTGTAGGTCTGCTTCTGTTGGCTTTTTTCTCTTGATTAGGTTGCAGTTTCCTGCTTCCTTGCATGTCTAATAATTCCGTGTTGTGTGTACTTTAAATTTACACACAAACACACACACTATATAAAAACTCCCTGTTTTGGCGAGGGTGGTAGTTCTTGTAACTCAAATTCTGTAGTGAGTAACTGACTGAAGGCCCCAGTGAACTAGAACTCATTAGCTGGAAAGCATTGTCTGAAATGGCAAGCAGCACAGTGCAAATACCAGCTACCGAGAGGATTAGTTCTTCATTACGGGAAGTTCATGTTCCTTTCAGACCTTTCACTGAATAACAATCCGTAATAACCTTATTCTAAAAGGTTGCTCCCAGGCACATTACCTTACATGATTTTCTGGCCTAGCTCATGTCCTGTGATGGTTAACAACATAAGCATTGATTAGAGAGGAGGAAATCAGGCAAGACCTCTAGGTAGCCACCTTGTCGGTAATAGGGCTTGTTTGTGTTTCTTGCAGGTGTTTATGCCCTGGACAGCATCATGCAGAGCTGGTTTACGCTGTTTACTCCCACTGAGGCCACAAGTATAGTTGCAACCACCGTGATGTCCAACAGCACCATCGTCCGCCTCCACCTGGACTGCCACCAGCAGGAAAAACTGGCCAGCAGTGCCCGGACACTTGCATTGCAGTGTGCCATGAAGGACCCTCAGAACTGTGCCCTCTCTGCGCTGACCCTGTGTGAGAAGGATCACATAGCTTTTGAGACAGCGTACCAAATTGTTCTTGACGCTGCTACGACCGGCATGAGCTACACACAGCTCTTTACAATAGCACGGTACATGGAGCATCGCGGGTACCCCATGAGGGCCTACAAGCTGGCCACCCTGGCCATGACCCATCTCAACCTGAGCTACAATCAGGACACACACCCTGCCATTAATGACGTTTTATGGGCCTGTGCGCTCAGCCACTCCCTTGGCAAAAATGAGCTTGCAGCTATAATACCTCTGGTGGTTAAGAGTGTCAAGTGTGCAACGGTACTGTCAGACATTTTGCGCAGATGCACTCTGACCACTCCTGGCATGGTGGGACTTCATGGAAGGAGGAACTCTGGTAAGCTTATGTCACTGGACAAAGCTCCCTTGAGGCAACTCTTGGATGCCACGATCGGGGCCTACATCAACACAACGCACTCACGACTCACACACATCAGTCCTCGGCACTATAGTGAGTTTATAGAGTTCCTCAGCAAGGCCCGAGAGACCTTCTTAATGGCGCATGATGGACACATTCAGTTTACACAGTTCATTGACAACCTGAAACAAATCTACAAAGGCAAAAAGAAACTGATGATGTTGGTTCGGGAGAGGTTTGGTTGATAGAACTTGTTTGAATGGGGTGGGGTGGGGATGGGAGGGATGGTTTGTTTTTACTTGAGCCTGCCTTTGTACCCTTTTTAACTTAACGAACAGAGCCACACCGGTATTATATGTGTATAGTTATATTGCGTTTGCAGACTAAATTGTCATGTTGTGAAAGTTTGTGTGTTTTTAATTTTTTCCCTTTTTCTTTTTTTCTTCTTCTTTTTTTCCTTTTCTCTTTATTTTATTTTGGTTATGTATGAGAGAGAGGTTAAAAAGGTTTGGTTTACACTGAGTATATGTTGTCAAGTGGCAAAAGTCCACATAGCTCTCCTGTTTTCTGTATACGTTCACAGCCTCAAAAATAATAATAATAATAATTGAAATGGCTTTAAAAACCAAACAAAACACCTCCATCCTGTGATAAGTACCTCGAATGGATTCAGCTTTACTCCTTTGTAACTCATCTTTACATTTTCAGCATATTTAAACAAACCAACAAAATGAAATACTAATAGTTAAAAGGCTGACCCACGTGGCTTTGCAGTGCTGTCCGTCCAGAAGCATGGCACACGATGCTTGTGCATGTGGAAACTTAGCGACTGTCAACATACATTCTCAGGGATTTATCAAAAAAAAAAAAAAAAAAAAAATTAAAAAAAGAATGAGAGCATTTATTGTACTGTATATATATTATAGTATATGTCTGAATATTGAAAATATAACATTAACTAATTTATAAAAAATATTCTATGTAATGCAAAATACTTGAAGCTGCAGTAGCTCGGTTTTAAACAAAAACAAACAAAAAAAACTGAGAGAAAACTTACTAGAAGGACTAAAAGTGCGCCTTGCTTCAGGGTTGGCTCGGGTGGTGAACTTCATGCTGGGCATCTAGGCAGAGCCACCTTTTGGATTGCACGGTTGGACTGAAACCTAACGGGAGAAATTATATATGTATATATATTTATACAGCTTATGTATACATATATATATATGTATACACACAGACACACACACCACCACCAATAACCACTACACCACACATGCTTTTAACAGTCACTAGAATAAAGAGGGACAACAAAATACACAGCCAGAGCAGCAAGCCTTAGCATTAAGAATATACAGTATGCCGGAATTGGGGTTCGTGCCTCCTAGCCTAGGAAACTTTAAAGAAATATCCTTTTGACACAAAACGCAAAATGTTTTCCAAAACAATTGACATGATCCATTACGCCTTTGCAGTGAGCTAATAATAAGCTAACCTTTGTGCACAAATAACATTATATATATTATATATCTATTCTGCATAGGTATTTTGACTTTGTGCAGGACAGAAAGTTGTGTAGGTATGACTGTTCTACTTTTCAGTTTTCTTTCCTTTTTTTTTTTTAAACATATTTTATTTTCTCTAGAATTACTCAAACAAAAGCAGCCTTCTATCTTGCCTTGTCTTAATGCTTTAAAATAACCAAACTGGAGATCTAACTACCAAACTGTTCATTATATTATTAAGTACCAACTTTGGTTACAGTATAGTGTCTTTACTTTAGCTGATGGTTCTGTAACCTTGTGCTTTTTAAAGCAATTTTTATGTTTTGGTGCAAAAGTTGTCCAGTGTCTCCTGTTCCCTTCATTAGAGAACATGCTAGAGGTATGTTTGTAGGTATTTTTGTTTAGAAGAACTATTTCATGCGCTCCATTTTATTTATTATAATAGGTAAAAAGAAAAAAAAAGGTTGTACTTCATCACCCATGTAAACATGCTCATGAAGTTGAAAGTAATTAAGATTTGATACACTGATATCAATTTATTTATGTAACTAAATCACTGTTTTATAAACTTGTTAATGATCAACAATTTTTGTTTTGATTAAAATTAGTTTTTTGAAAGTTGATTCTGCCTCCTTTATGATATATCTCTTATTACTCTCCAATTTGGTGGGTAGAACTACATCTCTAAGTGTTTAATAATAATAGTATATACATGTTATATATACTATGTATATTATATATAATATACATTCATTCATCCAGTAAATATCTATGTACTATCTTCCAGGCACTGCGCTAGGCCCTGGCAATGTAATGGTGAATAAAACCAGACACTGGAGCTTACTGTCTGCTTACTGGAGAAGACACATAAATCAAATAATCACACAGATAAGATATGAGGCAGAATAACCAATTTTCCTTCAGTCTGTACACTTGGTCATTCCTTCTTAACTAATAAATTATAATTTAGAGTGCTCAGTACTTGATATATTTAATAAATGCTAAGTTTGTGAGAGGTTTTTTTTTTTTGTGTGTGTGTGTTGTTTAAAAACAAAATGCATTTAAAGGGGTATAAGTGCTGCTACATACACATTGTAGCATCTTTCCCACTCCATCTCCATCAAAGAGACATATGCAAAACAAGGCGAATACTTATTAAGTTACCGTATTCTGAATACGTGCCCTGATGGCACAGTGGTTAAGCACTCAGCTGCTAACCGAAAGGTTAGCAGTTTGAACCCATCAGCCACTCTGCAGGAGGAATGGCAGTCTGCTTCTGTAAAGATTTACGGCTTTGAAAACCCAACAGGGACAGTTCTGCTCTGTTCTTAGGGTCACTATGAGTCAGAAATGACTCGATGGCAGTGGGTTTGTTATTTTGGTTTTAATATTCAAATACTTACTCTCTTGAAATTTTAAGTTTCTTTTTGACATCCAGCCGTAATGGTAGATTCCAAATGTCAAGAGGTTAAGTCAATAGGTGAAAGTTAAATAAATGAGTCTATGGTGACATTTTGAAATCCCATTAATGCCAAGTAGAAATAAAAATCAAAACTATGAAATGTAAGCTTACTGTTTTTGAAAATTGGTTTGCCTAAGGGTAAATATAAGTTCCTGTGGGTCCTTTGAAACACAGACATTTCATGATGAAGTAGACTGCTAAAAGGGAGGGGGCAGCCCCTTCTACTAGGGGCATCAAAGGAGAACAAAGTGACTTCCAGTAGCCGAGACTTTGAGATCTTCCCTGATGGAAAATTATTCTGCGTTCCTTGGCCATCTTTGCAGTGAGATCTTAAAATTATCATGGACCTTTAGAATAAAGTTGGAGACCAAGGACGATGGACAAATGAACTTTGTTACTTCCTCAAACCCATTTTAGCAAACATTGTTGAACCATTATGCCTTCAACTCCTTAGCTATGACCATGGCCAAGTAGACAAATGAATGCTTTGATATGTCTTCTTACCTTGCAATGGGCTGATGCTAGAAAAAAGTCCTGAAATTATAACAGCAAGAAAGAGAAATGGAAGAAATGTTAAGCCTAGATAATGCAAAGGCAAGGTAGTTTGTTCCTGGCCTGGCCTATAGAATTCTGCATTACGTTGCTCTTGATCGGTGATTTCATTTGGTAATATGGGCTATAGTTTCAGAGGGGAAAATGAATGTTTTATGACTCAAATAGTAAGTCAGTTGAATAAAAATTAAATAAAGCCACTGTAGTCACACTGTTAGGCCAATACAATAGCAAAGGAGAACTGAACTTTTTCTGAATTGCTGAAGAAACTGTGAAATGGCAGCTAATTCAGGAATTAATAATTGGTCAGTGAAAAGACGGGAATGTAGGAGAAGACATTATCACTAAGTAATCTGATACATTTTAGTAAATGAAAAGGGTGGCTAATTTTAAGAGAACTTTTTTTTTTTTTTTTAACATAAGTATGAGGATCAATTCAAGCCAGTCTGGGCAAAATAGGAAATGTAAGAACCCTGAGGGTTCAGCAAGCATTTTTTGTGTGCCAAATCTGTCTTGGAAGAAGTACAACCATAATGCTCCTTAGAAGCAAAGATGGCGAGACTGTGTCTTACCTACTTTGGATGTGTTCTTGGGAAGGATCAGTCCCTGGCGAAGGACATCACGCTTGGTAAAGTACAGGGTCATTGGAAAAGAGGAAGACCCTCAACAAGGTGGATTGACACAGTGGCTGCAACAATGGGCTCAAGCATAACAACAATTTTAAGGATGGCACAGGACCAGGCAGTGTTTTGTTCTGTTGTACACAGGATCTCTATGAGTCGAAACTGACTCAATGGCACCTAACAAAAACAAGATAGGCATGGTTCTAGGTACTAAGAAGACAAATATTAAAGCAAAACGCCTGTTCTCATGGAGCATATATTCTAGTGGGAGGGGGACATAGTATAAAAAAACAGCACATTAGCTGGTGATTCATGTTTTAGGGAAAAATAAGTCAGGGTAACCAAAAACCAAATGTGTTACCATGGTAAAGTGTACCATTTAGGGTAGAATGGTCAGGGAAAATCTCTCTGGGAAGACCTCTCTGATATGCTGAAATATGAACAGATGCCTCAAGAAAATGAGGGAGCTGGCCCCTGACAGGTGTGTGTTAAGGAAGAGAAGACAAGTCTGGGAACAGCAAAGGGACTATAGCTGGGGCTGAATGGAATGCAAGCAGAGAAGGGGAGAAGGTGAGGCTAAAGAGTTGTGCAGTTAGGTTGCAGATCCTGTAGAGGGTTGTAGGTCATGGTCAAGATTTCTACTCTGAAGGATCCAAGGTAGAGGAGTCACATGATCCAACAAGTCAATGAAAAACCATTTGCTGGCTGCTGTGTGGTTTGGGGAGCCCTGGTGGTGCAGTAGTTAAGAGATAGGGCTGCTAACCAAAAGGTCAGCAGTTGGAATCTACTAGCCGCTCATTGGAAACCCTATGAGGCAGCTCTACTCTGTCCTATAGGGTCACTGGGAATCAGACTTGACTTGATGGCAGTGGGTTTGGTTTGTTTTGGTATGTGATTGGGAGGGCAAGAGGGAGGCACACAGACAAATTAGAAGGCTGCCACAATAATCCAGGCAAGAAATGATGGGGCTTATACCCAGTGGGGTCAGTAGAAATGGTGACAATTGATGAGATTACGCATAACTTGGGAAGTCTAGCCTTTTCTGATATGTGGCATGTGAGGAGGAGGAGCATCAAAATTGACTCCTAATTTCTAAACCTGAGCAACTAGAAGTTGCCACTAACTGAAATGGAGAAGATGGCAGAGAGCAAGTTTTCTGGTGGAAGATCAGTAATTTAGCTTGAGCGTGTTAAATTTAAGATGCCTGTAAGACACCCAGGTGGAGCTGTCAAGTAAGTGTTAGCTCAGGAGAAAGCTCAGGGCAACATATAAAAATTGGGATTATTTAGTTTTAAGTGGTATGTATAACCCTGAGACAAGGGGTGGGTGAAGATAATTTGATCCAAAATAGTGAGTCCTGAAAATGTTCGTTTCCCTGGTTGCATTGTTACCATGACAACCGTTTTGCCAGCCCCTCTTCATCTTCCTGACCTCTAAATGGCAGCTTGGTCTAGTATTCAGTCCTTTGACCTCTTCTTTTCTTATTCTCTTATTCGTTCTTCTTTTTAATACCATTCTATTCTTATTATTCTGATGTTCTTACTCTCTTCTTCTTCTTTGCTGTCTGCATATTGACTTTATTTCTCACCAGAAAAGGACTGTCTTCTCTTAGTTCCAGTTTGGAAAAATCCCAAAGAAGACCTCATCATGGTTTGGCCACTGACATAAGGGGAAGGGTCAGATAGCACAGACATGGCCAAGCAGGGAATCCATATTTATTGGGGTGTGGGTTTTCAGAGAAGGAAGATTTTTCAACTATGCAACTGTCTTAGTTACCTAGTGCTGCTGTAACAAAAAATATCACAAGTGGGTGGCTTTAAAGAACAGAAATTTATTTTCTCAGTTATGGGGGTTAAAAGTTCAAATCAGGGTCTCGACCATATTCTTTTACGGGCCTCTCTCCTATTTCAGCCTCAGCTGACGATCCTTGGTGTCCTTTGCTTATAGACGGGTCCTTCACATGGTGACTGTCTTTCCCTAGTGTATCTGTGCCTATGTGTATTTCATTCTTCTTAGAAGGCACCACCCAGAATCATTACATTTAGGACCCACCCTACTCTGGTGTGACCACATTAACACAACAAAAGAAAGTGCCTATTTCCAAACAGGATCACATTCACAGGTACATGGGTTAGAACTTCCACATTTCTTTTTGGGAGAACACAGTTCAATCCATAACAGCAGCCATCATTTCTGGTGTCTTCCTTGGCAGAAACAATAATAGCCTACTGACTGACAACAGCCTTTTACATTTGTATTGCACATACCTTGGCCTTATGAATATTTTGAACTTTCTACTACCCTGTGCTATCATTTGGCAAGAATTTTATACTTTCTACATTTTGGAGAATTTTTGGTTGCTTAGCAATCTGATAAGAGACCAGTGGTCTCTGTTCCCCTTTTTTATTCTTTTCCCAACTTTTTATGCTGAAAAATTCAACAAACAGAAAAGTTAAAAGAGTAGTACAATGAAAAATGTGACTTCTTAAATGTCCACACAGGCTGCAAAAATCAAAATGTGTTTTGGCTATCCATGTTCTTAGGTTTCTGCCTCTCAGTTACACACCAGACGCCTGAATGTAACAGGTCAGGCTCCCATAATGTGAATTGCTCCCACTCAGGGTAGCCCTGTTCTAAAATAGGAAAGGAAGAAAACAGCCTTTTTGTCTTCTCTAGGTTAGTGCCAAACTGGAAACACCTTACTACTCCAAGCAGGAAGAAGTATGAAGAGAAGTAGATCTGCTTTTGAAAAGGAAGCTATTGCCTAATTTCACTGTGCATTAACATTCAGAAAAAAAGCCTTTGGCTCCACTGATAAGCCCTAACTCGAACACGTGGGGCCCTCAAATATAAGCATGTACAAGGGATTCTTGCTTTTTCTCCAGGGATGGTTTTTCAATGGGCCTCTGCTTTGTAAATATGTTCCTTTAAATAACGCAAAATGCAGAAAAGAGGAGAGGTATACTTCAGAATGGTTTGAACGTTACCTCCCATTTAGAGCAGTGCAATGTGCACATCCACAGACATTGCAAGGATGTTTGGCACCAGGGCCAGCGCACTTTCTACAGAAAGGTTTTTGTTATCATCACAATAATAACAACCATGATAATAATAATGATGGCAAACACAATTTTTGCTTACTATGTACCAGGCACTGCTTTATGTACTTCGCATGTATTAACTTATTCTTCAACAATCCTATGAGGCTTATATGACTATTATTACCTTCCTCTGTTTTACTGATGAAGAAAGTAAGACACCTCAAGGTTATCTAAAGTCACATTGCTAGTAAGTGGCAGATTCAAACCCAGGCAATCAGGCTCCAAAGTCACACTCGTGTTCTACTGTTTTCTGGTAGCGTTGTTGTGTTTATTGAGTGTGTACTATGTTCTTAGCCTTCTGGGGGGCCCAAAAAAGCGTAAGACATAGTTCTGACCCTCAAAAAATTGCCAGAATAAATTTAGAATTAGATGGAGCAAGGCGGGTAGAACTCTTGAACAACTACCTCAAAATGTTCACATTCTTCACCCAACACGGCAACATGACAGGTTCAATTTTATCTTGACCTGAGTTAAGCAAACTCAATTTTAAGCACACACGTAAGTTTCAAAACAAGATACAACCTTATTAGCTCACCTAACAGTCCAGAGATAGGCAGTCCAGAACACATACACATTTTCCATCTCTGGGTCTAAGTTGATTGATCCAGATCCTGCCATTACACCTACATCCCAGCCCGCGGTTAGGAGCAAAAAGAGGAAGGGTAGTACAAGCCCATTATTATTTTTTTTTTCCAACGTTAAGAGTATATTTTATTCTCCGAAACATATGAGTCATTTTGTATAATCGTCTTTGTCAGAGCATGGTTCAGGGACCACCCGCATTAGAGCCACCCAAGGGGCTGTCAGACATGCTAATTCCTGGACCTCAACCCAGACCCAACGATTCTGGCCCTCTTAGCATGGACTCTGTATAACGAAGTCCAATTTTAAAGGTCATTTTTATTTTTCTCTCACATCAAGCATTCCCAAGTGCTACAGGAGCGGTCAATTATAAAACAAGGTGGATTAGAAAGAGTAGGCTTGGAGGATGGGGAGCTAGGCAAACCCACACCACAGCCCTAGACCATCTGAACCCTTTCTTCTCTGTCAGCAGCTCTTCACAGGAGCACTTTTCTTTTTGTGAGTCTCCCCTGTCCCCCTTCTCCCAGAGAAACTAGCTTTGTCATCATTGCTGTTTCATATAGATGCAAAATATAACAACAAGAGAATATGTGGGCTAGATACTGGGGAGCTGTCTCTAGGTTCAAACCATACGTAGAAGAGACCAATGAACATTCAGCAAAATAGCTCTCTTGGAACAAAATTTTAGACTGGGCTTTCTACAGCAATATATTAGCTTATCTACCCAAACCAAAGCCAACCAAACCCATTGCCATCTAGTCGATTCTGACTCATAGCAACCCTGTAGGACAGAGCAGAACTGTCCCATAGAGTTTCCAAGGAGTGGCTCTTAACCACTGCACCACCAGGGCACCAAAGTAAACAAAGCAGGGGATAAACTTGGAAGACATGAACCATTTGCAGTCTGATGGGCTCATGACTGCCCTGGCTCATGGCGACCATGTGTGTCAGAGTGGAACTGTGTTCCATAGGGTTTTCAATGGCTGATTTTTTGGAAATAAATCACCAGGCATTTCTTCTGTGGTGCCTCTGGGTGTACTCACACTGCCAACCTTTTGGTGAGAGCTGAGCGTATTAACCGTTTTCACCATTCAGGGACTCCTGGAAGGCATGAGCCATCCTAAAGAGTTTTAGCTAGCGCTGCCAACTCTGCCTGCCAGAGCTGAAATTGCTCCTGAATCCACTTCTAAACCATTCTATTGTGCCAGATGATCAAATGCCTTTTTTGTCTTTCACATTTTATACTCAAACTCTCAGGTCCCTTGCTGGCAGTGAGACAAAGCCACTGAGCTTCCATACTGGGAACCAGTAAATTTAATCTATGGGTGAAATTCTCCAAATCAATTTTGATTGCTGTCACTCTAGGAGATTTGGGGACTCAGAACTGATGATGATGTGTGTAAAACATTTCTTTAAACTGCTAGGCAGAGAATTCAGACTCAAGGTCTCTTTGCCCTTCAGGTCCCACTGGGTTTTCATGAATATCCCGCCAGTGGTTCAGGTGAAATTGAAGTGAGGGTGGCACATTTCTCTTTATCTCGATGACCTTCTCAAGTGCCTCTTTCTCTGAGAAGTTTGTCTGACAGCTCTGAGGTTCCACCAAGCTCTTTATAAAGGCAGTGTCTTTGAGGCCATGGTTTGTTCTCTCCGAGGCCTTTTTGGTGGGAATCGGTCTTGCTGTGCGCAAGAACTTCTGTAGAGAAAGTGGCTTCTTGTAAGTGCAAGGCATTTCCAATCAGCCGAGTTCTCAGGTCAGGTAACAGGTGGCTTTCTGCCTTGCTGGTTTGGTGACTCGGGGGTCCCTGACCGACTCTGCTCAAGTGCAGAAAACATGAAACCAGACAAACCCTCACATGCTTTTGTTTGTTTGTTTGTTGTTAATGAATTAAGACATTTTAAAATCTTTTCATCAGATTGTTACTCACTAGTCGGTGCTTCTGGTTCTGGTTACTCCAAGTGGAGAAAGGCTCAGTGTCTGCTGGTCAGTGAGTGAAAATAACCTTTTAACAGTAGATCACCAAACAAAATGCCTGAGTGGGTAGTGGGTTGCAGACCCTAAATTCTCATAGAAAGACCAGACTTAACGGTCTGACTGAGAGCAGGATGACCCTGGAGGTCATGGTCCCCAGACCTTCTGTTAGCCCAAGACAGGAACCATTCCCAAAGCTAACTCTTCAGACAGGGATTGGACTGGACTATGGGATAGACAATGATACTGCTGAAGAATGAGCTGCTTGGATCAAGTAGACACATGAGACTATGCTGGCATCTCCTGTTTGAAGGGAAGATGAGAGGGTAGAGGGGGTCAGAAGCTGACTGAATGGACACAAAAAGAGAGAGTGGAGGGGAGGAGTATGCTGTCTCATTAGGGGGAGAGCAGTTGGGAGTATACAGCAAGGTGTTTATAAATTTTTGTATGAAAGTCCACCTTGATTTGTAAACTTTCACTTACAGCACAGTAAAAATTAGCAAAAAAAAAAAAAATGCCTGGCTCATCTTGCTTTTCCTATTATAGCTAGGGCAAAGGCTGTTATGGCTGTGAAGTATATAAGTATAATGAGATTGTAAGATGTGGTAAAAATGCTTTATTTCACTAACAACAGAATCCCAATCTCTGAGTGATGATATAAAACCAAGGTGAGGTGGGCTTTGCTTTACAAGGAAAGTGGCCTAACCAAGGGCACTCTTTTAGTCCTCCTTGGCTTTCCTCCCCCAATAACCTCATTGTTGTTGTTGTTAGGTGCCATCGAGGACTCACAGCAACCCAGTGTACAATAAAATGAAACGCTACCCGGTCTGCGCCATCCTCACAATCGTTGCTATGCTTGAGCCCATCATTGCTGCTACAGTGTCAATCCATCTTATTGAGGGTCTTCCTGTTTTTCGCTGACCCTCTATTTCACCAAGCATGATATCCTTCTCCAGGGACTGATCCTTCCTGATAACATCTCCAAAGTATGTGAGAAGAAGTCTGCCATCCTCGCTTCTAAGGAACATCCTGGCTGTACTTTCTTCCAAGACAAATTTGTTCATTCTTCCAGCAGTTCAAGGTATATTCAATAATCTTCACCAACACCACAACTCAAAGGCATCGATTCTTCTTAAGTCTTCCTTATTCATACAGGGTCTGAACTCCTTATAAGTGACTTTAGAGACGAAGGCATTGCTAAAGCTCTGCCTTCTTCTTTCACAAACCACCATCTCACCAGAAGTAAAGAAGGAAACTCAAAAGAGAAACTTATATTCCATCTTTGATGGAACTAAGAGGCATCCTATGACCCTGCCATAATATATGAAGAAGGGCTGCCAAATATAGTAAAGGTTCCTGGTGGTGAGGGAACTGCTTGACAGAGGAAGTCTGCCTTTGGACACCCCGGACAATCCTGGCCAAGCAGAATTCTCCAGAGTAGGTCACATACCTCTAAAGGCCCTTCCCTTGTTTGAATCGATGGCAATAGGGTGCACCAGTGGCTGGTAAAATTTCTCTGGGCCCTGTTTGACACCAGGAAGTAGCCTAGATGAGAGGCCAGAAATCATCTTTAAGGAGGTAATTTGTTAGAGGGAATGTGAAAGAGAGGCTCCAAACCGTGCTTAGTCTGGTAAAGGTTGATTTCTAAGAAGGGCAAAATAACTTACTCACATACACAACTCTGTGATGATGCAGAGAATTTCTGCTGGCTCGCCCCTTAGAAATTGCCTGCAAATGGCTGGTCCAGGAAGAACTTGCCTCATCAGTAGGTAATCACTGAAGAGGAATCGGTACAGGAATTTTACAAATATGTTATAAGAAAAACATGAGCAAAAGAGTGAGAAAAACAAATGATAAGAAACAGGCACCAGGAAAACATGGTCATTAAACAGATGAAAATCATGGCCATATCACTAGGAATTCAAAAAAATGTCACAAGTCAATCAAAGCTCAAAGCAGAGATATAAAAGCTCAGGGAAGAAACAGGTGTAATAATTATCATTATTATAATAATAATTACTATTATCATCTCCTTTTGTTAATTCACAAAAATACATTGAGATCTTAAAATATGCAATCCTGGCTCCTAGTGCTTTTCTGTATTAACTCATCAATTAACGTAACAGCTCTATAAGATAGGTGCTCTCATGATACTCATTTTAGAGATGAGGTATCAAAGATTAAGGGAATTATGGTCTGGTGAATGGATTCAAACCCTGGCTTCAGAATTCTCACTTTAATTACCATGCAACACTGCCCATGAGCTGGGAGAGTCCAGGGAGAAAGCAAAGAGAGATGAAGCCCACATTGGAATCAGCATAAAAAGGAATAAACACTGATGAACATACAAGAAATTTACAAAAGAAAGGATTGAAAAACAAGCAAAATCAGTTGGAAATGAAGAATAGTGTGAAAAATAACAGATAGGAAAGTCAGCCCAATGAGATCCATAAATAGTAGCCCTATAGAAAAGAACCAAGTGAGTAGAAGAGAATAAAAACTCAAAGACATTATGGAAGAATAGTTTCAGAAATGAAAGATTCGAATTTACACTACGAAAGGTGAATTTACGCTATGAAAGGGCATACCACGTCCCAAGAAAAATTGATACACTAAGCATCAAAACCAAGACAAATCATAGTAAAAAAGTACCTAGATTTCAAAGATAAAAAGAGAATCCTGTAAGCATGAGAACAAAAAGGAAAAAAAAATTAGGCTGATATTAAACATGTCCACAGCAATGGTCTTTACCAAGTCATGGAAAGAAAGTGTGAGGAACTCAAGAAGTGTATACCCAGCAAACGTGCTGATCAAGAATAAAAGCAGAAGACAGACATGTTCAACCATGCAAGACCTCAGGGAATAGAGCTCTATTGACCACTTCTTGAAGAAGAAATTATAAGAGGGCAAACTTTGGCCAACCAAGAGACCACTGGAGAAACTTTGACAAAAAGAATGGTGCTGACTATTGAATCCATTCAACTGTAGGACTAAGAATTAAAACATCTGTGGAAATTATGGTTCTAATATATATATAAAATATATATATATATATATATTTTAATACAAAATGTAGGCTGCCTGGTGGCATAGTGGTTAAGAGCTCAGCTACCAACGAAAAGGTCAGCAGTTTGAATCCACCAGCCACTCCTTGGAAACCCTATGGGGCAGTTCTACTCTGTTCTGTAGGGTCACTTTGAGTTGGAACTGACTCGACAGCACCTAACAACAGCCATAATACAAAATGTGTCATAAACCATTTCAATGTGTTTCGCCAATGGCAAATACACTGATTTCCAAACTTTTTAGAGCTGGGAGCCAAACAATACTTTTTAAAGTAGGTAAACCCAGAACCCAGTGAACCCAGTAAAGTAGGTAAGTGAGAGTTAAATAAATACATTTAGTTGTAAATAATTAGATCTATTGAACAGTTCCCAAGATAAACTGTTAAGTTGGAAAAAAAGCAAATCAGAATGATATGTACAGTGGACTATCAGTCATAGGCTGGGGAAGATTATACATACATATATGCTTAAAGATATATAAATTATCTCTCAGGGAATATACACGAATTGTTAACAATGTTTACTTCCAGAGAGGGGATATGCTTGGTTAGGATACAAGGGTGGGAAAGAGATTTACTTTTCACTTTTATCTTTAGAATTTTATACCATGTGCTTATATTAACAAATCAATAAATTATTTACAACCTAGGCCTACATCTTCACGACCTTCAGTTTATACTACTTTTTTTCTTTAACCATTTTTCTGGGTCACTCCATTCTCTGGCTTCCCTGGCTTGTTTCGCTTAGCTCAGCTCCCTTTTTTGGTCTCCTGGTTATCACCCTAAGCCTGCCTGAAGAAACATGCACCATTTTCTTCTCATCAACTTTAAGGCTCTGGTGAGAATCATTTTTTGTGATAAAGATGTTTTCCCTGATCTTCATCCTACCCCACTTCACCACCTCCCCTATTGCCCCTCACAGCTACCTTTTGCCTAGATATGAAAACCACTCCTCTCTGGCTTCTGAGATGAATGTGCACAATTGGAGGGAGAAAAGCTTATCATCACAGAAGGTTGGGGAAAAAGCTGAGAACCACAAAGAGGGTTAATAAAAATAACTGATTTCTCTGCAGAAAATCTGCAATCCACTGAGGCAGGAACAGTATGCACAAAGGACTCCGGGTGTAAACAGCGGCCCCTTTCTTTATTATTGGATCTAAGAATGCAGTAGAAGCTTCAGGCTGAGACAGGAAAAGAGCTGGATGGTGAATTGTTCCAAACCACTGCATTTCTATGCACCTTGCAGAATTCTGGACTTCTGGAATGGAGTTGGGTGGAGCAGCTGCTGCCAAGTGAGATCAAATATTGCCAGTCACTGCTGGGCACTTAGACCATATTTGAAAGACTTCCCTAGGTGGTGCAAATGGCTTGGGCTTAGCTACTAACCAAAAATTGGTGGTTTGAACCCATCCAGTGCCTCGGTGGAAGTAAGGTCTTGTGATCTACTTCCATAAAGATGACAGCCAAGGTACGTCTATGGAGCTCACTTCTGCTCTGTAACACATGGGGTCGCCATGAGTGGAATCGACTCAACAACAATGGGTGTTTTTGGGTGTTGACATATATTTGTAAATGCATGTGTCAGGATGCACTCTCACCTGTGACCCCAGATGCCCACCTCCTGCCTGGTTGACCAGTTCACCAGGATGGAGCACCTGGCTTCCTTCTGGTGTTTGCCCCACGGGAAGCTTCCAACCGAGACAGAAACTGCCTCAGTTCGAGGGTCTGAAGCCAAAATTGCCTTAGGTGTGAAGTCACCAGACTGGGCTGCCTACGTGTCTAATAGCTCCCCTCTGACCTGTCTTACAAGGGTCTTCTAGGCCCTTGTGTGCTTTGGCCTGCACCTGGCCTCTTCTGCATCAAGTCCTGGTCATCTGAGCCCTTACCCTCTGTTCCAGGAAAACAATGTGGTACAGGGTCGACCCCACATTAGCTGTGCTAATACTGTGCAAATTGCTTTGCTTAATATCAACTTTTTCTACCATTTAGTGCGGGCCACTGATGCCAGACACTGCGCTGGGGGTTTTACATGTGATTATTTCATCATGGCTTTTTGAGGTTGGTGTTTGATTGAGGTTTAAAGAGATTTCAGACAGTGGCCTACTTCTACCTAACTTCGATTCTCCATTTTGTTCAACCAAGTCACCATCTTGTTCAATCACCACAGCAATCTTATGAGGTACTTATCATAATCTATACCTCTATCCCCTATGTCACTAATTAAGGAGCCCTGGTGGTACAGTGGTTAAAGGCTTGGCTGCTAACAGAAATGTTGGCAGTTCAAACCCACCAGCTGCTCTGCAGGAGAAAGATGTGACTTCTGTAAAGATTACAACCTTGGAAACCCTTTGGGGCAGTTCTACTCTGTGCTATAGGGTCACTATGAGTTGGAATTGACTTGATGGCAATGGGTTTTTTGGTTTCACATCACTAAGCATGGTACTGTTCTTGGATCTTGAGTGGGCTGGCTGAAATGACAATCAGGAGCCCAGGCTTTAAGTTACATATGTTTTTTCTTCTTTCCCTATCTCTCTCTCAATAAAAGACAAGTGCTAAAGGCATTGTAGAAGAAGAAGGATTAGCAGAGCTTGTTGACTGAATGTAGAGGTCAACGGCCTCCTCTTTTTCCTTCTAAGATTTGAGGGAAAAGGAGTGTTCTGGGGCTAAGTTGGATTTGGGAGTGGGAATCTTTGGGGATAAATAACATGAATGAAAATTTGTGAAGCTGTAGATAATCTAAGTAGGGCCAACCTCTCTCCTTTTCACATGGGAACCTTTGTGACCATTTCTCAATAGTGAAATAGGTCTTTATGGACTCAAATTGCCATCTGGAATGTGGAAAATCTTTAAAGGACTAGAATTACATCTCTGTTGCTTCCTTTAAAAATGTCTCACCTTTCGTCTCTGCCTCTGAAGTCCCCTACTTCCTCCATTGGAGCTTTCACGGCCTCCTTAAGCCTCCCCTAAATTGCTGAGCCTGGGGCTCAGCATCACTACCTTGGTTGTTGACAATCACAAATTTTAAAGTTGTTTCTGAGCCTGAGGAACTCCAGCTTTATTTCTGAATTCCTGTTTTGATCATGTGCCTCATGCTCTTACCTCTTTTCAGGGCTGGGACCCTGGCTTATGAACTCCCCTTCTAAGAAATGGGGAGCATAAATGACAAATGCTCAATTACAAGTATGTATGGGTGCTCGTGACATGTATCATCCCATTTGTCTTATAAAAGTCTTAGAAATTGGCACAGAAGGAGTAAGTAACTTGCTCAAGGTCCCACAAGTCTGGGTTGGCCTGCTACCAGAGCTCTGTGCTTTCTACCAGAACACGTAGATAACCTTGGTCTTCCTCTACTCATGGGAAAAGCAGCTCCAAACCGCCAAGTCAAAAATTACTTTGTAAACAGGGGTATCCATTAGGGTTTATCCACCCATCTTTCTGTTTGTTTGTTTGTTTGTTTTTTCCCTTTCAAAAGAGCTTTATTGAGATGTCATTTGCATACCATAAAATTCACTCCTTTAGATCATACAATTCAGAGGTTTTAGTATATTGTACAGAGCTGTGCAACCATCTCCATAATCTCACTGTAGAACGTTTTCATCATCTCAAAAAGAAACCCAGACCCATTAGCAATCACTCCCTGTTTCTTCCCATCCCCTGACCTAGGCAACCACAAATCTGTGTTCTATCTCTATAAATTTACCTGTTACGGGCATTTCATGTAAATGGAATCCTACAGTATGTCATCTTTTCTGTCTGGCATCTTTCACTCAAACGGCATAATGTTTTCAAGGTTCATCCACGTCATAACACATGTATTATTATTATTCCTCAATTGGTGGATGTTTGAGCTGTTTCAATTTTCTTGCTATTATGAATAACTCTGCACATGCGTGTAAAAAACTTTTGTGTGAACATAAATTTTAGATTACCTTGGATACATACCTAAGAGTGGAATAGCTGAGTAACTCTATGTTTAACTTTTTGAAGAACCTCCAAACTGTTTTCCAAAGTGGTCGCACCATTTTACATTCCCCACTAGCCATGTATGAGGGTTTCAGCCATGGGGTTTTTTTTTTTTTTTTAAAGCCACTTTGAAGACCTCTTTCCTCATCTATAAAATGGAGCAAATAATGTCTACCCTGCCTAGTTCTTGTGGGGATTGAAAAATACTTTCTGTAGAAAGAAGCTTACCTCTCAGGCCCTGGGAGAGAGGCCGGGCTTAATAAACGGAGGCTCTTGATTACCAAAGAGCGTGGCTCATAGGGTAAAAGCAATGAGAAGCTGTCCTGTGTTCAAGAAATTCTCAGCCATATGGATTCCTTCTTGTTGGTAACCCCAGGCGTTCTTTGGTTCCTTGGTGATCCTTACATGGACTCTCCACCACTCCTTGTCTAATCTGTTCTTTTCATTATTAGGGTTAGGACACACCCTACACTGATATGGCCTTATTAACTTAACAAAAACCCTATTTCCAAACAGGATTGCACCCACAGATATGTCGTTGTGTGACCTCAAGTTGATTCTGAGTCCTAGCAACCTTATAGGATAGAGTAGAATTGTCCCATAGGGTTTCCAAGGCTGTAATCTTTACGGAAGCAGATTGATACAGTGTTCTATGGTACGTTCCAACCTCCCTCCTTTCAGTTAGCAGCCAAGCGCTTAACCACTGCTCCACCAGGGCAACTTTCCATGGGCATAGGCATTAGGGTTCCAACACATATTTGGCAGCGGGGGGTGGGGGAGGTACAACTCAATTCACAATACCTCAGAAAAGAAGCGTTCCTTGTACGGGTCCACAGACTGAAGGCGGAAGGTTATCAGAGCTTGGAGTAGTACATAGACCAGTCTCTCTCTTTAATACAGCATCTGGACTTCTCCAGTCTTTCTTCACTGAGACTCTGCAGCCACCCCCATTTGTTAAGGGTTACAGTGAGCTTTCTGTCAGTTTTTATTCATTAGGAATGGCTTATGAGCCAATTCTTGAGCTCTCAAGCTGTTCAGGAATGCCAGGCATCACCACATTCACTCCCTCTATCACTGGCCAGGAGGAGACCACGCCTGCCAGGTTTCTGTTTCTAAGCATCAACCTGGGCACAGGCTGCGTGCCAGCTGAAGCCCCAAAGGCTATTGGACCCAATCTGGGGAAGCCCAGTGGGAGGGGAATCTGGTAGTTGGAATTCCTATTCAAGAACCAAGACGTAACGACAAAGACACAAAAATACCTCAATAGCCCAAAATTCAACTGTCATGCAATTTAGATGCACAGTCTAACACTAGGTTTGAACCTTTCCCACTCTGAGCAGCCTCTGATCTAAATTCCTGTCATCATGCCCTTACATTCTTCTATGGCAGCTCTCCCTGGTCCCCCATATTCTTAGTCTTAGTTGGCCCCTTGGCCTTTCCTTGGCCATAGCTCATGTGGAATAAGGGCTTAAAAGACACCAGAGGTACGTTTCTCTGGACATTGATATAGGGCTATTGTCACACCTGATACAGGGGCCCGAACAGCCCCTTCTAGTGGGCCGAAGACTTTCTTTGCACAGAGGCCTTCTAAGAAGCTGACAGAGGGGATGAGCCCAGATCTCAGGAGACTGGGACCATGTAGAGTGTTCCTGGTCACTAGGTCAGTTGGAGGCTGTGAAAGCTAAACTAATTAAATGAGTGCATAATGAGAGGATCCTGCAATCTCCCCAGGCCCATAGAAGCATCTGCTTCATAGTGACTTAACCAGTGATGTTAACACATCTGATGAAGGCATGGGGGAGACCAACATGCAGCACAACTCAGAAAGATGGGGATGCTGAGGAAGCACGGGCTGTGTGGCTCCTTGTCCAGAGGGAACTTCTGAACTGGGGACATCACATCCTGAATAGGGAGTGTGAGGACTCCAGACACTAAGAAGGAACCACCTCTTCCTTTCCCCTTGATATCAACACATTGGCAGTCTGGCTTACCCATGGGTCACATGTGACTGTACTTGGTTTGTCACCATCACTGGGATGTAAGAGAAAGTTGATTGTAAATCTCTAGGAATAAGGTCCAGCCCTTGGACTATGTGTCTATTGGAGTCTGAGCAACCTGCCCTGACAACACACCAAACTTGGCCGTGGGCTGTTTTTCTACTTCCCACACATGGCCTTTGGAGAATACCCAGTGAGATAAAGAGATGACAAGCAAGAGCATAAAGTGGGGGGGTGGGGGGGGTGGGGGGAGTTGGGCGGCCAGGGAGGCTCCCCAGAGGCATGTGAGTTTGTTTTTAAGCCAGCTAGCACCTACTGAAAAAGAAGACCTACCATGTGTCTACACTGATCTAGGTCATCTCCAAAGTTTACCACTTCCATACTTTTTAAATTTCAAATAAGAAAGGAACACCCATCATTTTATAGATGAAGGGTTTGAGATTCAGAAATGTGAAATCATCTCTCCATATTTACACTGCCGGTCAGAATTAAAGACTTCCTTTGGACTTCTGGAGTCCCTGGGTGGTGCAACCATTTCAGACTCTTGGCTACTGTCGTTGTTAAGGATGTGTGTCACCTTGGCTGATTCTCATTGCTTTGGCAGTTATGAAGTAGGTTGGGTGGTATAATGATGTCACCACCTCCCTGATGGGAGCTGCTGTGAGTAGCCTATCAGTTGAAAGGGAATTTCCTTGGGGGTGTGGACTGCATCCAATATAGGTGTACTTTCTGGCAAGGCTCATGGGCTTTCCTAAATCAGGATCATGAAGCTGGCTCCAGTTCTTGGGACTTGAGCTAGCAGCTTACCTGCTATCTTGCCTGCTGATCTTGCCTGTAAGCCAGAACCCTGCTGTCTGACTTGCCAATTTTGAGTTCGCCAGCTCCTCCAGGTACATGAATCAACAGGAGCCTCCAACCTGACACATGGACTTGGAATGTTCCAGCCTCTACAACTGCATGAGCCATTTTCTTAATACAAATCTCCCTGTGTATATATTCGTGCATTTTACTGGTTTTGCTTCTCCAGAGAACCCAGCCTAAGATAGCTACTAACGCAAAGGTTGCAGTCTCAAGTGCATTCAGAGACATCTTGGAAGAAAAACCTGACAATCTACTTCCAAAAAACCAGTCATTAAAAACTCTGTGGAGAGGGGGTTAGAAGCTGGTGAAATGGACATGAAAAGAGACAGTGGAGGGAGGGAGCAGGCTGTCTCATTAAGGAGAGAGCAACTGGGAGTATGTAGCAAGGTGTATATAAGTTTTTGTGTGAGAGACTGACTTGATTTGTAAACTTTCACTTAAAGCACAATAAAAATTAAAAACAAAAAACTCTGTGGAACACAATTCCACTCTGACACACACAGGGTTGCCATGAGTCAGAATTGACTTGATGGCAACTGGTTGTTTTTGGTTCTTTGGACTTTCAACAAGAGATATTGATGGATGACTCTAAGTATCAAATCATTAGCCCTGCTCACTCCCCTTCACATCTTGACCTCCCCAATCTAAATCCTTTCTCTGAGTTGGGCAGCCATGGGCCCTGCTGGGCCAGAGGGGGATTTTCCACACATGTCCACTCCATTCCCTAAGCACCAAACTGGTTTGTTCCTGCTTTGTTGAGACAAAAGTGGCTGCGGGCATTGTTCTCACAGGATCCAGAGCGGATGGAGCCTCAGTGAGGGGAGAGACGCAGAAGCTATTCTCGGTGTCAAGGCAAGGAATTCATTTGCGAAGGCATCAGCTTCCCTGGGAAGGAAATGTGTGCTGAAAGGCTCACAGCCAACAAATTCTCATCAGCACTTGGGGAGGGGGGGAGGAGGGGGTGTAGAAAGGCCATTTCCACTCACTGATCTGCATATGGGAAGGGAGGAAAGGCAAATATCCTGGCCAGGCAGTGAACCTATGGCTGAGCCTCCTGGTGGGCTCCCACTGCAGTCACAGAGGCTCAGGGCAGGGAGGGCTCTCCAAAGGCTAAGAGCTCTATTCTGAGGCCAGAGACTTTCTTTCTGGAGGGCCCAGCCCTGATTTCTCATCTTGTTCCTCGCCATGATTAAAAGACCCTGTGACATGTGTTGGCATGCTCCCTGGCCCTAGGGAGGCCACAATGTATACCAGGATGTGAGGCCTGTTCCTTCTGACTCTGGAACTGCTCCTCTTTCTCACCACTGCTCCAGTCCCTCTCCAGATCCTCCCGGAAGAAGACTGTGGCCCAAAAGCTTCTCTGAATAAATGCAACCAGTTTATTGACTATGTTGGGTTTGGTAACTTAGTGGAAGAGGGGCTACAGATACTGACGCTAATTAGACATAACCAGTTCACCTCATAGAATTAGTTTCTCGGTTTGGGAGCTGTGGTCGCGTGGGACAATCCAGTCAACTGGCATAATATAGTTTTTAAAGTTTATGTTCTGCCTCCCAGTATAGCAAGTAGTGTCTAGAATCTTAAAAACTTACAAGTGGCCATCTAAGATACAACTAATGGTCTTTAATTGTCTGGAACAAAAGCAAAAGAAGAAAACCGAAGAATCAGAGAAGGGACTGGACTGCAGGAGCAATTGTCTACATGAACCACTACCTCTTCCACTTTGAAACCAGAAGAACTGGATGGTGCATGGCTACAGGTACTAAACTTTCTGATCAGGGACGTAACAGAGAAATCATGGTAAAAGAGAGAAAAATGTGAAACAGAACTTCAAATTCTTAAAGATTCCAGACTTATTGGAAGTACTGAGTCCCCAAGGCTATGGCCCTGAGGTGTTTTTTAAACCTTAATTGAAACTATTCCCTGAATTCACCTTTACACTAAATAACAGGTTAGCCCAAAGAGTAAAGATTGTCACCCTCGAATATTGTGTTCCTTTTTAAAAACTTATCTGTATAATTCCAAAGAGTCAACAACTATTTTAAAGTATAGATGAGAAGGTTGGGGGGCAAGGAGGTTAACTAAGTGGAAGTGAAACAACTAGAACAGAAGTAAAGAGAAAGCTGACCTAACGTGGAGAATTTAACCAAAGTCACTGATCATTATGTTTAGAAATTGTGGGATAGGAGTAGATTTTGCTGTGTGTATTTTCACCGAAAATTAAAAAAAAAAAAAAAATGTGCTATTGCCTGGTTCTTCCTCTCATATCTCTGGATGGTCACATAGTTTTCTCAAGCAAGTTCAGTTTTATTATTCAAAGAGTTTATTCATTCAAGACATTAAACATCCAGTATATCTAAATCAAAGCTCTACTCACTTATATACTTAAAATCTTTGCCCCTGCCTGCTTATGGCAGCCCCCAACACACACACAGACACACACACACACACACACACACACGGCTTGGGCCTGATTTGGTCTTGAAAGTCTGCAGTGGGGAAGGTACCTCTTCCTTGTTCCACCTCTTCTCTTACTGACGCTGCTACTTTTCTTTTGGCCCATTCAGGGTCCAACCTAGGGGGATGGGGGCATTTAAGAAAAACTGCGCAGAACCTGATGATGAGGTTGTAATCTGGGGCTAGCATCCTTTGTTGATGCATGCCTGTTGTTGTTGCCGTTGGCTGCCTAAAAAAGTCAACCCCAACTCATGGTGACCCCACATACAATGGAAGGAAACACTACCTGGTCCTGCACCATCCCCCTGATCAGCTGTGGTTTGAACTATTGTGATCTCGAGGGTTTTCACTGACTGATTTTTCAGAAGCAAATCACCAGGCCTTTCTTCCTAGCCCATCTTTGTCTAGAAGCTCTGCTGAAACCTGTTCAATATCAGAGCAACATACAACCCTCCACTGATAGACAGGTAGTGGCTTTGCATGAGGTTCTGTGGCCAGAAATTGAACCCAGGTCTCACCCATGGAAGGTGAAAATTCTACCACTTAACCACCAATGCTCCCATGTTGCATGCCCAAATTGAGACCTACTCCCATCCCTGCCAAAACTAAACTAAACTTGGTGCCGTTGAGTCGATTCCGACTAATAGAAACCGTATGGGACAGAGTAGAACTGCCCCATAGGGTTTCCAAGGCTATAATCTTTACAGGAGCAGGTTGTCACATCTTTCTCCCATGGAGTGGCTGGTGGGTTCCTGCTGCCAACATTTCAGTTAGCAGCGGAGTGCTTAACCACTGTGCCACAACGGCTTACTCCCCATATCCAGGGATCTCCTACTCGTAGTCATTTGCTATGGGCAATGCCTTCTCCTGTGAGCTTCCTCCCACCTCCCTGGTTTTCAGAAACCAGCCTTTTTGTTGTAGTTCCCTCCTCCCTTCCTGCCTATCTTTAGGACTGGCACCATTCCTAGAGCCCATCTGGCCCAAGAAGCAGGCTCCAGCTCACCCAGCCAAATCTTTGCCTCCTCGCTCAGCCATCTTACATTTTTGAGTCAGGTATCGGTCCCTGAATCCTTGATGTCAGGAGACACAAATCAAGCTCCCCAAGTGAGCTTTTCTTGCAACTCTCTAAAGAAATCTTTCCTACTAGCTACTTCAACTGCAAGACTGCTAACCCCAAACCGGTTCCCCAGCATTCACCCACCACTGCCTCCAGGCTATTGAATAGAGAAGGCTCTTTGCTAGAATGTGGGGGTTTAGGCACTTATCATTCTCAGTTTTGGGGCCTCAGGCAACAACGGGAGATAGAAACAGTCCTGTTTAACAGCCAGTTAGGCAAGCAAACACCTAGTGAGATTCTGTATCTCTGGGCATCAGCCGATGTGAATTTGGCTTCATTTTCCCAGTCTGCCATACTACCTGAGGAGGCTGGCTTGCTGTCTGGCCCTCTCACTGGTGGAATGGCTAGGCCTAACCCTGACCTTGTCTTTACTTCCTGTATGAACTTCAACCTTCCTGAGAGCCCTCATGTTTTCCCGTGTGTGACCTCACTACTGGGGAAGGATGCAAAGTGGGGATGAGATGCTTTCAAATCAATTTAACCAAAGCAGCCCTGGCTAGAGAACTGGTCAGGGACACCACAATATGGAGAGTTGTTGTTGTTAACTGCCCTTGAGTCTGCCCCAGACTCATGTCGACTGCATGCACAATGCAGCAAAATGCTGGCCAGTCCTGTACCATTTCCGTGATTCATTGCAGATTGAACCGCTGAGATCCACAGGATTTTCACTGGCTAATTTCCGGAAGTAGATCTCCAGGCCTTTCTTTCTAGTCTGTCTTAGCCTGGAAGCTCTGCTGACACCTATTCAACATCATAGTAACATGAAAACCTCCAGTGACAGATGGGTGGTGGCTGCAAATGAGGTGCTTCGGCCAGAAATTGAACCCCTATCTCCTGTATGGAAGACAAGAGTTCTACCAATGAGCTACCACTAACCTCTAATTTGGGGGTGTTGTTGTGGTTGTTAAATGCCATTGAGTCAATTTTCGACTCATAGCCACCCCATGTAACAGAGTAGATCTTCCGCGTAGAATTTTCTTGGCTATAATCTTTACAGGAGCAGATTGCCAAGTCTTTCTCCCACTGAGCTGCTGAGTGGGTTAAACTTCGCAGTTAGCAGCCGAGCTCTTAGCTGTTGAGCCACCAGGGCTCCATTAATTTGTGGCAGAAATGTGAAATTTGGGGAGAGAGGGATGGAGAATAGGATTTGCATTTGCCTTAATTCTTTTGTGGTCAGTTTGTGATCTTTTGACTAGCTTGGAGAAGCACTAACCAGCTGGGTGATCTTGGAAAAGTCACTGAGTCACTGAGTCACTTGTGACTTCATCCGTAAAATGGCCTTGGACTTCATCTTTAAGGGCTGTTCCAGCAACGACATGGGAAAATGTAGCTCCAACAAATGGCTTGCCACTGGATTACTTCAACGTGTCTGTGGGTCTGAAGAGTGTTGGTAACCTCTGCAGGCTGGGAAGTCGTCTCAGCAGCTCCTGGTGGCACCACTCTGAGCCCCTAGTTTGTCCTTTTTCTGGCATTCCCCATCTTGGTTATGGCCACCACCTCGGGTCTAGGGCCTGGAATCAGAATCCAGGCAGAGTTCCCGATTTCTCCCCCTCATCTCTGACAACAAGTCCTATGAAGTTCCCTGCATTCTACCTTCAAAATTTATCTTGGATCAAGAGTGAACAAAGAATCACTCTTGCCTGAACTCTTCATCTTTCTGACCTCATCTTAAACCTGTCTTCTCTTCGGACACCTTCAGGTCTCATTAACAAGTATTCTGGTAGCTCCCCTACTCATCACACCTGTCAGTCTGTGGTTACATATTGTATTTGCAGGCTGTAAAAACCCCAAGGGCAGAACTGGGTTTGTTTTACTCTTTACTACATCCCAGTGACTAACACCAAAAAGCCCAGTACATAATTAAAAAAAAAAAAAAAAAATTTTTTTTTTATGATGTATAGATGTTCTTTAATTATTTAATAAACGGTGAATGCAAGAATGAATGAATGGACAATTGGACAATGCCATAATCTCTTAAACAATCTCCCTGATGCCAGACTCGGCTCACTCTGGATCATTCTTCAATTTCCTGCTTACCGAAGCCGGATTTTGGAATCTCGTAGGTGACGGGATGGTATTAAACCCCTAAGCTTGGTTCTTTTGAATCTCATCCCAATTTATACCTTCACCCTCCCTGTTTTCACTCCAAGCTCTAGCCTAGGGGTTTTCAACCTTGGCATTATTGATATTTTTGGCCAGATAATTTTTTAAGGTGGGGGGCTGCCCTGTGTGTTGTAGGATGTTTAGCAGCATCCCTAACCTCAACCCACTAGATGCCAATATCAACTCTCCTCCCCAGTCATGACAATCAAAAATGTCTCCAGGCATTGCCAAGTGTCTCCTGGGAGGCAATGTGCCCTGAGTTAAGAACCACTGCTCTAGCCAAATCACAGCATTTCCTCAAACATGTCAAGCTCTCACGCTCCAGATCTCAGTAAGCCCTGTTCTTCCATCTTGGAACGCTTCGTATTCATTCTTCCAGACCCAACCCAGACGCCCCCTTTTCTGTGAAACCTCCCCTAATTTCCCAGGCCAAGAATTAAGGATAACAATACCAACCATCGCTATCCTTATGAAGACTGAATAATTAAAGTACATGAAAGGGTTTGGCATGAAGGCAAAATTTTTCAAATGAATGAACAAAGGTTCAGGAGGCACATGGTTGTGCACATGGAAAGAAACAGAATATTTTACTTCAAATAGCTGAAGGATGATCTAAGAAAGAGGGATTTATTTTGTGAGTGATGTGTGATCTTGATTGGGAGGGAGTCGATTCCGACTCACAGAGACCCTATAGGACAGAGTAGAACTGCCCCATAGAGTTTCCAAGGAGCACCCGGTGGATTCCAAGGAGCTTTTGGTAAGCAGCTGAACTCTTAACTGGTACACCACTAGGGTTTCCAACTTAACGTTAGGAAGAACTATTTAATAAATAGCAGTGTCAGATCTTACAGAAGAGGGAGCACCAGCCCTAGCCCAGGCATTAGAAACACTCCAGCAAAGGCTGAGTGAGGGACCATTTGTGGGGACTCTGTGGGGGTCTTTGGTTTGGGTGATGGTTCGAGCAGGTGACTTCTTGGTTCCTGACGCTAACCAGATGCCATCACGTTGATTCCAACTCATGGCGACCCCATGTGTTTCAGAATAGAGCAGTACTTCAAAGGGTTTTCTTTTTCAGTTTTTTATTGTGATGAAACACAACAAAACATTCACCAATTCAAGCAATTTCTACATGTATAATTCAGTGACATTGATTACCTTTCTTCATGTTATACAACCATTATCACTATCCTTTTTGGAATTATCCCACCACCATTAACAAAAGCTCAATGCCTCCTAGGCAAAAATCCCTCCCTTCTCCCTCTCTCCCCACACAACTAACAATATTTGGTTTCTATATATTTGCCTATTTTATATAAGTGAAATCATATTTTATTTGTCCTTTTGAAACTGACATATTTTACTCAGCTTAATGTTTTCAAGATTCATTCATGTGGCAGCGTGTATCAGGACTTCATTTCTCTTATGGCTGAGTAATGTTCATATATACCACATTTTGTTTATCCATTCATCTGTTGATGGACATAGAGGTTGTTCCCACCTTCCACCACTATTGTGAATAGTGCTGCAAAGAACACTGATGTCCAGGCTTCTGTTTGTGTTCCTGCATTCTATTCTTTTGGGTAGTTACCTAGGATTGGGACTCATAGGGTTTTCTATGGCTGCGAATTTTGGAGGTAGATCACCAGGCCTTTCTTAGGACACATCTCTGGGTGGATTTGAACCTTTTGAGCTTAATCGTTTGTGCCACCACAGGACTCCTTCTAAGGCTGTACAATTTGACATCTTCCTTTATCACCAAATTGAGTAACTGGTGCCCAGTCCTAGATTCAGTGGCAGAGTTAGGCCTGGGAGTCTCCCTGGCCAAAACGAAAGCCCTTCTTTTAATTGTACTAATGAAAGACGTCTGGTCCCCAAATGTGATGAGTGATAGTTCTACTGAATAAGAGAGAGTCTTGATGGGAACCTGTGGTGGATACTGTGATGTGCTGCCTGATCCCCTTTCAAGACCCACAGGCTGGCTGTGCTGTGGAGAGAGGCCCCTTGTGCTGTGGAGAGAGGCCCCTTGGCTGTCAGCACTCTTTGGGAATTGCCTTGCTGAGAGAGCTACCTTGACCAGAGCCAGGCCCCCTCCTGGGAGCAGCCCACATTCAATGAGTGATGGACATGATGTGTAAAGGTCTGGCTCCTTGTTGTCAGTGAGTCGATTCTGACTCAAAGCGACCCTATAGATAGTGTAGAACTGCCCCATAGGGTTTTCTTACCTAAGCAGACTGTCACCTTGGGGAAACTTGGAAGGGCTACGCTAGCTCTAGGGCTCCCTGTAGGGTCAGCTGAGGACTCTGGTGAGACATTGGGATGTTTTTAAAAACGCAGAGGCAAGTCATGCTTTGTGGTGTATGACATAGAAGATGCCCCAGACCACACAGGTGGGACTCAGAAAAAAACCAGTCTATACACAGGTCATCTGATTTGGGGTCTACTGTTTTAACCATTGTGCTAAACTGTCACTCCTATTGGTTGTAGCTTAGAGGGAAATAGACTCATCTCCAGATTGGGAAAAGAGTTAGGCAGAAGCAATCCCATTGTTAAAATGTATCCACTTGAAGGGCAGAGAGAGGTGGGAAAAAAGCAGTTGACCTCAGAGTCACAATAAAGACAGTAGGGGGCTAGGCCCTGGCACAGAGACACTCTGTGAGCTTTCTCTGGTTTCCCCAAAGTTTTAAGTGTCTGCTTGACATCTGGCAAGGACCCTGGGAAAAACTGACAGAACTTTGACCCCAATGCCCTCCTCCAGGGACTCCATCTCTCCTCTCCAGAGAAAAAAAGAGGCCTCTGCTAAAAGGTCTGCCTTCACTAAATTGCATTTATTCAAATGACCTGTCTCAGAAGGATGTCAGGCCTAGCACATATCCTCCTGGGATTTGAACCTGTAGTTGCCCGGAGCTGAAGTATTTCAAACCTGAGGCTTAGGTCACTGAGCCAGGCCCTGAGGGGACTGAATGCAAATTTCATACTTTAATTTAAATCTGGGCAAGAGGAAAGGTGCCAGTCTGCACTCTTACAGCTGGGAATGCTGAAAACCCTCAACTCTTCTTGGTATCTTGCCTCTGGCAGCAACAGGCACCCACGGCAATGGGGGAGGCGAAATGGCCCACAATGCACTGGGTTCCCTGGGTGTTTTGTGCATCCCTGGAAGGTTTTCCTTCTTCAACTAAGGTTCTCTTTGCGTTTAGTGAGAACCTACTATGTGACGGTCACATAAGGTATCTCATCCAATCCTTGCAATAAGCAGTGATATAAGTATTATTATTTTTATTTTTTAAAAATTTTGTTGTGGTAAAATACATATAACAAAAATCTGCCATTTTAACCACTTAAAAATTTTGCTGATGAAGTATTATTTTGTATATGTTGTGTGCCACTGAGCTGATTCTGACTCACAGCAGCCCTGTAAGACAGAATAGAATTACCCCACAGTGTTTCCTAGGCTGTAATCTTGTGGGAGCAGATCACCAGGTCTTTCCTTCTGTGGAGCTGCTATTGGGTTGGAACCATCGACCTCTGGGTTAGCAGCCAAGCACTGAACCATTGCAGTGAGTCAATTCTGACCCTACAGGATAGGGCAGGACAGTCCTATAGGATTTCCAAAGCTGTAATCTTTACCGAAGCAGACTGCGACATCTTCTTCCCAGAGAGTGGCTGGTGTGTTCAAACTGCCAACCTTTTGGTTAGCAGCCAAGCACCTAACTATCATACAACCAAGGCTCCTGAGATTTTGTGTATAGTACTAACAAATTATGAGGCATTGCTGATTCAATGGTAGAATTCTCAGATTCATGCGGGAGACCCTGCCAATGCGCCGCATGCTCAGTCACCATTCCTCCGTCAGCAGAGGCTTGCGAGTTGTCGTGGTGCTGAACAGGTTTCAGCAGTGCTTCCAGATTTAAGACTAGCAAGAAAGTCCTGGTGATCTGCTTCTGAAAATCAACCAGTAAAAACTTATGTATCACAAGAGTCCAACCTGCAACTGATCCTGGGGGTGGTGTTCCATTGTACATGGGGTTGCCATGAGTTGGGGTCACCACGAGTTGGGCCTGACTGGATGGCGGCCAACAACAACAGCAATACTACTCACTTGCAGCCCAGGCTTTGTCAACATCACACAACTATGCCTCAAACCACTGCGTTTCAATTATCCTAATTTTAGTTCTGGTAGATCAAAACACCATGGGTTGTAAAAGACTAACGTGTCCCTGTGTCTTTTATCGTCCCTTCTGGGTGCAAATGCACATGAACTAAAACCTGAGTGAGGCTCTTGACGGGCCTGCCTCACTGGTTTACTGCTGGGTTATAAAACACTAAGAACTGGGGCTCATGATGGAAATACTGACACCAGCATCAGTGTGTTGATGCTAATGGGCAGCTCTATAATAAATCCCACTGAGGCTTTAAAAGATCTATGTGCTGTTTGGGAGAGGATATATCGGCTGCTGCTGGGGGTAAATCTTGTCATTTCTAGTTCTCAAACCATTTGCATCAGGAACTGTGCACACAGTGCCCTACTTAGGTGCAGGCAGTTGTGCCTGCTCCAGGCTCTCAGGGAATTCCTCCTGGCCCATCCCCAGCTGTGAGTGGGGGCATATGCTATTGCAGCCTACCTTCAGTGGGCCCCACTTGCTGCATGGGCTCATTTTAGCTTATTTCCTGTGTCTGGGTTTTCAGGGTAAATGTTTTCAGTAAGCAGTCTCTCTGAGCGAAGTTTATGTTGGAACACTGACGCGCTCCCACCAATGACAGGCAGCAGCTGCGCATAGAAGGGCCTTGAGCTGTGTTTCCTGGTGAATCAGTTTGAGTTCAGCTGAAGGTCTAACCAATCAGTGAGCCTGTAGGTCCCTTCTACCCTGCACCACAAAAGGAATGGCAGGGTCAGCCCTTTGCAAAATGGCGGAGCTGGGAAAGATTGAAGATGCTACCTTCTTCTTACTCTTCCTGTATTGGTTAGCTATTACTGCACCTCAAAACAGACTGGCTTAAAACCACAGCTATTCATTATTGTTCATAGCGTGTGTGAGTAGGCTGGGGTCTGCTTGATCTAGACTGGACTTGGATGGCCACCTTCTTCAGGCTCCAGTGGCTGGGAATGCGCTGCTTCCCATTGCAGATTTGTGGGTGCATTGTGTGGCTCTGCTCCACATGGCTTTCATCCCTGTTGGACCAAAGGACCAGTTAAATAGTGTTATTCTCATGATAATGGCAGAGATGCAAAAGGACAAGCAGAACACCAAGGCCTCTTGAGGCCTAGGCTAAGAATTGCATGCTGTTACTCCTGCCCATATATTTTTCGTCAAAGCGAATCCTATACCCAAGTCCAAATCTAGGGACAGGTAAGTACATCTGGTAAGACCATCGTGAGGCTGTGGTACAGCGAAGGGTAAGGAATCAGGGTCAGTGATTCAATCTATCACCTTCCTTTTTCTACTTCCTTAGAATTTCTCCCCCCTTAAGTGTCCCAGACCTAAAAGTAATAAGATACCACACCCGGGGTTAAGCTAGGTCATCACTAAGTCTCCATCCAAATAAGATCTTTTATGTTTACCAATTTTGTTTGGGGACTGCCCTGTTAATATGCAGGGAGGGGAGAGAGAAATACTATTGGGCTTTCACTTAGAACAACTTTCTTTTCAGCACACTCTCACATCCCAAGCAGTAATTTGCTCTGTAACTCTGTGACTTTCATGTTTCCTGATACACTTGCTTATGGAGATGACACCCTTCTAAGCTCATCGGCAGAAGCTGAAGGTGCTATCTTCCACCTCTGCTTAGGCCTGCTGTTCTGTGGGCTCAGGTGGGGATCAGGTCAGTTTTTCATTTTGAGTGTCTGTGGTTGCCTGCAGTGACTGAGGCTGCTATTAGCCACATTGAATTTTGCTCTAAAAGGATGATTATGGACCATCAGTTTCAAAGGCTGGCAGTTCAAACCCACCAGCTGCTCTGTGGGAGAAAGATGTGGCAGTTTGTTTACGTAACAATTACAGCCTCGGAAACCCTATGGGGCAGTTCTGCTCTGTCCTATATGGTTGCTATAAGTTGGAATTGACTAGATGGCAATGGGTTTTTTTGTTGTTGTTTAAAATGGGGACACTAATCTCACTTTATTTGGCTCTGGTAAGAATTAAAAACTATTTTAATATCTGGTGTATTGCCTAATACATAGAAATTGCTTTATAAATGGTAGCCACTATTATTATCAAGTTAATTAATTAATTAGTTATTACTACCTCCTGAGTACCCAGAAGTTTGTGGCATTCTGTTTGAAGGTACCAGGCCTCTGTGCTTCTAAAATGTAAAACTGAATTCATATAATGTGAATCCTGAATTATTCCTAGAACATGAGGAGCTCCATCAGTGAGATGTGTTGATTGTGGCCCAACATGAAATCTTTTGCTAACCAGGGGTATTTAACTTTTGTGTACTCTGGGCCCAGCCTCTAGGCTTGGAATCTACCCAGCTCTGCCGTTGATGAGCTGTGATCCCATGACTCCATGTCTCAGGGATGAGAGGTAAGAGCAATGACTTAGGTTGTGATGGAGCTTCTCCTTGTGCAAAGACTGTGTGTGTATATGTGTTGTGCGTGGATATGTGCATGTGTGTATATGTGGCTATGTCTGTATATGTTATATGTGTGTATATATGTGAGTGTATAGCGTACGTGAGTATATGTGTATGCTATGTGAGGGACTTATAGTTCTGTCTACGAGAATCTTACACTTGAAAGCACAGATGTGAAAGTCTCTTGAATAGTGAAATGTTTTATTCATATGAACTGTTGTTGTTGTATTCATATGAACTGTTGTGGTTGTTAGGCGCCGTCCACTGGGTTCTAACTCACAGCGATCCTATGTACAACAGAAAGAAACACTGCCCGGACCTGTGCCATCCTCACAACCATTGCTATGTTTGAGCCCATTGTTGCACCCACTGTGTCAATCCATCTTGAGGGTCTCCCTCTTTTTTGCTGACCCTCTACCTTATCGAGCATGATGTCCTTCTCCAGGGACTGGTCCTTCCCAATAACATGTCCAAAGTACGTGAGACAAAGTCTTGCCATTCTTGCTTCCAAGGAAAACTCTGGCAGTACTCCTTTCAAGACAGACTTGTTCATTCTTCTGGCAGTCCACGGTATATTCAACATTCTTTGCTAACACCATAATTCAAAAAGATCAATTCTTCTTTGGTTTTCCTTATTCACTGTTCAACTTTTGAATGCATGTGAGGCAACTGAAAATATCAAGGCTTGGGTCAGGTGTACCTTAGTCCTCAATGTGACATCTTTGCTTTTGAACACTTTAAAGAGGTCTTTTAGAGCAGATTTGCCCAATGCAATATGGCATTTGATTTCCTGATTGCTGCTTCCATGGGTGTTAATTGTGGATCCAAGTAAAATGAAGTTCTTGACAACTTCAATATGTTCTCTACTTATCATGATGTTGCTTATTGGTCCAGTTGTGAGGATTTTTTTTTTTTATGTTGAGGTGTGATCTACACTGAAAGCTGTAGTCTTTGATTTTCATCAGTAAGTTCCTTAGTCCTCTTCCCTTTCAGCAAGCAAGGTTGTGTTATCTGCATATTGCAGGTTGTTAATGAGTCTTCCTCCAATCCTGATGCCACGTTCTACTTCTTATACTCCAGATTCTCGGATTATTTATTCAGCATATAGATTGAATAGTATGTTGAAAGGATACAACCCTGACGCTCACTTTTCCTGATTTTAAACCACACAGTATCCCCTTGTTCTGTTCAAATGACTGCTCCTTGGTCTATGTACAGTCCCCACATGAGCACAATTAAGTATTCTGGAATTCCTATCCTTTTCAATGTTATCCATAATGTGTTATGATCTATACAGTTGAATGCCTTTGCATAGTCAATAAAACACAGGTAAACATCTTTCTGGTATTCTCTGCTCTCAGCCAAGATCCATCTGACATCAGGTTCTCTTTGGAATGCAGCTTGAATTTCTGGCAGTTCCCTATCAATGTACTGCTTCAACCATTTTTGAATTATCCTCAGCAAAATTTTACTTGCATGTGATATTGTTCAATAATTTCCGTATTCTCTTGGATCACCTTTCTTTGGAATGGACATGAATATGGATCTCTTCCAGTTTGTTGGCCAGGTAGCTGTCTTCCAAACTTCTTGGCATAGAGGAGCGAGCACCTTCTGTGCCATACGAACTACTGATGTCGTTTGTTTCAGTAGACTAGGGTATGATGTGGGAACAAACAAGTACAAAATCTCAGTGGTTTAATGCAGTGAAAGTTTATCTCTTGCTCACAACCTGTCCAATGTGGATTGTCAAAGGGTTTTACACAACACTGTTGCTCAGGGACAGACTGATGGAGGTTCTGCCATCTTACACACGTGGACTTCTAAGTACCTCGTAGCCCATTAGCCAGAACTAGTCACATGGCTTAGCCTAAACCTCAAAAGGCTGGGAAGAGCAGCCTTCTAAGTGCTCAGAATAAGAGGACAGCCAGATATAGGCTAGCACGAGAAATGCCTGCAACACCATCTTAGAACAAAAAAATATGAGGAAGGTAATGATAAATACACAATCTCGAGGTGAAATTGAGCCTGTGGGTATCTCTGGAATGCCAGAACCACACATATAGTTGAGATCAGGGCATGGCTGCTTCCTTCCTGGCCTCTCTTCTCAGCTGGCTTTTCCCTCAGCCTGGCTCCTGGCTTAATTCTCACCCTTGCTATCTTATTCCTTTGGGATTGGTCAGGCTGGGGAAGACCCTCAATCATCATTCCTTTTTCTGTCTGCTGGTCCTAGCACCCTCCTTCCTGTGGGGAATTGTCCCGGCACCCTCAGTTGTCTCTGTGGGGCCACTGTTAAAGCTCTGGGTCATGGGAATAAGAGGCTTTCCCTTCAATTTAGAGGGCAGAAGCTCAGATTAATATCATCCCAGGCATGTGGAATGGATCTGTCTATGAAAGGGAAAATGAGGTACCCACACAGAGAGCATCGAAGAGTTTGAGGAGCCAGGGAGAGGGAGGGAGCAAGAGAAGAGAAAAGAGAAGAAGAGAGAGAGCAAGAGAAAGACAGAGAGGGAGAGAAGCAGATGAGAGAGAACTGCTAAGATCCTTTGCCTCCCTAAGGCAAATTCTATCCCTGGACTTACCAGATATTGAGCCAGTAAATTACCCTTTGATCTTAATTCAGTTTGAGTTGAGTTTCCCATTACTTGCATTAGAAAGATTCCCCATGAGCACACAAAGTCTGGTTGGGTGGTCCTGCCTGAGGTTCATTGCCTCCAAGGGTTTTTGCAGGGCAGGTGGTCTCCTCTGGGCTGCCAGGACAGTGGTCATCTAGGGAAGACCTGGGGAAGGTGGATATATCTTTCCTTGAAAAGCAGTGAGAGGGGCATGAAAAGAAAAAGCAAACTTTCTGTTTCCAGAGGAGGTGGCCATCACAATGCTGTGTCTTGGGGGATCTTATACAAATACTTTCATCTAAGGGAGCAATGACCTTCTGCTGTCTTCATTTATGACGTCCTTGATGTCATCCCACAATTCATTTGGTCTTCGCTCAGTAGTGTTCAATGTGTCAAATCTATTCCTGATACGGTCTCCAAATGCAGGTAGAATATACTCAAGGTCTTATTTTGGCTCTCCTGGACTTGCTGTAATTTTCTTCAGCTTCAACTTGAACTTGCATATGAGCAGTTGATGGTCTGTTCCACGGTTCACTCCTGGCCTTGTTCTGACTGATAATATTGGGCTTCTCCATGGTCTTTTTCCACAGATATAGTTGATGTAATTCCTATGTTTTCCATCTGGTGAGGTCCACATGGGTAGTCGCCATCTATGTTATTCAAAAAAGGTATTTGCAATGAGGAAATGGTTGGTCTTGCAAAATTCTATCATTAGACCTCCAGCGTCATTTCTATCACCAAGGCCATGTTTTCCAACTACCAATCCTTTTTCTTTTCTAACTTTTCCTTTCCAATCACCTGTAATTATCAATGCATCTTGACATTTTTGACCAATTCCAGACTGTAGGTTTGCTATGAGTTGGAATCGACTCAACGGCAGCAGGTTTTGATTTTTAGAAGTTGGTAAAAATCTTCCTTTTCTTCATCTTTGGCATTAGTGGTTGGTGTGTAAATTTGAATAATAGTCGTATTAATTGGCCTTTCTTGTAGGTGTATGGATATTATCCTATCACTGACAGTTTTGTACTTCAGTAAACATCTTGAAATGTTCTTTTTGACAATGAATGTGGTGCCATTCCTTTTCATTCTGCCACTGCCAGCATAATAGACTATATGATTGTCTCATTCAAAGTGGCCAATACTAGTACATTCCAGCTCACTAATGCCTAGGATACGGATCTTCATGCATTCCATTTCATTATTGACAGCTTCCAATTTTCCTATATTCATACTTCCAACATTCCACGTTCCAATGATTAATGGATGTTTGCAGCTGTTTCTTCTCATTTTGAGTTATGTCACATCAGCAAATTAAGAAAGCAAAAGGTCACTAAAAAGACATGAAAGAGAGAAAAGACCAAAATATGGATGTCAAAAGAGACTCTGAAACTTGCCCTTCAGTGTAGAGTAGAGAAAGTGGATGGAAGAAATGAAGTAAAAGCGGAATAAAAAATTTCAAAGGGTGGCTTGAAAAGACAACGTAAAATACTATAATGAAATATGCAAAGACCTGTAGTCAGAAAACCAAAAGGGAGGGACACGCTTGGCCTTTTTCAAGCTGAAAGAACTGAAGAAAAAGTTCAAGCCTCGAGCTGCGGTTCTGAAGGATTCTTTCGGCAAAACATTGAATGACACAGAAGCATCAAAAATAGATCAAAGGAATACACAGAGCCACTGTACCAAAAAGAATTGGTCAACCTTCAGCCATTTCAGGAGGTAGTATACGATCAAGAACTAGTGGTACTGAAGGAAGATGTCCAAGCTACACTGAAGGCATTCGTGAAAAACAAGGCTCCAGGAATTGACAGAATCCCAATACAGGTCTTTCGACAAACAGATGGAGTTCTGGAGGTGCTCACTTGTGAAAGCCAAGAAATTTGGAAGACAGCTACCTGGCCAACCGACTGGAAGATATCTGTACTTGTGTCCATTCAAAGACAAATGATCTAATAGAATGCAGAAATTATAGAACAATATCATTACTATCACTCTCAAGTAAAATTTTGCTGAAGATCATTCAAAAGCAATTGCAGCAGTGTTTTCAATCTCCTCATATGCATGTGAAAGCTGGGCAATGAGTAAGGAAGACCAAAGAAGAATTGATGCCTTTGAGTTATGGTGTTGGCAAAGAATATTGAATATACCACGGACTGCCAGAAGAATAAATAAGTCTATCTTGGAAGGAGTACAGCTAGAGTGCTCCTTGGAAGCGAAAATGGCAAGACTTTGTCTCACATACTTTGGACATGTTATCGGGAGGGACCAGTTCCTGGAGAGGGATCTGTGCTTGATAAAGTAGAGGGTCAGCACAAAAGAGGGAGATCCTCGACAAGACAGATTGACACAGTGGGTGCGACAATGGGCTCAAACATAGCAACGATTGTGAGGGTGGTACAGGACTGGCAGTGTTTCATTCTCTTGTACAGAGTCTCTAAGAGTCGGAATCCACTCAATGGCACTAAGCAACAACAAAGGGTAGCAATGCCTAGAAAATTAGGTAGTGCAGATGATTAGTACGTTTGACTGCTAACTGAAAGTTTGCAGGTTGGAGCTCACCTAGAGGTGCCTTGAAAGGAAGGCTATTTCCGAAAAATCAACTTTGAAAACCCTATGGAGTACAGCTCTGCTCTGACACACATGCGGTGGCTGTGAGTCGGAATCCACTAGATGGCAGCTTTTTTTTTTTTTCACTGATGCCAAGGGTATCATCTGGTAATAGTAATTGTGATAATGATTCATTCATTTATTAAACCAATTTTTTTTCATACATTTGAGCATCTACTATTTACCTGGCACTATACTAGGTGGCAAAGTGGTTAAGTGCTACAGCTGCTAACCAAAAAGTGGGCAGTTCAAATCCACCAGCTTCTTGGAAATTCTATAGGGCAGTTCTACTCTGTCCTATAGGGTTGCTATGAGTCAGAATTGACTCAATGGCAACGGGTTTTTTTTTTTTTTTTTTTTTTTTTTGGTATTAGGTGCTGAGGATACAGCAGAGAAAAAAACAGCCCTGGAGGGACTTACATTCTAGTGGGCGAAAGGAGGGAGTAGACAAAATATGTAGGTAAAATCATACGTGTTAGGCAGTGATAAGTGTAGCAGAGAGAAGTAAAAGTGGAAAGGGGACTAACGGTTGCTGAAGTGGGGAGAAATTTGTTGGAAAGAGCTCTCGAAGAAGGTGACCTTTAAGTGAATTTGCATGATGGGAGGGAGAGTCATGAGACGTGTGAGGAGAGAATGTTCCAGGCAGAGGGAACAACAAGTTCAAAGGCTGTCGGTCTGGAACATGGCTGGCATGTTTGAGGAGCCATAGGAGCCCGGAGCAACTGCAGTGGGGTGAGCAAGGGAGGGCGCAGAAGGAGATAATGATGACATGCGTATGGCTCTTGGCTCTTTGTGATGGGTCAAGCTGCAGGTCTCCCTCATCCTCCTGCAATGAGGAAAGGGACCAACCAAGAGTGGAGGACACACTTCCAGGACGTAGGCTAGGTCACCTCTCATATACGAGACTTAGCCCAGGTGGCATACCAGTTAAGTGCTTGGGTGCTAACCAAAAGTTTGGTGGCTGGAACCCACTAGCAGCTCTGAGGGGGAAGACCTGGCAATCTGCTTTTGTAAAGATTATAGCCAAGAAAACCCCATGGGGGGCAGTTCTAGGTTGTCACATGGGGTTGCTATGAGTCAGAATCAAGTGTGCAGAACTTAATAACAACAGCCTGAGTTTCTGGAGATGTGTGGGGACTGCTGATGGATCTCTGGAGCTCCGGTGGTGTAGTGGTTAAGAGCTCATCTGCTAACCGGAAGGTTGGCAGTTCAAATCTACCAGCTGCTCCTTGGAAACCCTAGGAGGCAGCTCCACTCTGTCCTGTAGGGTTGCTATAAGTTGGAATCAACTTGATGGTAACAGATTTGGTTTGGTTTTGGATGGACTTCCACCTGTTAGGAAGAAGTACAATGGTCAGGGTTACATGGACGTCACTAGGCAAAAACCTCCTAATCTTCTGTCTCTGATGAGAAGCCATTTTGTGTGGAGTGACGTTGTTTTACTATAGGAAGAAGCCCTCTCCCATGAGTCCCCCCCATGAGACACTGAACACAGGGCACACTCACAGGCAGGTATAGGGAAGAACAGCAGGGTAGGTACAATCTCTTCCAAGGAATCCATCTTTGTCTCTTGAGCTTCGGTAATGATGGTGTTCCAGTGTTTTTGCCTCTACCAGCAATTGTAAAGAAGTAATTTATGTCATTTAATTTTCCTTTTAATTGTTATAAGCTAGGAGTGCTGCTGAGCTGTTGATTTCGTTTCTCGAAGAAGGGAAGAGATTTGGAGAGAAGAAGGTTGGTGGTTTGAATCCACCCAGTGGTACCTTGGAAAAAGGCCTGAGGATCTGTTTCCAAAAGGTCACAGCCATGAAAACCCTATGGAGCTCAGTTCTACACTGACACACATGGGATTGCCATGAGTTGGAAGTGGCTGGATGGCAACAGGTTAAAGGACAACAGTTTGCTTTTGGTGACTTCAGCCCATGCTCCTCACTGCTTTGTCTTCTTACAGTTGAGGACAAGGAGTCACTATTTAGCAAGCACCTTTTGGATCTCAGAGGGTGTGACTTAAACCAAAACTGAGCCCATTGCTGTCGAGTTGGTTCTGACTCATAGCAACCCTTTGGACAGAGTAGATCTACCCCATAGAGTTTGTAAGACTGTGATCTTTATGGAAGCAGACTGCCATATCTTTCTCCTATGGAATGGCTGATGGGTTTGAACCACTGACCTTTTAGTTAGCAGCCAAGAGCTAAACCACTGCACTACCAGGACGTGACTTAGACCATATTTTTACCTTGTCATATAAAGTGCAAAGAATCCTTTCACAGAAAATCAACGCAGTGAACCCAATATTTATGACATTCCCATATTAGGCATGATGCAACGCACCATGGAGGGAGTAGAGACAGATGGCCAATACTCTACCCCCAGAAGGATTCTATCCTGTTGGAGGAGCTGAAGTCTTGCCTGTGCATTGTTTTTTTGAAAAATAAAGATTAAAGAGCAATGAGAGGAATATAGAAGTCACTGAGAGAGTAAGAGAAAATTAGAGTTGGAAGATTCAGACCCAGGAGTCAGTGATTAAGTTTTAAGGAGGAGGAAGAAAAGGCTGAGGTTATGTAGGTAACCCCTAACCTGGATGCTTACACTCCTTGGGGACCTTGTCTCCCCAGTTTTAAATGCCACAAATGGAGCTCTGGAAGGGCTAATTGGTTTGAGTTGCTGAGTCAGGGGCTTGCCCCAGGCTTCTTTCCAGAGTTGCTTTGTCTACTCTGTACCCACTCTGTCTTTTAAATGTCTGCAGAACCTCAGACTGTTTGATTCACAGCCGTGTTCAAAACGCACACAACTTTGAATCTTCGTGTTTCTTGCTTAGGAAAAAAGAAAAGAAGTTAGCTTTCCAGAATCCAAGCCCTAAACTGTCTTTAGAATGGGCAAATACAGCCTTCCTTTGTGTAGTTTGCCAAGGGTTCTGAATGCCATGTGTGGCTGCTCTTGTTCTGTCCCCTTCTGGTTAACAATGAGCCCCCCCTCAAGCCCAGGAATCTGGCTCATTTCCTGTATCTCCTATTTCACTTGACATGTGGTACACAATTCCTGTAAGCAGCATGATGCAAGCCTAGCGGTTAGGGGAGGTGGCAGTGCAGGGACACCTAGGTGCCTTCCCCTAAATGACAGGACACACCCCTGCTCCTGGCCCCTTATTCCATGGCCAGGAGCCACCTTGGGGTGGGAGCTTGCCTGCTCATTTGTCAGTTTCTTGGAGGGTCCTCTCCAAGATAGGGGTGGTTTCACAGAGGCAGAATCAGTAGAGGAGGGAAAGACTCTTTATCAGTGTGATGTTCAGATTCCTTGGGGATCCCGTCACTTCAGGAATTTAGAAGATTAAACACAGAAGAAAGTCAAAGGGCACTCCGGGCTTTAGGAGCTTTTGAAAGAGTACTTGCTGGGGCCTTGATTAAGCAGTCACACTTGGTCACACTACTCTGGGGAGTTTGGCTTTTTTTTAATTTGACATCCCTAATGTGGCAAAGCCTCCCAGGCGGAGAATTGCCACCATTGCCAGGCCTCCAGTGAAGGCAATTTCTGGCATGGTTGGGCGTGATTGATCTTAGGATGGGAGCATCTAGTCAATAAAGAAAGTTCAGGGTTAGTTCAGTGTTTAGTGAGTGTTTCTTTTGAGAGGGGCATCGGGGGCTGAGTCCTGCAAGGTGTGGTTGCCTAAAACTTAAATCTAAACCGAGGAAGGAGGGTCCCCTCAACGTTTCCTGTACAAATCATGAACCAATCCATCATCCATGAGCTCAATTCAGCAGTCATGTTTTGAGTGTCTTGCATTAATTAGAATATAAATTCAGCTGCTGTAAGGCAGACCTAAAATAACGGTGGCTTAAGCACAGAGGAAATGTGTAACTGACTGAGCATCAGCAATTGGTTCGTTAGGAGGGTGGCTCTATGTCATCTGGAGCTAGCTTTTTCTATGTTAGTTCTATCCTATCACTAGGGTGCTTTGCTCACATCTACTTGGACCAGGATGGCTGGCCAGCATGTTTGCGTTCCAGCTAGAGAAAAAGAGTGCAAGGGGAGGGAGGGCATATATCCTCCTTTAAGGCCTAAACTGGGAAGCTGTACATACCCTTTCGTTCACTTCCTATTGGCCAGAACACAGAGGAGGTTAGGATAAAAAAGGATAGGTGATCTTAATACACACACACACACACACACATATACACTCACAGCTCTACAACTGCATCCAAAGAACACACTATTTCCAGAGTAAGGTCCACCAAGTGCGGCTCTGACAAAGTCTCTTTTTGGCTAGTGGTTGTTACAAAACATGGATCACCTGTCCCAGATGACCCAGCCTACTTAATTGGAGCTCATCCTCTACCCACCCATGCCCACTTAGACTCCTGCCACTTGACTCTACCGTTCCCAAACAAATGATTCCTCACCACCTCTGGGGCTCAGTCTAGTCCCTCTGCCTGAAATTGCCCCTGCTCATCCGTCATGGCCCATCCTCAAAATCCGGATCCAATTGCAACTCTTTCATGATGCCTGCCCTGATAGCTTCTGCCACCAAACAACAGGAATTTCCTTTCCTCTGTTCTTACAGGCCCTCTTTTAAAGTTCGCCTTTCATATTTCTTACAGCATACTAGATTACAAATTGGTCTATGACAAGATTGGGGGATGTTTGATCTTGGAATAAGGTGTTTTTTTTTTTTTTTTTTTTAATAATAGAAAGATCCCAGAGTCAGTTAATTTGGCTGAGGCGAGAATCTTCTTCATCCTAAGGGGCTCTAATTTGTGTGAGTTGAAGCTCCCTCCATTCTAGGACATGTCAAAAGCCAGGAAGATTAGAGACATCCAGTGGTGTGCTGGAGCTAGATCTTATTGGCTCACGAGAGTCAATTGTGAGCAGATGGTTAGAGAGAAGCAACGATGAGAGACTGTGATGAGGGAGGGTGAGAAAAAGTAGCTGCCTTGGTCTGATTATTCTTTAGGCCCCAGTTCTAGTTCCTCGGGAAGCTCAATTGTACCTCTTGCCCTTGGACTCTAGGAGACATTCCGTCTCCCATACAGTAAGCTTTCCTTTACTTAAGGTAGCTTTAAGAGTTTCTGTTTTATGCAGCTAAACTATCAATCCTTAAGACTCTGGCTTTAGCGCTTAGTTGTAAGCCTTGATCAAGTTATTTAGTTCACTTTACAGAAGAGTTTCAGTTTCTTCACCTGTAAAATGAGGGTAATAATGTTTATCTTTTAGTATTCTGTGAAGATTAAATAGGTTATCATAAGGCAAGCACTCTGAAGCACTATGCCACCAGGGTTTCCTAGAAAAGTGCTAGGTACTTAATCATTGCAGAAATGTGAGGCAATATTGTTTTCTGAAACACCTAGCATAGTACCTGGCATTTGCTAGGAAACCAGTAAGTATTAGTTGATCAAAGTATGGTTCCTTGAGTCATCATACCCTTGCCCTTCTCTCTGCCTAGGATGCCCTTTGCCATCTCATCCCTGCTCCTCCCCCTCCCCCTGCCACTTAGTGTTCCCCTGGGGGGTCTCCTAAATGGCCCTTGTGATGGTTAAGATTGGGTGTCAGCTTGGCTGGGCCATGATTCTCAGTGTTTTGGCAGTTGTATAATGTTGTGATCACTGACTTCCCTGTTGAAATTTGAAATGTGATCACCCCCATGATGGGATCTACTGAGCGTTATCGGTGGGGGCGGGGCCTGTGGCAGCTCACAGCCCCTTCAGCTATCATCTCTCCACCCTCCACCACCTACTTTCTTCCTGCTCGCCTTGCCAAGGCTTTTGGCTTGTTCTGGATCCTGTAGCTGCCTCTTTTTCCTCTGACCTCTGGTTCTTGGGACATGAGCTAGCAGCTTACCTGCTGATCTTGGGTTCACCAGCTCCTGCAGCTACCTGAATCAGGAAAAGCCCTATCCTTATCCATGGACTTGGGATGTTCCAGCCTCTACAATTGCGTGAGCTGTTTCCTTGATATAAATCTCTCTATATATATTTATTTATTTTTGTATTTATATGCATTACTGGTTTTGCTTCTCTAGAGAACCCAGCTTAAGACAGCCCTCCTCTGTGGTGACAATTGTTTTTCTGTATTTTTACTTCTGTCTCCTCCTCTAAACTTTGAGATCCTTAAAGGAAGTCATATTCTTGTTGGTGTCCGCAATATGAAGTGATTAATTTCATACAGTACAGGGTCTCTACAAATGTTTGATAAATGAATGAATGAATGGATGGAGATGTTTAGTCTAGACTTTGAGGTCAAAAACCTCATATAGAGATCATGTACCAAAAGAAGATACTTGAAGTCAGAGATGTGAATGAGAACACCAGGGGAGTGTAGCATGAGAAGAGGATGAAGACAAAATATGGCAAAAATGTGAAGTGGCAGGCTCAGAGGAAGCAACAGACCTGAAAAGGAAGAAGACAGAACTAAGAATAGGTTACATGAAGGAGGAAGAGAGTACAGAGATGTGGAAATCGGGGAAGGAGAACATGGGGGAATTCATGGAATGGTCAGAAGTGTCAAAACTCCACATAGTTAATAAAACAAAGCCATTGGATATTGTAACTTAGAGTTCATTAATGAGATATCTGAAAGTAGATTCAGAAGGCCAGCTAAGGAGAAAGCTATATTATAACAGATTTGTGTAGGTGGTAAGTACATTCTGTTCCTTTGGGAATTCAGTGAGAAATGTAAAAGGGGGAGGGATGATGAAAGTGTTTATTAGGATAGGGGATACTAGAGCAGGTATTCAGCTACTTATATTTTCAACTGTCCCCCACCCTTTGAGTGAGTGGACTTTCTAAGCTTTCTTTCTGCTATATAAAGTAATGCTATGCTTGTTCTCTTCTCCATTTGCCGTTTTCATGAAGTTTCTCCTGGCCTAATATTTGATAAACAAGTTTTTATTCACCACTGTCTATACCCTTTTTGATTTTATGTATTGGATGCCCCATTTCTGTCAGTTTTACCGTGGAAGCTCATTCATTCATCCAACCATCCACCCAGGCAGCCAGCCAGCCAGCCACCTATCCATACTTCCTTACTTCCATACAATAAGTATTTATAGAGCCACTATTAAGGTCCAGGCACTACTTCAGGAGTTGTAGAAAACTGAGATTTCCATTGAGGAGTTTTCAGTCTGGTTGAGAAGGTCAGAACACACTGACTGCCTTCTCTGAATTTGCCTAATATGATTCCTTTGGAACTTGCAACGACCCCTTGATTCTTTAGATTCCCTGATAATGTGCTTGATCCCAGGAATCATGCACTCTGAACTAAGCCCTGTAACTGGGAATTCATGCTAGTGACCAGCCCAGAGCTCACTTAACACCAATCAGAAGCCAGGCTCCACAGAAGGAGGCTGTCTAATGGGAAGCCAGGGCCCAAAGGCAACAGGCTCTACGGTTTGGGAGCCTCCCTGTGAGAGACCTGTGTGCATTATTCATGGCTTGTCATTTGCTTTCAAAGAGATAGGCTGCCCTCTGGCATCTCTGAAGAAGTTCATGATTTACCGGAGGCATCAAAAGAAATACAAAACTAAATAGTAATATAACCCTCTGAGGGAAGACTTGCTTCAGTGTTTTACATAATATTGGAATCTCAGCAAATAGTTTCCCTGAGATAAAAACTTAAGCAAACATTCAACTGAAATGTTTGAGAAGTGAAACCATTCATGTTTTCATGTCAGAAGACTTGAGTCTCATCCAGTCTTCTAAATATCAAATTTTGAAAAATCCCCAAATATTAAAGAATAGGAAGTCTGTAACTCAGCCAACACAACAACAATAGCTCTCATCATAGCTTTAGAGACCATGGGTGATTTTGACCTCTTCCTGTTTGCTTCTCTCCCTATACCATAAAACAAGTATTAACACTTTAATTTGTAATTTGTGAAGAAATTACAAATTAAAGGAAAGAAAGATGCTGAATCTTCAGTATCTCCGTGGGATCACACTTGTTCAGTTTAGGAATAAGTTTGACCACAAATAACAGAAAACCCAGCTATAAGATTTAAACTCCGGAGTAGGAGTTTATTTTCCTCAGTCAGCCAGAAGTCTGGAGGTGGGCAGCCCAGGGCGAATACAGTTGCTCCAACATGTTGTCAGTTTGTCTCTTTCTGTCCCATCATTCTTTGCATGTGGCTTCCAGCTTCCTGTTTGTAAGACTATTTCCGGGCAGGAAGAAGGAGAATGCCAAAAGCCTTCTGCCTGAGAGATTTTATTTATTTATTTATTTAGGCAAAGAAAGTGTTTCCCAGTGGCCTCTACTTTTGTCTTCTTGGCCAGAGCATGGCCATTGCTAGCTAGAAGGTGGCTGGGAAAACTGAGTATTTAGCATTTCAGCTACCATGGTAGAGAAAGGTGAGGAAAAGGTGGTTGGGATTGGGTATTAAGTAAGCCATTCTACAGAATCTGTTGCAACATTCTGGAAAACATTTTGAATTTTTGAAGTACAAGAACTCATACATACACACTGTTTTTAATAAGTCAGTGAATTAAAACCAAGCATTAATAGCTTGCCCAGGAGAAGTCATGCTCTGAATACATTGGTATCTCTACAGAAAATTTCATAATGTTTTATTAAGAAGCATAATGTTTCAGTTAGACTCAGAACAAGGGAGTGAAGAAGATGGTGGAAAAAGGGAAACAACAGATCTCTTATTTTTCCTGAGAAAACTGAGTTGCCTCTGACTTCAGCTCCTCCCAGCGATAACACCCAGACTAAAGGAGGCACAGATGAGCCATTTCAGGGTGATTTGGCAGAAGTACCTGATAAAAATCCAAAAGGAGCTGTCATAAAACTTTATCCCAGTGCAAGTCCCCATTGGGAGTTTTCCGTGTGCTCTTGGTGATATGTGCCATGGAACTAGAATGGCCAATTGGAATGCAGAGGCATTTACTACCCTGCTCTGGAAGTTTCTGTAAAAGGTTCTAAGCCATCTCCTATGTGCAGGTCTGCATTGCTTGTTGTACGGGCTCAGTCATGTGGCTGGACTTCACGGCCTCCATTTTGGATCAAGTGGTTAATTCATCATCCGCAGGGAATACAATGGTTAAAATATGAGTTTCATCTTTGCCACATCAGTCGTTCAAACAAAGTAAGGGAATACAGTATGGTTTAAAATCAAGAAAGGTGTGTGTCAGGGTTGCATCGTTTCACCATACTTGTTCAATCTGTATATTGAGCAAATAATCCAAGAAGCTGGACTCCATGAAGAAGAACAAGACATCAGGATTGGTGGGAGACTCATCAATAACCTTTGATGTGCAGATGACACAACCTTGCTTGCTGAAAGTGAAGAGGACTTGAAGAGTTTCTGATGAAAATCAAAGACTACAGCCTTCAGTATGGATTACACTTCAACATAAAGAAAGCAAAAATCCTCATAATGGGACCAATAAGCAACATCACGATAAATGGAGAAAATATTGAAGTTGTCAAGGATTTCATTTCACTTTGATCCACGATCAACACCCATGGAAGCAGCAGTCAACAAATCAAGCAATGTATTGCACTGCACAAATCTGCTGTAAAAGACCTCTTTAATGTGTTCAAAAGCAAAGACATCAATCACATTGAGGATTAAGGTACTCCTGACCCAAGCCATGATATTTTCAATTGCCTCATGTGCACGCAAAAACTGGACAATGAATAAGGAAGACTGAAGAAGAACTGATGCCTTTGAATTTATAGGGTTGGTGAAGAATATTGACTATACCATGAACTGCCAGAAGAACGAACAAATCTGTCTTGGAAGAAATACGGCCAGAGTGCTCCTTGGAGGTGAGGATGGTGAGATGTTGTCTCACAAACTTTGGACATGTTATCAGGAGGGACTGGTACTTGGAGAAGAACATCACGCTTGGTAAAATAGAGGGTCCGTGAGAAGGAGGAAGACTCTCATGAGATGGATTGACACAATGGTTGCAACAATGGGCTCGAACTTAACAACGATTTGTGAGGATGGCATGAGACTAGCGGTGTTTCATTCTGTTGTACATGGGGTCACTACGAATTGGAACCGACCTGATGGCACCTAACAACAACGACTTCACCACATGACCAGATATGGTGTCCTCCTGCTTCTTCCACACCCAACCTGCCCAGTGGGCTCATGACGGAGTGTGGAGGAATTCTTGAACATCCTTCCTGGGTTCTCAAAGGTTACACTCTCAGATGTCTTCCTTTAGCTGGACCCAGGTTTGTTTGTTTGAAACAATCAACTTCTAGGGTATGATTTTGAGTAGGCAAAGATGATTTCATCCAGAGACAGAAGAGAGAACATTCAGGCGGTATAAGTCAGGCTGAGAAGGGCAGAACTTTGGGACATGTGGCACTGGGCCAGGTTAGAGGTGAAGAGCTAAATCTCTTTAAGATTACTGGCATTTTTGTTTGCCCACACATTCCATGAAATCTTGAAAACGTTAGATTATAAACCAAAGGTTCTTTACGTATAGCATCATCTTAGGCTTCATTCCAATGGTGTAAATGGCAATGCTTCTCTCTGAGGAAAATAGGTGGAGAATAAGGAAAGAGAAGGGCATAATAATGGCTGAACTAAATGATATGCAAAAACCATATGATTTAACCTTCACAATAATTTTATGACATAGGAAAAATCTATTGAGGAAACTGAGGCTCAGAGAGGTTAAGCAATCTAGTATCACACAGCTGGTAAGTAGATCAGAATTTGAACCCAGGTCTATCTGATGATAAAGCTCACATGTTCTTCACTGGACCACCTTTCAGAGTCACATCCAGATGGCTTAGTAGGAAGTTGGTACTAAAACAACCCTAAACTTAGAAGTCCTTAGCCCATCTAGGCGAGAAGGCTGTAACCAGAATTTGGAGGGTGAAATTTGAAGAATTGCCCTTTGTCCCTCAGAGCAAAGCCATCAACCTGGCAGCTCCTTCAGGAGTAAACATTTTATCCTGACCAAAATGGCTTCTGAGTTCAGCTAAAGTCCCTTTCCTCGTTCCATCTGGAAGCTCTTCAGAGGCATAATTTCATTCAAGCCAAATGTAATTAAGAATTTGATTTGATTAAAAGAAAACAAATCGAAGGAGAGGAATGGGGCTTCTCCTCCCTCCCTTTCTTTAGAAATAGGGCACTCATTAACAAGAATGTGTGCACGTGACCAGTGACCAAGGCAAGGGATGGAGCCTGCCCTCCTGTCCCCTTGCCCCCCAGGCCATGCTTCCTGAAGAACTATGACTAAGGGGGAGGATGTAGGGGGATGAGGGATGCAATTCCCCCAAGAGATCAGGAAATCCAGCAAATAAAAGCTAAGGGTTTTTAAAATTCTAATTTGGCTTCAACATACTAGCAAAGCACAGCAGCTGCACAGCCTCTCCAGGAACGAGATGTCCACTTAATTAAAGCATGGCCGGGCGTCGGGCGTCTCCTAGGGAGAAAGAATCAGCAATACTGGGTACTGATGAAACTAGACCCGCTGCCAAGAGAAACCTGTGGTCAGAAGGGATTGCCAGCTTGCCTCTTCAGGAAGATGTGGCTCCAAAGTCAATTTTGTTAAAAAGGGAAGAAAGTAGGGTGGGAGGAAAGGATTTGTGATATTATATTATTGGCCATGACCTAAATAATCTGCCTTTGACCTACTCCAGCTTATCTCAGAGGCTCTAATAAGAATTGTGTGGTGAGCTTTTATAAAGGGCAATTCAAAATGAGAACAGGGAGGTCAAACACTGTGTAGGCCGCTCCTGACAGTTTCTGCCCAGACACACCCACTTGCCTGCTCTCCTGTTTGCGGAAATGCTCCTTTGTTCATTTTCTGAATCTGCCTCTTTCTCCCTCTTTGAAGAAGCCCTGTATCAGTGTACATGCAAACCAAGCTAAGTTGGAGCTTGAAACTATTTTCCAATGTTTCCGCATGGTCATATTAAGTTACCGAAAAGAACTAGGACTTAAAAGGAAAGTCACAGAACTCAAGGCTGTCACAGAATGGGATCAGAGCATGAACCCTAGGTGCTGCACCAATGCCGTCGAGGACTCAGGCTTTTTCTATCTTTCCACTACATCATCCCTAGAGTATTGGCTTTTGTCCTCATGTTTATTGATTTATGGATGCAAGAGGGCTGCTGTAGGTCAAAGCATCACATCTACAATTAAGGCACGAAAGAAGGTGGAAGAGGTGGCACCAGCCCTGTCTCTTTGATCTTTCCAAAAAAACCAAAACCAAACCCTTCACCCGTCAAGTTGATTCTGACTCATAACAACCCTTTAGGACAGAATAGAACTGCCCCATAAGGTTTCCAAGGAGCACCTGGTAGATTTGAACTGCTGACCTTTTGGTTAGCAGCCAAACTCTTAACCACTACGCCACCAGGGTTTCCTTTATCCTTCCTGGAAAGTAAAATCTTTCCCTGAAATCCCAGAAGACTTCTGCTTATATTTCACTGGCCAACACTGTCACATGGTCACCCCTGGCTACAAGAGCGGCTGGGAAAATGGGTAATCAGCTGGGAACCTTGCTGATCTGATCAAAATTGGAGTTCCATTTGCAAGAAAGAAAGGGTGAATGGATACTGGGCAGCCAATGAACAGCATCCTCCATTGGTGCTTAGACTGTGAGTGAGCAACAGGAAGATAAAAACCACCCTAAGCGTGTCAAACAGAAAGAATTCAATACAGGGATTTGGTGGTGGATAAGAAGTATCAGAAAGGCCAAAGGAGGAAAATGAGGTTACCCAGACATTAGGAACTGCAAGATGTCACTCCCACCCTTAGCCTGTAGCTTCAGAAAGGAATATGATGTTACCCTGTACTGAGGATTTTTGAACCACTGGGATGCTGGTTAGAAAGCCAGCCATCTGGTAAAAAGCCAGGAGTCTGTGCTTTCTTGATGCTGGAGAAGCCTGGGAACCTGCAGACCCCTACCCTGACACCACTATTGAAGGGCGAGAGCTCCTGAGCACTGAGCTGCCAAAGCTGCTGTTACTACTGCCCAGAAACTCAGGGGTGCCCCCTTGCCTACAACTACTACTACTGCCACTGATGACACCAGAAGCAGGAAGAACAAAAAGATGATTTCTCCTTTCTTCTAGCCTTCCACCAGTGCCTCGCATTGGCAGAACCTGACTGTAAGCCAGCTTGTGTGACAGTTGAGTGTGAGAGTTGACCTGGGAAATGCACTTTACAGGTTTCCAGCCCCCTGTGATACAGAGGGAAGCACAGGTGGCTGGAATGGCATGAAGTAAGTGATGCTGCAGATGTTGCCTACTTGCAGTGGTGTGAGGAGGTGGGAGTTGGTGTCATGGGACTTTTAATGTGGCAAGGATGATGTACTGTCCTCTGTCTACACTGGGCGGTTGAGGAAATGGAGGGACAAGTGATAAGAGTAACTCAACTTCAAACATGAATCCACTGGGAAACCCAGAAACAATGACCTTAATAACATGCCCAAGGAATTAGATTCTAGATCAAAAGGTCCCTTCATTTAGTATTACTTTCGATAACCAAGAAATTTCTATAGCGTGTGAATTTTTAAAAATACCTGTAGTGAACACAGTCTATGTTTGATGTTATATCAAGAGTATAGAAAAGATAAGGACCCTTCTTAAAAATGGTTCAGGCCAAGGTATCTATGTCAGTGAACATGTTGAACAATTAGTTCCACAACACTCTAGCAGAGGTTTTGCTAAGGCCATCAGAGAAGTCATAGTAAGCTCGTTATTATCATATTTCTACTCTAACGTAAGTTGTGGCCCTCTGAATGGTGGACTGTGGCTCACCATGAGATGAGTCTTGTCCATAGGAGGCATGTGCACAAATTCTGCCTTGAGAGACCTTAGCGTCCTGGACAGTTTACAGCATCCAGTCCTGAGGACACTGGTGGGCAAAGATGCCTGTATCCCCATGTCCAGCTGTATTTGGGTATTGGGGAAGCCAGGGTTTGGAATGTCAGCTATCAGGAGGATGGAGGGATGAGAGTGTAGGTATATAGGTCAGATACCTCAGGTGAGCAAACCCAGGGATTCCTAGGGGACTCTGTGATCGTGGCCTCTTTTATTTTGTTAATTTTAAATTTTTATTGTGCTTTAAGTGAAAGTTTACAAATCAAGTCAGTCTGTCATATAAAAATTTATATACACCTTGCTATTTTTATATACTCCTAATTGCTCTCGCCTTAATGAGACAGCCTGTTCCTTCCCTCCACTCTTTTCGTGTCCGTTCCACTAGCTTCTGACGCCCACTGTCCTCTCATCTCCCCTCCAGATAGGAGATACCAACATAGTCTCAAGTGTCTACTTGATCCAAGAAGCTCATTCTCGCCCAGCATCTTTTTCTAGCCCATTGTCCAGTACAATCCCTGTCTTAAAAGTTGGCTGTGGGAATGGTTTCTGTCTTGGGCTAACAGAAGGTTTGGGGGCCGTGACCACCGGGGTCCTTCTAGTCTCATTCAGACCATTAAATCTGGTCTTTTTACGACAATTTGGGGTCTACATCCCACTACTCTCCTGCTCCCTCGGGGGTTCTCTGTTGTGTTCCCTATCAGAGCAGTCATCAGCTGTAGCTGGGCACCATCTAGTTCTTCTGGTCTCAGGCTGATGTAGTCTCTGGTTTATGTGTCCCTTTCTGTCTCTTGGGCTCATAATTACCTTGTGTCCTTGGTGTTCTTCATTCTCCTTTGGTCCAGGTGGGTTGAGACCAATTGATGCTCGCTACTCGCTAGCGTTTAAGACCCCAGACGCCATTCTCCAAAGTAGAATGTTTGCTCAATAGATTTTATTATGCCAGTTGACTTAGAAGTCCCCTGAAACCATGGTCCCTAAACCCCCGCCCTGCTACACTGGCCTTTGAAGCATTCAGTTTATTCAGGAAACTTCTTTGCTTTTGGTTTAGTCCGGTTGTGCTGACCTCTTCTGTATTGTGTGTTGTCTTTCCCTTCACTTAAAGTAGTTCTTATCTACTATCTAATTAGTGAATATCTCTCTCCCTCCCTCCCTCCCGCCCCCTCTCATAATCATCAAAGAATGTTTTCTTCTCTGTTTAAACTATTTCTCAAGTTCTTATAATAATGGTCTTATACAATATTTTTCCTTTTGCAACTGACTGATTTCACTCAGTATAATGCGTTCCAGATTCCTCCATGTTATGAAATGTTTCACAGATTCATCATTGTTCTTTATCGATGTATTCCATTGTGTGAATATACCATAATTTATTTATCCAGTCATCCATTGTTGGGCACTTTGGTTGCTTCCATCTTTTTGCTATTGTAAACAGTGCTGCAATGAACATGGGTGTGCATATATCTGTTCGTGTAAAGGCTCTTATTTCTGTAGGATATGTTCCAAGGAGTGGGATTGCTGTATTGTATGGTAGTTCTATTTCTAGCCTTTGAAGGAAGTGCCAAATTGATTTCCAAAGTGATTGTACCATCTTACATTCCCACCAGCAGTGTGTAAGTGTTCCAGTCTCTCCACAACCTCTCCAACATTTATTATTTTGTGTTTTTTGGATTAATGCCAGCCTTGTTGGAGTGAGATAGAATCTCATTGTAGTTTTGATTTACATTCCTCTAATGGCTCATGATCGGGAGCATTTCCTCATGCATCTGTTAGCTACCTGAATGTCTTCTTTAGCGAAGCGTCTGTTCATATCTTTTGCCCATTTTTTAATTGGGTTATTTGTCTTTTTTGTACTTGAGCTTTTGCAGTATCATGTAGATTTTAGAGATCAGGTGCTGATCAGAAATATCATAGCTAAAAACTTTTTTCTAGTCTATAGGTAATCTTTTTACTCTTTTGGTGAAGTCTTTGGATGAGCATAGAGCATAGGTGTTTGATTTTTAGGAGGTCCCAGTTATCTAGTTTTTCTCCTGCTTTGTTACTAATGTTTTGTGTACTGTTTCTGCCATGTATTAGGGCTCCTAATGTTGTCCCTATTTTTTCTTTCATGATCTTTATCATTTTAGATTTTATATTTAGGTCTTCAATCCATTTTGAGTGGGTTTTTGTGCATGGTTTGTGGTATGGGTCTTGTTTCATTTTTTTGCAGGTGAATATCCAGTTATGCCAGCACCATTTGTTGAAAAGACTGTCTTTTCCGCTTTTAACTGATTTGGTGCCTTTGTCAAATATCAGCTGCTCGTGTGTGGGTGGAGTTATGTCTGGTTTCTCAGTTCTGCTCCATTGGTCTATGTATCTGTTGTTGTACCAGTACCAGGCTGTTTTGACTACTGTGGCGGTATAATAGGTTCTAAAATCAGGTAGAGTGAGGCCTGCCACTTTGTTCTTCTTTTTCAGTAATGGTTTACTTATCTGGGGCCTCTTGCCCTTCCATATGAAGTTGGAAATTTGTTTCTCCAGCTCATTAAAAGATTTTATTGGAATTTGGATGCGAAATGCATTGTATCTATAGATGGCTTTTTGTAGAATAGACATTTATACAATGTTAAGCCTTCCTATCCATGAGCAAGGTATGTTTTTCCACTTACATAGGTCTCTTGGTTTCTTGCAGTAGTGTCTTGTAGTTTTCTTTGTATAGGTCTTTTACATCTCTGGTAAGATTTATTCCTAAGTATTTTATCTTCTTGGGGGCTACCATAAATGGTATTGATTTGGTGAGTTCGCCTTCTATGGTCTTTTCATTGTTGTAGAGGAATCCAACTAATTTTTTGTGTTTTTCTTGTATCCCGATACTCTGCTGAATTCTTCTATTAGTTTTGGTAGTTTTCTTGAGGACTCTTTAGGGTTTTCTGTGTATAAGAATATATCATCCGCAAATAGAGATACTTTTACTGCTTCCTTACCAATCTGGATGCCCTTTATTTCTTTACCTAGCCTAATTGCTCTGGCTAGGACTTCCAGCACAATGTTGAATAAGAGTGGTGATAAAGGGCATCCTTGTCTGGTTCCCGATCTCAAGGGGAATGCTTTCAGACTATCTCCATTTAGGATGATGTTGGCTGTTGGCTTTGTATAAATGCCCTTTATTATGTTGAGGAATTTTTCTTCTATTCCTATTTTGCTGGGAGTTTTTTTAATCATGATTGGGTGTTGAACTTTGTCAAATGCCTTTCCTTCATCAATTGATAAAATCATGTGGTTCTTGTCTTTTGTTTTATTTATATGATGGATTACATTAATTGTTTTTGTGATGTTGAATCATCCCTGGATACCTGGTATGAATCCCACTTGGTTATGGTGAGTTATTTTTTTGATATGTTGTTAAATTCTATTGGCTAGAATTTTGTTAAGGATTTTTGCATCTAAGTTCATGAGGGATATAGGTCTGTCATTTTCTTTTTTGGGGGTGTCTTTACCTGGTTTTGGTATCAGGGATATGCTGTCTTCATAAAATGAGTTTGGGAGTATCCCATCCTTTTCTATGCTCTAAAATACCTGTGGTAGTAGTGATGTTAACTCTTCTCTGAAGGTTTTGTAGAGCTCTGCAATGAAGCCATCTGGGCCAGGGTGTTTTTTTGTTGTTGGGAGTTTTTTGATTACCTTTTCAATCTCTTCTTTTGTTATGGGTCTATTTAGTTGTTCTACATCTGTGTTATTTAGGTAGGTAGTGTGTTTCTAGGGATTCATCCATTTCTTCTAGGTTTTCAAATTTGGTAGAGTACAATTTTTTGTAGTAATCTGATATGATTCTTTTAATTTCAGTTGGGTCTGTTGTAATATGCTCCTGTCTCATTTCTTATTCGGGTTATTTGCTTCCAGTCCTGTTTTTCTTTTGTCAGTTTGGCCAATGGTTTACCAATTTTGTTAAGTTTTTCAAAGAACCTGCTTTTGGTCTTGTTAATTCTTTCAATTGTTTTTCTGTTTTCTATTTCATTTAATTCTGCTCTAATTTTTATTATTTGCTTTCTTCTGGTGCCTGAGGGTTTCTTTTGTTGCTCTCTTTCTACTTGTTCAAGTTGTAGGCTTAATGCTGTGATTTTGGCCCTTTCTTCTTTTTGTATGTGTGAATTTATTGATATAAATTGACTTCTGAACACTGCTTTCTCTGTGTCCCAAAAGAGCTGATAGGAAGTGCTTTCGTTCTCAATGGATTGTATGAATTTCTTCATTCTGTCCTTAATGTCTTCTATAATCCACTCTTTTTTGAGCAGGATATTGTTCAGTTTCCAAGTGTTTCATTTCTTTTCCCTGCTTTTTCTTTTATTGATTTCTACTTTTATGGCCTTATGGTCAGAGAAGATGCTTTGTAATATTTCAATGTTTTGGATTCTGCTAAGGCTTGTGTTATGACCCAATATGTGGTCTATTCTAAAAAATGTTCCATGTGCACTAGAAAAGAAAGTATACTTGGTTGCTGTTGGGTGGAGTGTTCTGTATATGTCTGTGAGGTCAAGTTGGTTGATTGTGGCATTTAGATCTTCCGTGTCTTTATTGAGCTTCTTTCTGGATGTCCTGTCCTTCACCGAAAGTGGTGTGTTGAAGTCTCCTACTATTATTGTGGAGCTGTCTATCTCACTTTTCAATGCTGGTAGAGTTTGTTTTATGCATCTTGCAGCCCTGTCATTGGGTGCATCAGTATTTAATATGGTCTTATCTTCTTGGTATATTGTCCCTTTAATCATTATATAGTGTCCTTCCTTATCCTTTATGATGGATTTAACTTTAAAGTCGACTTTGTCAGAAATTAATATTGCCAGTCCTGCTCTTTTTCGATTGTTGTTTGCTTGATATATATTTTTTTTCCATCCTTTGAGTTTTAGTTTTTTTGTTTCTCTAAGTCTAAGGTATGTCTCTTGTAGAAAGAGTATAGACAGATCATGTTTTTTAATCTATTCTGCTACTCTCTGTCTCTTTATTGGTTCATTTAGTCCATTTACATTCAGCATAATTATGGACAGGTATGAATTTAGTGCTCATTCTGATGTCTTTTTTTGTGTGTTGTTGACAGTTTCTTTTTCCCCACTTAATTTTTTGTGCTGAGTAGTTTATCTTTATATATTTGTCTTTTCCTCATGTTCATTGTTGTTGATTTTGTTTCTGGTGAGTCTCTTTTTTTCTTGTATTTTATTTTGATGTTTAGGATAGTTTTTCTCCTTTGTGGTTACCTTAATATCTATTCTTATTTTTCTAAATTTAAACCTAATTTTTATTTCTTTGTATCACCCGTCTTCCTCTCCATATGAAAGATCTATGACTACATTTCTTAGTCCTGCTTTATTGTTTTAATGTTGTCTTCATTTACATAATAACATCGCTATTTCCCTGTTTTGAGCGTTTTGTAATCTTGATTTATTTTTATGATTTCCCTGTCTGGGTTGACATCTGATTGCTCTGTCCAGTGTTCTAGTCTTGGGTTGCTACCTTGTATTATTGATTTTCTAACCAAAGAACTCCCTTTAGTATTTCCTGTAGTTTTGATTTGGTTTTTATGAATTCCCTAAACTTGCATTTATCTGGAAATGTCCTAATTTCACCTTCGTATTTGAGAGAGAGTTTTGCTGGATATATGATTCTTGGCTGGCAATTTTTTTCCATCAGTGCTTTATATAAGTCATCCCATTGCCTTCTTGCCTGCAAGGTTTATGCCGAGTAGTCTGAGCTTATTCTTATTGACTCTCCTTTGTAGGTGACTTTTCGTTTATCCCTAGCTGCTCTTAAAATTCTTTCTTTATCTTTGGCTTTGGCAAGTTTGATTATAATATGTCTGGGTGACTTTCTTTTAAAATCTACCTTATGTGGAGTTCGATGAGCATCTTGGATAGATATCTTCTCATCTTTCATGATATCCGGGAAGTTTTCTGCCAACAAATCTTCAACAATTCTCTCTGTATTTTCTGTTATCCCTCCCTATTCTGGTACTCCAATCACTCGTAGGTTATTTCTCTTGATAGAGATCCACATAATTCTCAAGGTTTCTTCATTTTTTTTTAATTCTTTTATCTGATTTTTCTTCAGATATATTGGTGCCAAGTGGTTTATCTTCAAGCTCGAGCACCAATTATGCCTTCTACTTGCTGAATTCTACTCCTCTGGCTTTCTATTGAGTTGTCTACTTGTATAATTTTATTGTTAATCTTCTGAATTTCTGATTGTTGTCTGTCTATGGATTTTTCCAGCTTATTCAATTTTTCATTATGTTTCTGAATAACCTTTTTAATTTCTTCAACTGCTTTATCTGTGTGTTTCTTGGCTTGTTCTGCGTATTGCCTGATTTCCTTACTGATGTCTTGAAGGGCACTGGGTTTTCTGGGTCTTGAAGTGTTCTGTATATTAATCTTTTGTATTCTGCATCTGGTAATTCCAGGAAGACACTTTCATTTAGAAGACCCCTTGATTCTTTGTTTTGAGATCTTATTGATGCAGTCATGGTCTGTTTCTTTATGTGACTTGATATTGACTGTTGTCTCCAAGCCACCTATAAGTTATTGTATTGGTTTATTTTATGTTTGCTTACTGTGTCATAGCTTCTTGCTTTGTTTTGTTTTGATATGCCCAAACAGGTTGCTTGAGTGAGCTAGCTTGATTATTTTCACCTTTGGAGCTCTGACGTCCTGTCCCCAGATGGCTAAAGCTGTTATCAGGTATACCAGTCTAGGAGTCCATTCACTTTTCTTGTATGAATTCAGCTCAGGTGTCCAGGTAGCTGATCATCAAGTGTGTGGTACAGGCTCTGTCCTACAGTCTTAGAGGGGCAGGCGTGATTGGTGTAGGTACCGGTATCTAGTTGCAGCAGGGGGTCACACTCTGAACAAGGCAGGGAGCTGAGAATCATCCCCCAAGTGTCTCTGAGAAAAGTGTGTCCCTCTTTCCTAGAGTGTACAGGTGGGTGGGTTCTGCAGATGGACCATGGGCACCAAATGTTTTTGGTTGTAAGGACTGGGAGGTAGCAATTATCCTTGAACCTCTGTTGCGGGTGGCTGGGTGACCTGAGTGGAGCCACCAGTCCTTAGGCCCCTGATGTGGGTAGGTGAGGACCTTGTTTAATAGGCAAAGCAGTGTCAAACATCAAACACTCACCTCTCCACTGCAAAGCTGAAACAGTTGTAGTTTGCCAACAAGGGCTTATTCTCCTGATTAGGCCCACACAGGTCCATACAGAGGGGAAAGGTACTCAAAGTCCACGGATCGTTTATGCCTGGACAGGAGCCGCTTCTGTCCTGAGCTCCCCCAGTTAGTGGAGCTGGCAAATTATCTTTTCCTCCAATTGCAAATTTATTCCTTCTCCAAGGCCAGGAGGATGGCTCTAGGCATTCAACAGGGCCTATCACAGGCCCAGGGAAATCAACAGTCGCTGAAGCTGGCTTGGGGCCGGGGGTGCGGTAAAATATATGCACGTACTTTGCTTTTGCCAAGAGTGCCGTTCCTCTCAGGTTCTGGAGATGTGAGTAGGCTGTGTGGCTGGCTGCTTCTACCTGAGGGACTGCGGCTGAGTGCTAGTACTAGCCCACTGCAGCTGTTCCTGGGAATGGTGCCTGAGATCTCCCTGTGAATCCGGTCTAGTAACTCCTCTCCAATTCTGAACCATCTCTTCTTCCCCCTGCCACTCAGTTTTCTAACTTTGCCTTTGATGTTCAGGGCTCCTAGCTTGTCATAAATATACTCATTTCACTTGTTTCTTTGTGTCTTTGTTGTAAGACGGCTCACCAGAAGCATCTGTCTATTCCGCCATCTTGGCCCCACCTCTTGATTGTGGCCTCTTTTAAAAGTGCACCTGCAAAATCGGAGATCTCAGGCAGAGCCAATGCGGAACAGTGTCATGGGCTGAAACCAGGGCCCACAGCTGCTCTTTGGTACAGAACAGGAAGGGAACTCATACTATTCATCACCCTGTATATTTGTGAGGCACTTTATGGTTTACACAGGAGCCCTGGTGGCACAGTGGTTAAGTGCTTAGCTGCTAACATAAAGATTGCAGGTTCGAATCCACTAGCCACTCCGTGGGAAGAAGATGTGGCATGATAGTCGGTTTCCACAAAGATTTACAGCCTTGGAAACCTTGTGGGGCCGTTCTACTCTCTCTTATAGGGTTGCTATGAGTAAGAAATTGACTGCAAATGGTTTGGTTTTTTGTGTTTTATGATTTACAATGTGCTTCCTATATATCTCAACAGTTAATCTCACATGGTAAAAAAATATATATATATATATATTTTATTTTTTTTCCTATATATCTCAACAGTTAATCTCACATGGTAGTCACTCTTTTTTGTCAGGTGTTATTGACTCTTTTTAAAGCAGGGAAACTGAGGCTTGAAGAAGTTAAGTGGCTCCTTTAAGGATTGCTTGGCTTAAAAGCAAATGGGTTAGGCATTCAGTTGGGGATAGGGGGTTGTCTAGGACATCTACACATGACCTCTTCATGTGGCCTTTCTACGTGGCTTGAGCATTTCATAACATGGTGGCTGGGTTCCAAAAGGGAGTATCCTGAGAATGTTTTAAGGCACCATAGTGAAAGTTCAACACTTTATATGACCAACCCTCGGCAGATAAGACTGTTACTTCCCTTGCATTCTTATTGGTAAAGCAAGGCACTAAAGCCAGCTCAGATTCTAGGGGAGGAAAATTAGAGTGCATTCTCAGTGAGAGGAGTAGCAGAGAATTTGGGGCCATCTTTTTAAATCTACCACAGTGAGTTGCTTGAGCCCCATTTGACATATTTTACAAAAAACTAGCTCACTCAAAGTGATTAGTGGACAAGGGCCAGAACTGAATTAGAACACAGGTTTACTGGCTCTAAATTTGATATTTTTATAAAAACTATGTATATGTACACATGTTGTTAGTTGCTGTTTCTGTGCCATGAGTTGTATTTCTGCACTTTGTAATTGTTGTTAATTACCAGCAAGTTGCTTCTGACTCATGGCAACCCACGTATGCAGAAAACTCATAGGGTTTTCAAGGTCCTGACTTTTTGAAAGCAGATTGCCAGTCCTGTCTTCTGAACCACCACCTCTGGGTGGATTCAAACTGCCAACCTTTCAGCTAGTAGTCACGTGCTTAACAATTTGTACCATCCAGCCACCCATTTATTTATTTTTTATGCCCATGCGCTGTGCACTACACTTCATGGCTTCATGTTCATTCAGAGAATGTAGAGCTCTCTGGGTGAGCTGGGCCCTCTCCCGTATTTTTTGATGCTATGATTATCCCATGGTCCTATTTAAGACAAATGGTGTCTTCATTACAAACCAGATGGATAACTATTCATCTCAGGTTCCCAGATGCAAAGAAATGGTAGCCCCTCCTCAAATCCTAAGAGATTTTGTTAGAGTCGAGCCCTTCCAGGATCTTGGGCCAGCTCTTTGCCTTGACAACTAGGGTCTGACATTTTAAATATTAGACCTGGAAGGGGCCTTAGGGGAGCCTCCATTGTACTGAGCAGGAAACGGAGGCTCAGAAAGGGGGAGAGAGTTGCCTCAGGGTTCATAGCTAAGTCAGAGATGAGACCAGGTCTGGGACCTGACTCCCCCCACCCCAGCCACAGCCTACCTGACTGTCCTTTCTAGGAGCACAGCAGTGCCTCGGAATCCTGTGGCACCCTTTTCATCTCCATGTCGTCTTGGACACTCCCTGGTCAGCCACAATCCCACTTGCTCAAAGCAGTAGGGTGAGGGGCAGAACAGCAGAAAATGGTAATGGACTCCTGGAAACTGCTCTCTTGCTGGAAGCCTTATCCTTCCTGTGGGAGAAGGAAGTGAAAGAGGGGGATCTACATGGTGTTGCTCAGAGAGCCAATCAGTGGACACTTCCTGTTGGTGGCAGGTCAACGTCCAGAGGCCCCACTCTTACCATTGGCCAGATTCCAGCTCATCAATGGTGTGGGAATGGGGCCGCCATTTAGAATCTCTTAGGCCCCGTCTGGCTCAGCCTGCCCTGATGTATTTGGGCCTTGGTCCATCCACAGAGTATAGGTCTGGGGCCCATGAGTGGTCCCAGGGTGAGGTGGAGGTGGAGACCACTCTGGAGCTTGGCCCTGCCTTCTCTCTCTCTATCTCCCTGCTCCCAAGTTTCTCCTCTGTTCTTCCTCCTGAGCCCTGAAGTTGTCTCCTCCTGCTTCCACCTCCTCACCCCTAATGTCAAGATTTGAGGAACAGTCATTACGTAAAACTTTTCTGGGGGTGGGGTGTGGGGTGAGGATTGTTCCCATAAAGCCCAAGAACATCACAAAGCCCCGTGGGCTGGCAGATGAGCTGCCAGCCCCAGTTGCTGTTTAATTACGGGGAACCTTACAACTTTTCCCCAGTGAGAAGAATTTGCCATCAGGATGAACCTGCATCTTTAGCTTGTTTCCCAAAACCCCTCACTACTTCTTCTGCTTTTTCCTCTCCAAGCTGTCTCTGACCACCTTTACTGCCCGATTCCAACACCCTCTGTACCTACCTACTGTGAGTTCCTCAAGGGGGCTGTGCTTTTCACAACTTTGGAGGTGCAGTTCTTTCAGCCTGGAGCACCTTACTTCCCTTTTCTACCTGGCATACCTCTATTTGTCTTTCAATATTCAGCCCAAGCATTCCTTCAGGAGTTAATAATTGTAAAGCACCTAGAACCATGCCTGGCACTTGCACTATTCAAATGTTTGCTGTTATTAGTAGTAGCATTCAGATCAGCACTACCTAATTCATTCATTCAGTCAACAAATATTTAACGGGCCAGGTACTATGCTGGGCTGGGATACAGGTAACAAGATGGGCATGGTTCTGTAGTACATGTAGTTCAAGTGGGAAGACAGACACAAATCCAGGCCAAGGGACAAATAGACAAAATAGATAAAAACTGTGGTAATATAAAGAAAAAAAGAAAGAAGGAGAGAAAGAAAGAACTGACACAGAAAATAACAGGGGAGGCTCTCCTTGGATCAGTAGCCAGGGATGATCCGGCACAAACATTTGAGCTGAGACGTGACAGATGAGGAGACACTCATAACTATAAAAACAGGAGAAAGGGGAGAGAATAGCAGGCTAGAGGCTCTGAGGCTAGAAAGAGCCTGTAGTGTGAGGAACTGAAGGAAGGCAAGAGGAGGGGGGAGCAGAACAGGTAGAGAAAGGTAAGGACAAGGCTGGGGAGAGAACAAGACCCTGGCCAGCCTTCCCTGACCTTCCAGGCTGGGACCGACACAGCTTCCTGCGAACACCTTTACCCTTGCTTGCATTGAGGTGCTGGCCTGGCTTTTGCGCTGGACAGTAGACTCCCTGAAGACAAGGACTGTCTACCCCAATGGCAGGAGTGGGCTTGGCACACATTTGTTGTTGTCATTGTCAGCTGCTGTTGAGTCGGTCCCCAACTCATAGAAACTTCAAGCACGAAGGAACAAAATGCAGCCCAGTCCTGCACCATCCCCACAATCAGTTGCAGATGGGGCTGTTGCGATCCCGAGGGTTTTCCTTGGCTGATATTTGGAAGTAGGTAGCCAGGCCTTTCTTCCCAGTCCATCTCAGTCTGGAAGCTCCACTGAAACTTGTTCAGTATCATAGCAACATGCAATGCTGCAGCGGCAGATGATGGTGGCTGAACATGAGATGCGTTGGCTGGAAACTGAACCCTGGTCTCCTGCATGGAAGGTGGGGATTCAGCCAACGAACCACCACTGCCCCCTTGGCACACAGTAGACAATAAATTTTTGTGAAAGGACTGACTGTAGCCTGAGACTCATTTAGTGAGGTTTGTTTCCCAATGTGAATACGAGCCACTGGAGGACAAGGGCCCTGACCAAACACCTCTTAATCTCTGCATCTGCAGCTTCTAGCTTGCGGCTTGACATGCCTCAGGCACTCCGTTAGTATTTGCTCCTTGCTTTTTTTAAGGCCAGTTTTACTTGACTTGCCTCCTGTGGCTTCCAGGGCAGAGCTGGGAACAGAGAAGATGACCGATAAATGCTTGATGAATGATGAATGGTCCACAGTGAGCTGGGTCCAGCTTTCCTTCTTGAGGAGAACGCGGCAGAACTGAACAGGAGATAAAACCAACGGCATGAAGAATGGCAAGGTTTTCAGAGGAGGGTAGGTGGCAGCTTAATATTTATGTGGGAGTACACACTGTATTGTGCCTACCTAGGCATGTAACATTTGTGCTTCTGTCTTCTGGGGTCCTCTGTTAGGTGTTTACCAAAAATTAGCTCTTTCCATGCTTGGGTTCCCCTCACTCCACTGTGTATCTGATTCACTCCAAATTCCAAGTGAGTGTAATGTTAGATTCATTTGGATAATTTTTTACTTTTCTTTGCATTCAGTAGTTTTATGAATATGTTGTCTTCGCTTCCGCATTAAACTAGTTTACTAAATTGTTTCTGGAAAACAAAACCACAGCTTTGGTTTGCTTCACAGTTCATTTAAACAAAAAAAGGGGAATATTTAGTCTCTTTTTAGGTTGGCAGCTCAGCAAATTACAGAAGAGTGGTTTGCTGTGGTTTGGGGTTTGCTCTTCAAGGCCCAGATGTTGGAACATGGTGTGTCGGGGGCAGGCCTTCCGAACAGAGATGGGTGAAGGAAGGTTTCTGAATGAGGAGAGGCAGGTGGCTTGGCTTCAGGGAGGGCACAGGAGGAGGCACTAAAAGAAGAATAGTTCTGGGGCGACCCTCACTACACAAGGACTTCAAGATCAAAGGGTAGGGGAACATTTTTTAAAAAAACCGAACCATGCTTATAATGATTGTAAGTTAATGGAGCCCTGGCGGTGCAGCTGTAAAGAGCTTGGCTGCTGTTTGAAACTTGAAATGGTCTAGGGCTATACTGCTATTTATTTATTGCCTCATATTTTTCTAGGAAGAATTTTGGAACACATTTAGCTGCTCATAACCTCCTGAGGAAATTTAAATAGCTGAAGCCTGGACCTAGTCCCAGAGGTCTTGATGTCATTGGTCTGGGCTGTGACCTGGGCATTGCATGTTTAGACGCTCCTCAGGTTATTCTAAAGTTCAGCCAAGTTTAAGGACACTGATTTAAGCAACACATAAAAATAGACACAATACAAAAACACAATATAGAATTAGCAATAAATGGGTAAGGAAATTGAGCTAGTGGGAAAACATGGGCAGGGGAGAGGAGATGAAGCCAAGAGTGAGGTTGTGCCATCAGGGTGCCCATGTCCATAGGATGACCGTGAACCAGCTTCTCAGGAGGAGCTCCACAACCTGGTCAAGGTTAGAAGCCCACCATCTCCAGTTCTGAAAGCAGAGGCACTTCCCCAGGTGACTAATTTACTCCAAGTTTGTAAAAATCAGTTGCACACACAAGACCCGTTCAGGAGGTGCCTGAGATATGCTGAGCCCAGAGTGGATGACTGTGTTGTATAAAACTGGGAAAAGTAGGGCTTCAGGTGTATAAAACTGGGAAAAGTAGGGCTTCAGGTATCAATCTGGATTTAACAGATTATAACCTTCCTTATCAGTTCATGTTCCAAGCTCCAAAGATTAAGGACAGTGTGGTGGCAAAGAGTTAGATTTCCTACTAACATTCTGAATCTTAACATTCAGAATCTTAATCATTCTGAATCTTGATTGCTACTTAACATTCTGAATCTTAGTTTTCTCATCTGTGAAATGGGTATAATCGTGGTGACGATGATTATGATGTCGTTATGATGTTTAAGGGAGAAAATTTATGTAAATAACTTAGGGCCATGCCAGACATGTAGCAAATATTAAAAAAGGTTGCCTGCTTACCATTGTCATTTGCTCTTACTGATGAGGCCCAACTCAGATTTTCTCAGAGAATTTTCTCAAACCAAAGGATGCTTAAAATGCAATTTAAATTGTGTACAACCCTGGGTAGGCTCTCTTGGTTTATTCAGTTGGCCTGGGGGAGCATGGGCATTGGTTTGCTAAAAAATCCTTCCCAGATGTGCAGTCTGGGCTGAAAAGCTGTCCTGGTGTCTGGTTTTGTCTCACCTGCTCTCACAATTTAGTCTTCAGATGCATCTCAGATCCACTTGCCAACTATTCCAATTCCAAATTCTTTTTATTCCAGGCTGTTCTGACTCTAAATGATTGTTATTTTCCTTTTCCAGTGAAACCTGTGAGAGCTGGAACTCTACGGGACTGCTTTGTTTTTCTGAGTCTCGCCAGTTTTCTGCTTTTGACGGGGTGCAGTCATACCACTTTTCTATAGCTTGTGTTAGTGGAAAATATTTGCGTTTTCCTTCTCTGACTGGTTTCCACCTTACACAGCTTCCTGCTTTAGCAAGTTTTCCTGTGTTACATTTTCATCCAACATTTTCTCTATGCATACATGTGTGCATAAATATAAAATTTAAAATGGCAGAAAGTTTTGAATTCTGCTTCTTTGCTTAACTTTATGTCATAAGCACAGTCTCAAATTCTTAGTATTTTTGAAAGCATAATGATTTTCCCTAGTTCATCGTTTGGATATATCTCACTGTATTTCACCATGGCTTTATTACCAGCCATTTGATATTTCCACTGGTCTTTTTAAGAAACCAATAAAAGTTTTAAGCTTCTTCCTGCTTTTTCTATGTCTCAGCCCCTTTCTTTTCCCATCTAGCCATGAGTGCAGGCAGGTGAAGAGAAAGCCAGGTCAAAGGTGAAAAGGGGAGAAAATGCAAATTTCTGTTCTCTCTAGACACCCACCTTCCCTGGAGTGAGCAGGGAGAGGCAGGCTACACCGTGCTGCCAGGGTGTGCCAGGAAGAGCCAGCTGAGAATGGGAGGGGAGCCACAGGTGGGGGCAGAAAGAGGGCTGAGGGCTTCCTGCAGCTGCTTGGCCACCTGGCCAGGCAGCTGTTCTTCTCTGTATCAGGGAACTATGTATGGCAAAGGCTGCCTGACTTATCACAGCCTAGCTGAGAGGTACAGAAAGCCAAAATGCCTGGTCAAGTCTGTCAGTTTTGTGGAGCAACTGTTCTGGGGTGGGGGGAGTGGAGCTGGAGATGCAGAATCCCCCAAGCTGGTTTTTTATAGTGGATGCTCAGTTTAGACAAGAATTGACCCAAGTGGACCCACATCACTGATTCAGCAGGGATGGTCCAGTCTGGGGCGGGGGGCGGGGGGGGGGCAACACACTACAACCTGCCTGCCAAATCCTGCCACTACCTGTTTTATTAAGAATGGTTTTTACAAATGAACATTTGCAATTAATTTGATGGGAACACTAACTTTGAACACCAGTTAAGCAAAATGTTATCTCCCCCAGAATAAAATCCATTCCTCTCGTTAACCCTTGGCTGCTGAGTCGATTCTGACTCCTAGGGACCCTATAGGATGGAGTAGAACTGCCCCATAGGGTTTCCAAAGAGTGGCTGGTGAATTTGAACTGCTGACCTTTTGGTTTGCAAAGGTCTCTCTTAATCACTGTGCCACCAGGGCTCCATTCTTCTCATTAGTGGACTTATATATATTGTTTTTTTTAAAAAAAATCGTAATTATTATTATATACTTTGAGTTTCATCATAAAAAACCGTGGAAATTTGTTTTCTATCTTTTTATATAAATATTACAGCCTTGATTTTGCATTTAAGATACTTACTATTTAGCTCTTAACAGAAAAATTTGTCAGCCCCTGGTCTAGTCCAGTGGTTTTCGAATACCAGCAAACATCAGAAAAATCCAGAATCCTGGGCTATACCTCTGGAGTTTCTGATTCAGTAGGTCTGGGGCAGGGCCTAGGAAAGTTCCAGGTGATGCTGATGTTGCCGAATCGAGGGCCAGACTTTGAGAACCACTGGTCTAGTTAATGAGTCAATTAAGAAATTCATCTAGGAGACACACGAGGCTGGCTGGGTCAGAGCCTGATCTGCCACTTTAACTGTGATCTTGGATATGTTATTTATCTTTCTTTAGCTTTCATTTCCTTATTTGGAAAATCGGGATAATGAAAGTGCCTACCTCACAAAGACTGTGAAGGTTTAAAAGAAATCAACTTTATAAACTCAGCTATTTTTTTAACCCCGTTAAATTTTTTTTTTTTTTAATTTACAATTTGAGGCAGATGGAAAGGAGACTAACTTGAGTAAACAGTATACAGTGAAACCTCTGGGAGCTGGAACTTGACCTAACTGCCTTGTTTTTCCAGCTCTTGCCTTGCAAGTTTTCTGCTTTTGACAGGGTGCAGTCTTAACACTTTTCTATTGCTCCCTGTTTTTGGGCTTTCCTTCTCTGACAGGTTGCTGCCTTAGAAAGTCTCCAGCTTTCACAGGTTTTACTCGGGGCAGATTATCCAATAGGCAAGGTAAGCACGGTGCTTACCAGATCATCTATAGGAAACGAGTTCACATTTTTTCACATCCAGCATTCTAAGTATGGCTGGCATCTGTCTCTCTCCCAACCCCACAGCACCTTCCTGTAGAATCAAAGCCTGTTTTTAAATTTACAGTCCCTAACAGGACAGATGACCCAGTAAGCAAGGTAAACATGGGCTTACTTGTGCTTACTTACTAACTAATTTTACTTACTAATCTGTTTTTTTTTTTGTAGTTTAATCTGTAGTGAAATTGTTCACTACAAATGACCTGGTAAGCAAGGTAAGCACCATGCTTACCTTGCTTATTGGATAATCTATCCCTGGTTTTGCTGTATAGTTATTGAGTGGTAAGGGTTGTGATCAGGAAGATCAGAGAGGAAATCTTGGAAGACTTCCTGTAGGAAGTAAGGTATAAGCTGAGCATATGACAGGTATTGGAAAGCAAACGGGGCAATTTGTTGGGGGGCTTGGAGGTGGGGATGAGATTGGCATGCTCTTTGTATACAGAGGAATTCAGACTTCCCAGTGGGTAGGAAGAGCTGCCAAGTGGCACAGCAGGCGGAGAAATTTTGTGCCAACTCTTGAGCGTCCAATGAGAATACTGTAGCACAGATGGAGGAGTATGTGTGGGGAAGGCCTTGGAGTCCTAGAAACTCTTCTTGGGCTTCCATTAAACCTTGTAAGATGGAGGAAGCTGAAAGTCCCTGTCTGTTTCTTAAACTCTGGCTCCACTTCTTGGGGCTGCTCAGTGGGCGGGCCTCATTCCGGGTCTCCCCTGAGTTTACCCCACACACATTCCTGTTGTTTGGTAAGAACTGCTGCCTGCCAGAGAAGCCTTGGGAAGCTTTGGTCTGTCTTCTAAGAAACAGGAAGTCATTATTTGCCTAAAGCAAACAAACTCACAAACTGCAGGGTTCACGTTCAGTCCAAAGCTCCAGTCCCAGGAGGTGCGTGTGTGGGCTGAGGACATGGGACCAGAGCAATGAAGCTTTCCCCTCCTCCTTCTCCCTGGCCAAATAAACAACTGCCCTCATTCACAGCCATGACTTGCAGGAAGCCCGAGGTAAGTAACCCACACAAGATGCATAGACGCTGAGCTGGGCTTTCTTCCCCAGACAGCCTCTATCCCCCAGTGGGCTCTTCTTCCCATGATATCAGCAAAACCATTCCATTCCTCCAGGAACTGAAGGAAAATTAACCTTCCCCATGCCCCGTTTCTTTCCCCTACTGGCAGGGAAGAAGGAAATGCACACTTATTGAAAGCCCACTGTATGCATATGCTGTGCTTGGCACCAGCCTTGCCTTTCGTTTAAATCTTACAACAACCCTACCAAGTAGGCACTATTGTCTGCATTGTCCAGACGAAAAAAACTGAGGCTCCAGAAGGATCATTTACTTTCCCAATGTCACCAAACAGAGCTGCCATTTGAATTCATGTCTGACTGACTCTGACACATACATACTCACTGCCACAGACTTCCCTAACATTTTTGTAGTCCCTGCTAAGACTCTTTTTCGCTCACAGTGTCCTTTTAAAAGTTGTGGCTTGATTCTCCAAAAATGGGACTTACAGTTTCTCTACAGCATACTTCATGGAGCTGACAGAATAGGCCCTGCCCTCCTTTTGTGGGACTTGCAGGGCAAAATGGTGAGAGAACGGTGGCTTCTTGAAGAACATCCAAAACATAAAAAGCAAACAAACAAAAAAAAACCTAGCTGCTGTCAAGTGGATTCTGACTCCTGTCAATTCCATATGGGGCAAATTAGAACTCTGCTCCGTAGGTTTTTTAATGGCTGTGACTTTTCTGAAGCAGATCACCACTACTTTCTTACAAGGCACCTTTGGATAAACTCAAACCACCAAAATTTATGTTAGCAGCTGAGTACTAACTGCTCTTCCCAGGGGCTCCAAAAAAAAAAAAAAAAACATAAAGGACACTACAAATGACACTAACAGTAAGCCAACAAGATTCACTATTTACCTGACCGCAGCTACATGCGATGCAACATGTGAATAGGGCAGAGGAAGGTAGTAGGCAGAGAGGGATTTGGAGAAGACATCTCCAACCTCCTGGTTTGATAGAGAAGGCTAACCTGAGCTTGTGTAAGCCATGCATTCAAAGATGATATTCAAAACCATAAAGCATATTTGCCTCTGGAGCCAGAATGCCTGGGTTTAAATTCTGGGCACATTTACTAGCTGCATGTCCTTTTGCTGCCTCAATTTCCCTATCTGTAAAATGGGGATAATACCTACCTCACAGGCAGTAAAATACTTACAGCAGTGCCTAGAACATATCACCCTGGGACTCAGAAGCTGCTGGAATGCAGGAGGGAGAGCAGCCCCTCCAGCCAGCATGGGGATGGGTAGGCCCTGGCCAAACCCATCCAGCTCCTCAGGCTCCAGGCCCCGCCCCCCCCATCCCCACTGCAAGACCGGAACAGATGAACTGGGCACAGCCTTGGTAAGGCCAAATCTTTCTTCCTGACAGATGTTTGGAGTATTGAAGTAAAACCTCTCAGGCCAAACCCTTGAAATAATTTATTATTGTTGTTGTTAGGTGCCATTGGGTCGGTTTCGACTCATAGTGGCCCTATGTACAACAGAACGAAACACTGTCCCGTCCTGTGTCATCCTCACAATCATCATTATGCTTGAGCCCATTGTTGCAGCCACTGTGTCAATCCATCTCATTGAGGGTCGCCCTCTTTTTCACTGACCCTCTACTTTACCAAATGTGATGTCCTTCTCGAGGTACTGGTCCCTCCTGATAACAAGGCCAAAGTATGTGAGATGTAGTCTCACCCTCCTTGCTTCTAAGGAGCTTGCTGTACTTCTTCCAAGACAGATTTGTTTGTTCTTTTGGCAGTGCGTGGTATATGCAATATTCTTCGCAACACCACAATTCAAAGACGTCAATTCTTCTTTGGTCTTCCTTATTCATCGTCCAGCTTTCGCATGCATATCAGGCAACTGAAAACACCATGGCTTGGGTCAGGTGCACGTTAGTCTTCAAGGTGACATCTTTGCTTTTCAACACTTTAAAGAGGTCTTTTGCAGCAGATTTGCCCAATGCAATGCGTCTTTTGATTTCTTGACTGCTGCTTCCTTGGGTGTTGAAATATTTAGGTACATTTATTCCAACCAATTAATTATTAATGAGTAATTGTTTTCAATATTAGAGCAGCTTCTTCAACCAGCCTTCAAGAAGAAAAACAGGGACTGCAACCAAGATTGAAAGAAAAAAGGACAAGTCTCTTCTGTGCATGTCTTCTCAACATTTTTAACCAACCTTCTCCCCAGTGACTTTCCCATCTTCTTCTCTGTACTTAAGGGGAGCCTAATAACAGTGACCAGGCAAGGGACCATTGGCGATGGCCCCTTGAGGGCTGCAGATAGGCTGTATTACAGGGAAGGCCCTGCTGATGCATGGAGTTCATGGAACCTGCTGCTGAATTGGGAGAGGGGCTCTTTATTATTATTGTGTAAGTGTATATAAAAGAAAACATTTGCCATTTCAACATTCTGTACGTGTACAATCCTGATGTTAATTATGTTCGTCATGTTGTGCAACCATGCCCACAATCCACTTACAAATGTTTCCATCGCCCTTTACAGAAGCTCAGGGCCCCCTAGGCAATGACTCCCCCTTCTCCCCCCACCCCTGATAACCGCCAATTCACTTTGGTCTATACATTTGCCTATTCTAGATATTTCATATAAGTGAGGTCATACAACCTTTGTCCTTTTGTGACTGACTTCTTTCACTCAGCATAATGTTTTCAAGGTTCATCCATGTTTTAACATGTATTGGGATTCATTTCTCTTTATGGTAGAATAATATTTCATTGTATATCATACCACATTTTGTTTATCCATTTGTCTTAGTTGTTAGTGCTGCTGTAACGGAAACACCACCATTGGACGGCTTTAACAAACAGAAGTTTATTCGCTCACAGTTCAGGAGGCTAGAAGTCCGAATTCAGGGTGCCAGCTCTAGAGAAAAGCTTTCTCTCTCTGTCAGGTCTGAGGGAAAGTCTTTCAATGTTATCCTGGTCTAGGAGCTTCTCAGCCCAGGGACCCCATGTCCAAAGGATGCACACATTCCTGGCTCTTCCTTCCTCCTCTCTGCTTGCTTCTCTCTTTTATATCTCAAAAGAGATTGACTGAAAACACAACCAAATCTGTAGATTAAGTTCTGCCTCATTAGCATAAAAAAAACCCATTGCTGTCGAGGCAATTCCAATTCACAGAGACCCTATAGGACAGAGTAGAACTGCCCCATAGAGTTTCCAAGGAGCACCCGGTGGATTCAAACTGCCGACCTTTTGGTCAGCAGCCGTAGCGCTTAACCACTACGCCACTAGGGTTTCCCTTCATTAACAGAACTGCCTCTAATCCTGCCTCATTAACATCAGAGAGGTAGGATTTATAACACATAGGAAAATCACATCAGATTACAAAATGGTGGACAGCTACACAAGACAGGGAATCATAGCCTAGCCAAACTGACACACATTTTTGGAGGACACAATTCAGTCTACAACACCATCTGTTGGTGGGCATTTAGGTTGTTTCCATCTTTTGACTGTTGTTAATAATGCTGCAGTGAACATTGATACACACAGATTCTTTCTGAGATACTGCTTTACTTCTACCTCTAAGTCCCTGCCTAATAACCAAAAGGTTGGCGGTTCGAACCCACCCAGCCACTCCGTGAGAGAAAGACCTAGTGATCTACTCTCGTAAAGATTATAGCCTAGAAAACCCTATGGGACAGTTCTACTCTGCCACATGAGGTCGCTATGAGTGGAAATTGACTTGATGGCACCTAACTGTAACAGTGACAAAGAGTTTTTAGGTTAAAAAGATAATACTTGTAATTATATACATTACTGGTTAGTAGCAAAATATAAAAACAATAATATCCATGATGATAGTAGTTTTTGAGAGCTTACTACATCTCAGGCATGGCAGTAACATCTTAAGCATGATAATATCGTCAAGGTCTCTCTTTTGCAACTGACAGAGAACCCAAATGTCACTGCTGGCACCCACTTATACCCTGTTGGACCCACCATTTCTGTATACACCAATCCAGCCTCCAGCTGCCAGCACCTGCAACTCTTTGCCTGAGGGCCTTTTCTGGAAGCAGACGTTCATTCGTCCTGTGCTATGGTCAGGCCACAAGTTTTAGGTTGTTAATGCCCTCCATCCTTACTCTGGAGCAGCCCTCAACCAATGCCTGATGGGGACTGGTAGATAAATGCCCCTGTTTCCTCACCCCTCAGTGTGGTAACTCTGGGGAGGTGTGTTCTGCACTGTTTCTCAGAATTCCCCCACAGAGTTATGTTCCACTTGCCCACAGTGAAACTTGCTATATAATGTCTGTTCACTGACTTCCTTTCCTTCCCTTTCTCACTTCTCCACTTCTCTTCCCGTGTTTCCTGGGACTATCTCCCAATCAAACTGCTTGCAATTGAGTCTTAGTCTTAGGGTCTGCTTCTGGGGAAAACAAACAAAGACCCCAAATCAAACTATCTTAAGGCAAAAAAGGAATATATTGGCTCATGTAATTGAAAGTCTGGCTTCAAGAGTGGCTTGACTCAGGGTTCAAATGATACCCCTTCCCCCCAGCTCTGCTCTTGGTTCTGCTTCCTCTGATTTGGCCCTTTTCTCCATTTTTCTAGCTGCCCTCCAGGCAGCTTTGGGTTCATATCATCACAATACCCAAGGCAGGGCAAGAGAGAGGCCAATTCCATGATAATTTAAAATCCTGGAGGGATTGGCCAGACTTGGGCCACATGCCCATCCTTGTCTCCATCACTGTTGCCAGGAGGGTGGAGTGTGCAGACTGCCCCTCCTGAGTCAGGTTTCCTGTCCCTTGAGAGCGTCACCAAAAGCCCCTGAGCTGAGACTGGGGGAGGTTGGTTTCTTTGAAAAGAAATTGGGGTCAGTTGCTTGGGGGAGGGGGAACAACGCTGAGTTGCAAACATAACAGGTATCCATCAATATTTGTGCATTTCATTTCCTTCTAAACAAGGTTTTCTCTCTTTTTACAAGTGAGAATCCCAAGGTTCAGAACAGCTCTTTATCGAAGGCCACTTAGCTGGAAAGAGACAGAGTGGCCTGTTGTTGTTCGTTGCCATCAAGTTGGCTCTGAATCATGGCAACCTTATGTATAACAGAACAAAATGTTGCCAGTCCTTTGCGATCGTCATAATCGTTGGTATGTTTGAGTCCATTGTTTTGGCTACTGTGTCAATTCATCACATTTGAGGGTTTCTCTCGTTTTTGCTGGTGGCACAGTGCTTAAGAGTTTGGCTGCTAACCTAGAGGTGGGCAGTTTGAATCTACCAGCCACTCCTTGAAAACCCCACGGGGCAGTTCTACTCTGTTGTATAGGGTGGCTACGACTCGGAATTGACTCGACGGCAACAGGCTTGGTTTTGGTTTTTACTTTACCAACCGTGATGTCCTTTTCTAGTGATTAAGTGACCTGGGCACTCGAATTTAGCTATTTCCAATGCTGTTTATCTGCTGCCTATATTGACTTAAATGTGTTTTTATTTAAAACCTATAAACTTACATTTTTATCCTTAGTCTTTTAATTTAGGGCCAAAGCTTTGTGTTTTGGGTGTGGGTTTTGCTGAGTCCAGGTCCTCGTCGTCTTCCTTGGGTGGGCCATTCCCTTAATGCCTCATCCACGATTTCTATCTTCAGCATGTTTACGGTAGATGGAGAACTTCAGACGCTTGGTAAGCTATCTGTGTTCAGCATTCTTTTAGATGCTCGCATGCCCCTCCTCAATCTTTTACATTTGTCTCATCTATTGCTATGTAATTTCACAATCTTATTTTTTGGAAACTTGCCTTTAGTGAGCTTTTCCAAAGCAATCAACTTAATTTTTATAGAAACAAAAGTTCTCTTTCGTTTTGTATTTCACCAGTTTACAGGATAGTTAATTAAATTACTAGATCACAATGACACACACAGCTGGCATAAGTAGGTTTGGGAACACACAGCTGATTCTTGGTTGGCACACAGCTCAACCGGCAGAAGATGGTGTGGGCATACCATGCAGTAATCTGGCAGCCGAGCGGGCCAGCCTGCTGTGGGCAGCAGACGACAGGTTTTACAGAGTAGAAGAGGAGCACTGGCCAGCTGGGCCAATTGGTTAAGGGAAAGCAGTTTGAGAGAACTTCTCTCTCTCTCTCTCTCTCTCTCTCTGCAAGAGCCTAGAACAGTGCCTGGAACATAGAAGGTGTTAATAATTGGTGGCTGTTAGTAGTTGAGAGAGGGAATAACTGTACAACATTCTTTCTGTAGCAGCAAGTTCCTTGCCTAACGCTCTAAGGTGCAGGAATGACAGGAACACCTACCTTGATTGTCTTTAACCAGTTGCTATAGGCTCAACTACAACTCATGGCGACCCCATGTATGTAAGAGTAGAACTGTGCTCCATAGGGTTGTCAGTTGCTGATTTTCAAAAGTAAATCACCAGGCCTTTCTTCCAGTGTGTCTATGGGTGAACTCAAACCTCCAACCCTTCAGTTGGCAGGCAAGCGCATTAAGTGTTCGCACCACCCAGGGACTCCGTGATTATCCTTAAGGCTGTGGAAATGACTTGTCCCTTATGTGATTGCAGAGCTTTGATGTGAGGGAAGAACTGAGAGGCTGGGAAGTCTCCCTCTTCTCCCAATCCCAGGGATCTCTTCTGGCCCTGTGACCCTTCCAGGGGCCTCAGAGCAGGTATGCACGTGATGTCTTGTTTTGTGAACTGGTGGGTAAAACACATTTATTTAGGCTCCCCACTGCCTCTATGTGCAAATTAGAAAAAGGTATTCCCTTTAGGTGGATGAATTAGAAAAAGGTGCCCTCTCTGGGCACGTGGCTTAGCAAGTGAAGGGTACCTTTGCAGGCAGAAAACATGCCACCTTTTCCAAGCTAAAGTGGCCCCTCAGCAGAGCACGTGGCAGGGCTAGTACAGCATGAACTCAGTTTCAGTCTCCCTCAGCCCCTGCTCCAGGTGCCTTTGGTCAGGGCACAAACTCTGCAACCACACAAGACAGGCCACTGTAATGCTTTAATCCCTTTGGTGTTGTATAGTTTTAGGCTGAGGAGAGCATATCAACAGTAAAACAGTACTCCCCAAAGTGTGGACCATGCTTCAGCAGCATCAGCACCCCCTGGGAACTTGCTAGAAATGCACGTTCACGGGCTCTACCCCAGACCTGCCGAATCTCATAGGAATGGGGCCCAGGCATCTGTGTTTTAACAAGCCTTCCAGGGCAGTCTGATGCTTGCTAATGTCCGAGAAGCACTGCAGGTTCCAAGTGCCCTGGGAGCCTGCACTGGCCTGCGTAGTATTTATAGCTGCTCGGCCCAGCGGAGCCTGCCAGTGTCTGCCCCCTGCCGGAAGATTTGAGCCCACCCAGGTTGGGCTCCCCTGGCCTCTGGGAGCTCCCAGTCATGCTGGATTTGACTTTGGATACCACCACAAAGTCTGTCTCAACAAGCACAACCCCTACATTTCTCATGACATTTTTACCTCGTGGGAATGAGGAAAACTATTCACTTCCTGGAGCAGAGGAGTTCTGCCAAGTCCCAAGCAAAGCTGGGCCTCATGGTCCAGTGGGTTGAATGCCCCTCAGAATTGGGTTGAAAGGACTCTAGGAGCCCGAGTGGGAGTGTTTGGGGATGAGAGGAAGCAAATTCCCACAACCCTGGGCAAATTCACCCTGTAATTGTTAACCTCGAGCCAAGGCAGATGCTTGGGGGATTTCAGATCCTTGCCAACCCCCCGCCCCAAGACACTTTATTTTCTATGGAGTCCCTGGATGGAGCAAACAGCCCCTTGGCTGCTAACCCAGAGGTTAGAGGTTTAAGTTCACCCAGAGGTGCCTCAAAAGAAAAGCCTGGCAATCTACTTCCAAAAAATCAGCCGTTGAAAACCATATGGAGCACAGTGCTACTCTGACACACATGGGATCATCATGAGTTGGAATTGACTCAATGGTAACTGGTAGTTGGTAGGTCAACCAGCGTAATGTACTTGTGAGTCTGCGATCATCTTCCCCACCTCATCCTACCCTCTGGATAAAAATAGCAGGGATAAAACATGTTTTGTCAGTCAATGGTATCTCTGCCTTGTCCATTTTACACTCTTTGTATCTGATGAACATTTGGTCTGTTTAAAGTCTGAGCCACTGTAGAGGCTGCTTCTTCTTTCTGCTTCCTTCTTTGTAAGATGGCGTTTGGAGGTGGGGAAAAATTGTGGTCATTGCCAGCCCAGTGTTTTGAGGCTAATAATTAGGGCATTTTGGGGCAAAAGTAGTGTCACCTATGAGCAGAGAAATCACTTGGAAGTTTGGAGCACCAGAAGTCTATGTTAAAACACCAGTGAGGTCTAGTAAGAATTTTAATATTTGAAACAATAGGAAATAGAGGTAAAAAGCAAAGCAAAGCAAAACAAACAAAACCACCTATATGTGAAAACGAGAAGAATAAGATCAACTTCCTCCTCCTTTCAGGCCTCTGTAAAAAGAACATTGGAAAGAATTGATTGTGTTGCAGAAACTAAGAGAATCTTCCACTTTCCCAGGGTGCTCCCACATATTCCCAGAGGTACCAGGGTCCCAGTGTCTGCCAGGGGTCACTGAATCCTGTGCTCAAAAGAGGGCTGGGCTACCATTTACTTGCTGTGTGACCTTAGGAGAATTTCTTAAATTCTCTTAGCCAATAAGTCATATGTACACAGTAATATCAGGTAGGCATGTGGTAGAAGGAGCCCTGTGGTACAATGGTTAAGTTCTCAGCTGCTAACTGAAAGGTTGGCAGTTCAAGCCCACCCAGCTGCTCCATGGGAGAAAGACCTGGTGATCTGCTCCCATAAGGATTGTTGTTGTTATTGTGTTGTTAGGTGCCATCAAGTTGGTTCCAACGCATAGCAATGCCTATGTACAATAGAACAAAACACTGCCCAGTCCTGCACCATCTTCACAATCGTTGCTATGCTTGAGCCCACTGTTGCAGCCACTGTGTTATTCCATCTTGTTGAGGGTCTTCCTCTTTTTCACTGACCCTCTATCAAGCAGGATGTCCTTCTCTAGGGACTGGTCCCTCCTGATAACATGTCCAAAGTACATGAGATGAAGTGTCGCCATCCTTACTTCTAAGGAGCATTCTGGTTGTACTCCTTCCAAGGCAGATTTGTGTGTTCTTCTGGCAGCCCATGATATATTCGATATTCTTCGTCAACACCACAATACTTCAGTCTTCCTTATTCATTGTCCAACTTTTGCATGCATAAGAGGCGAATGAAAATAGCATGGCTTGGGTCAGGTGCACTTTAGTTGAGTGACATCTTTGCTTTTCAACACTTTAAAGAGATCTTTTGCAGTAGGTTTTTTCAATGCAATACGTTGTTTGATTTCTTGACTGCTGCTTCCATGGGGGTTGATTGTGGGTCCCAGTAAAATGAAATAATTGACCACTTCAATATTTCCTCCGTTTATCATGATATCTATTATTGGACTATGTCCATTAGTTTTTCCTTTTTTCCCTATCACACAGCTAAACTTTCACTTAGGAAATTCACACATCTGATCGTTAAAAAATCTTGAAACCATGATTACTAAGTAATCTCAAATGCTACCCAAGCATAGATGATGTACTAGGACCGCACTGACATTTCTTCCAGTCCAGCACCATAGTGCAAAATCAGCAGTAAGAAACTAGCAGAGAGCAGTGGAGTGTCACACAGTTCATTATCATGTGGACTGCATCAAATTAGTCAGCCTAGACTGATAATTGAGGCCCCTGGGTGGAGCCAAGAGTTTTCAGTCAATTTTAAACCTAAAGCTTGGAGAGAACAATTGGAGAACTTGTTCAGGGCTAAAGAGGAAGAGTCAAGGGGGAATGTGAACTGGACTTCTTACTCCATGCAGACAAGCATTTTTGTCTCTTTGTTTACTGCTGTGTCCTCTCTAGCAGTGCCTGGCATGGAGGAAGCACAATAATAATTGAATGACTAAAGGAAAGTGAGAGAAAGGGTTGAGAATGGAGGCAAGAGGGGCTAATTACTGGAGTGGAATCTTTGATGAGACCAGAGAGGTGAGGTCTGGAGCAATGGATGGAGGAGGAGCCCAGCCTTTCCTCTGATAGGAGGGCAGACGCTGGTACCACTGGAAAACAGGTGGGTTGGGGTGGAGGTGAGGGATGGGAGGAAGAGCTGATGAATTCCTGCCTTATCTCTTTGGTGAGTCTGAAGCACAGACCACCACCCCTGCTGAGGGTGAGGGAAGGTGGTGGAGATGAATCTTGAGAAGGCCTAAGTTTTGACTTTGTGGTTATGAGGAGTGGGAAGAGAGCTACTGGGAAACTGGGGAGCACCACTGAAGGCTGGAAGAGGTGGGCTCTGAAGCCAGGGGAAGCATCAGCCTTGTTGTGGGACTTTTCTCTTAAAGGCCTTAAATGGCCTGGCTGGTGTGGGTGCAAAGAAGGAGACTGAGGGACCCATTGAAGCTTAGAGTGTTGCTCGGTATATATGATGGAACAAAGCAGTGGGCCATGGAACCCAGGCTTTGGAGGGAAAGTCAGGAAGACAGAAAAGATCCTGCCACTTACCAAAGAAAGGAGAAACCAGCACAGGGAGTGAGCGGTAGGAGAGCAGGGAGGTCAGGAGGCCTAGGCCAGGGATAAAATAATGGAGGCTCCAATCTCACAAGAGACACTTTCTTGCCTTTTCCTGGGCTTCCTCTCCCACAGCTATCTCTGTATATCCAACTTTCTCATCCTCCAAGCCTTCATTCAAATACCATGTCAGCATCTCAGAGCCGAAGTTTCTCCTTCTTTGGAACTCCTATCCTCTTTAGGATTATAATTATTCACCCATACATCTTGTCTTTCTCATGAGGAACGTAAGCTCCTAGAGACCACTGTAGGTTTCAACTTCATAGTTTTTACATACTCTGCCGAAGTATGTCTTGTACAGAGTAGGTGAACAAGTATTTGTGAAATGAAAGAACTGATTCTATTTCTGGTTGGTATTCCCTTAGAATTAAAAATAGTAATAATTCTTCCCATAGATGCTCTTTCTACGGAAAGCCAATGTTCCATGAGAGAATGCATATGGGTTTTTGAGTTAGGAAGACTTGGATTTCCTCATAGGTGAAATACATTGATGCTCTAGGGATTAGAAATCATACATAAAGCAAGGCATCTGCCAGCACATACCATAATACATAGCAAAAAGGTACCCCTTTCTTTGAGCCAGTGCAGCCTGTACAAGGACAAAGGGCTTGGCAAGTGGCTTTCAGTCCCCACCTGCCCCTCAGCCGGACACCTTTATGCAGGGCATAACTGCAAATTATGGCCTTGGTAAAATGCCTGGTACACAGTAGGCACTAAATAAAAGTAGCAATTATATTTTAAATTATTAATATGTTATTATTATTATGATGATGATGCCTGGTGCCCACCTGGCCCTCCATGCAGACAGATCCTTGGATTAATATTCCTCTACAGTTGATACCTTCTATTTTGAAGATTTAAGTCATAGGCACACAGTGGCACAGTCTGTCTCCAAGAAGAAAAATGAAAGGACGTAGTAAATGATGCTATTAGAATTATACTTTCCTCATTACAGAAGTAATATGACCCTGCTTTGGGCCTCCAAGCTCCCACTGATGCTGAAATTTAAAAGACAAGGCCTAGAACAGAGCCCCAGAGTAAAAAGAGTGATTGTAGGAAGCCATATAAATGGATTTGATCTCTTGTTAGTGGTCTGTATTCTCCTGGTGAGGCTAGGGGAGCCACCTTATTATCAATAAAAAAGAATAAACACTTTATAGGAAGCAATTTTCTCTGTCACCAAATGTTTTATATACCTGTCAATAATTGTAACTGTTAAATATGACATATTGATGAACATAATGGGACAAAAGGATGTCTCTTTCTGATTAGGGTGAAAAGACTTTATAGTCTTTTTTTATGGATAGAAGTAATCCAACTCACAGACTTCATTTAGCTATAATCCTCCATGGGAAGGCAATGAAAGAAAAAGAAAATATGAAAGGAGCTCTTTTAGTCAAGAGCCCAAACCTAGGGACCCTTGCCCTTCTTTCTGAACTCACAGACTTGGGGCCTAAGGCTGCCTGGGTGGTCTTAGAACTCTTCCTGACTTTGATTCTAGGTCAAACCAGTGGGCAGGGTCTGTGTGCTGACTGTGTGATTGGGTGGCCCTGTGTTGCAGACCATTTCTCTGTCACTGTCTCCTAGAGGTGAACTTCACTGTCTGGGTTCACCAGAAGTGGCAGTCAAAATATCTGTGCGCGAATAGAGAAAGCCGGATTTGACTCCTGGATCTGATCACTGCTTAAAAGGCAGAGAAAAATCACATCCGGAGATGAGTTCATGCAGATATATGGTCCATACTAATCAATCTTTTGCCAATATCTCCATCCATCATTCCTCCACATATATCATGAGGTTTCGTCCATTTTCCCTCTATTGATAATCTAAATCTCTCCGTCATCACCGCTGCCTCTACCGTTAGCGCTGCAAAAGCCAGAAAATGCCTTTCAGAAAGAGAGAGCCAGGAAACCACTGGGTGTCCCTAATTAAGCTGGAGAGTTCCTGGGTGGTGCAAACAGTTAACATGCTCAGCTGCTAGCCTGAAGGTTGGAGGTTCAAGTCCACCCAGAGGTGCCTTGGAAGAAACTTACCAAAACCAACCACTGAAAACCCTGTGGAGCACAGTTCTACTCTGACACACATGGGGTTGCCATGAGTCGGGGTTGACTCGATGGTGACTGGTTTGGTTTAGTTTGATCACATTGTTAAGGTGGTGTCTCCTAGAGTTCTTCACTGGAAGGTACCCAGTCCCTCTTTGTAATTAATAAGTAACCTACAGGGTGAAAGCGAACAGGTTTTTAAACTAAAAATATTCCATAGTTGCGTAGTGTTTGTCAAACCTTTAGAAACTAATGTCTGATGCTGCTGTTGGCAAGAAGACACAGAGATAAAAGATTTCTTCTTCTTCAAAACCAGAGAAATAAAAGTCTTTTTTTCTTGCCAGAACTGGAGAAATAAGGATCATTTCCCTTTTCCAAATGTGGAGGAGAGAAAATACAGAGAGGGCAAGGAGCAAGTACAGGTGAAATGTAGTTAACTGAGTTTAAACTCTCCTGACTTCTGGTGCTCACCAGAGTCAATGAAGAACGTGAATGTACTTTGACAAGGTGGAAAACGTATATATATACATTTGATTTGATTTGATGATACAGAGTGGTGTATGATCCCAGCCAGGTCATTTCAATAACAACAGGAGACCATAATTCCTGCTGAATGGCTTCTTTCAGGCTGAAGATCTTCCGCAGTCTCTCCAGTTCCATACTGATTAGAAGTGCTTGAGATACATCATAACAGTGTCAGCGCACTGTTTATAGGAGAAATTGTCGCTGTCTCTCACTTGTGGAGGGTGACATAATGGGATTTCTTCCCTTTGTCCTGGTGACAGGCTGATGAGCACTGTCTGGGCTCCAGCTCACGTGCTTTTCCATTCACGGATCCTGGCTCCACTGACAAGCAGAGATAGATGCCGAGGGTGTGTCCTGTCCCTGGTGGGACTTCGGGGAGCAGAGGGAGTGAGTAGGTGGGCCCCAACCTCCTGTATAAAAGAATACTTAGAAATGAGGGTTGACTGAGTGAAAGGAGAAGACATCAAGACAGGGGCAGGGAAATAGCTACTGTTGCATTCCCTGTGCAGTTTCTGAGACTCTGGACCAGGAAGGCTTATGGAACTAGTACCTAAGGGGCCTTTATCAGGGTAGGTGAGTGTCTAGGTACAGATTCGAAATATTTTTACTTCCGGCCACTCCCACCACCCCCCACTCCTCCAACCCTAAGTCACTCCCATTATTTGTCTGTATATTAAGATCGTGCCTTATTCCAGAAAGGTTTAAAAAGCCTTGGTGTGATATAGTGTTAATAGAATTGTGCTGCGTATTTAAGTTGAAACAAACTAAATAGTATGTATTGGAGTGGGGACTGAGTAATTACCTGTCACCTTCCCCCATCTGAACTAGACCTTTACTCTGGGGAAATGGATGACATGGTAGAAGACAAAACGGAAATAAGTTGATTACAAGAGCTTAGATCCTGGTTATTTAAGGAATTTTTAAGGATTATTTGACAGTTACCATCTTCTGCCTGGATCATTGCAGAAGCCTTCCAACTGGACTCCCAGCCTACTGTCTATCTAGTCCACTTTCTAACTTGCTGCCAGAGTGAGATTCAAGTGCATAGACAAGGGCAGATAATGCCTCAAATGAACAGTCTATGACATCCCATTACTTCCCTGCTGAAGACCAAGCTCCCTATGGTGGCTTAGAATGATAATGGTAATAACAACAGCATAATAATACTAGCATCATTATTATCTAACATTTATTGAGTACTTACAATATGCCAGGTATTGTTCTAAGTGCATGTATTATCTAATTGGAGCTCTGGTGACCCAGTGGTTAAGAGCTTGGCTGCTAAACAAAAGGTTGGCAGCTTGAATCCTCCAGTCGATCCTTGGAAACCCTATGGGGCAGTTCAGCTCTTTGGTCTGGTTTGATTATCTAGTTAATCCTCACAATAACCCTGTGAAATAGTTACTATTAGGTATGTCCATTCAACAGGCAAAGAAACTGAGCTCAGGAGGTTAAGTGACTTACCCAAGGTCACCCAACTAGTAGGTGGCTCAGCATTGCCTTGATCAGTTTAACACCAGAGTCTAAGCTGATCCTGTTTGCCATCCGGCAGTGGAATGTCTCCTGGCATTTTCATAGAGCAATATTGATAATAACTAATATCTATCAGGTGTTTTTTTTTTTTTTAATCAGGTGTTTTGGAAACCCTGGTGGTGTACTGGTTAAGTACTACAGCTGCTAACCAAAAGGTCAGTGGTTCACATCCACCAGGCGCTCCTTGGAAACTCTATGGGACAATTCTACTCTGTCCTATAGGGCTGCTATCAGTTGGAATCGACTCGACAGCACTGGGTTTGGTTTTGTCTTTGGAATCAGGTGTTGAGTCATGTGAGAGGTACTGTTCAAGTGCTTTACACTGATGAACACAATTAAAATTTATAGCAACCCTATGAGGTAAATGGTATGATTAAAAAACCAAACCAGTTGCCGTTGAGTTGACACTGACTCACAGCGACCCCATCTGTGTCAGAGTAGAACTGTGCTCCACAGGGTTTTCAGTGGCTGGTTTTTCAGAAGTAGATCACCAGGCCTTTCTTCTGAGGTGCCTATGGGTGGACTTGAACCTCCAGCCTTCGTGTTAGCAGCTGAGTGCATCAACCATTTGCACCGCCCATCTTCCATTTCACAGATGGGGAAATTGAGGCCCGCAACTGTCCCCCAGCGGGTAAGTGGCAGGCTAGCCGTCAAGTCCAGGCAGCCTGGCTCCAGAGACTCACTATGAATCACCTAGCACACTGCTTGTAGAACCTAGTTTCAGGTTTTCATGGCGAGGTATCTACACATATGAGCGTGTAACAAAGGATGTTCACGTTAAAAAAAATTAAGTGGTCCTTGAAATCTCCAAACTGGCAGAGCTCTCCAGCTCTCATCTGGTTCTGTCCCCAGAGTTGAGCCAAGTTTTCCCCTGAATCTTTGGTAACAGGCTCTGTGGGTGTTAAGCGTCCCCCGGGGATGGGGATGCTGCACCTCTTTGGGAGGCCTGCCTTAGTATTTTATCACCTTGGAATGCTACCGGCCACACACCTTCAAAGTCTTTCAGCTGGGAAGATGACTATGAATAAAGTAAATGAAGCTCACAGTGATAGAACTCCTGATGGCGCCTGCAATGTAGTATTTCCCAGCATCTGTCTCTTGCCACACTGAGATCACCTTTTTACTGCCCAAAGATGTTGCTCCTGTTTTGTGGATGGCCACAGACGGGTGCTCAGGTACTGGGCATCCAGATCTGCCTTATTATTCAACGCAGTCAATGTTAAACCCCAGACTGCAATACATTATCATTCAAATGAGCCAGCCACAACGGAAGAAAAAATATGCCAGCTGATTTCTCTCCAACGTCCTTTTCCCAGCACTCCCTAATTACAGCCGGCAGTTGACTGGGACAGTTGAACATGGAGGCTGACGGGGCAGCTGTGGAGTTCTCATCTAAGCAAAACACAAACAATGCATAAACTCACTCACACTGTTTAGGTAAGCAGGATTTTATTCACAGCTCAGTGGTATAACAGTGTTCTGAATTTATCAGTCAATGGTCTTTTATAGCATCTCTTTTCTTGGTTTCCATGTTTCTGGTCTTCTATTTCTCTCTCTTTTTTAAAAAACCAGGTTCATTAACGACCTTGGCTTATCCCAGTTCATTTTCCTTGTCTTTCAGAGTGTTTTCATGATGGTTTTTCCAGTCCAATGTTCAGTATTTTTCCAGTGATAAATGAGCTCCCGTGCCATATTCCCTCTGTGTTCACTCATTCATTCATTCATCTAAACAACAAATCTTTACTGAATACCCACTAAGTGCTAGGATGCTCTGCTTGACTCTGGGGATACGAAACAGATATTATCTTTGCTCTTATCATAAATTGAAAGGCTAGTGGCTGCATCAGATATTTAATAAATACTCAACTAAAGATGCTTTTGCAAAGTGTGACATGTGCCCTAAAGAAAAAGAAGAAAAAAAAAGAACCCATTGCTGTCAAGTCGATTCCGACTCATAGCTACCCTAGATAGAGTAGAACTGCCCTGCAGGGTTTCCAAGGAGCACCTGGTGGATTTGAACTGCCAACCTTTTGGTTTGCAGTTGTCATGGATTGAATTGTGTCCCCCCAAAATATGTGTCAGCTTGGTTAGGCCATGATTCCCAGTACTGTGTTGTTGTCCTCCATTTTGTGATTATAATTTTATGTTAAAGAGAATTAGCGTGGGATTGTAACACCTTTACCCAGGTCACATCCTGATCCAATGTAAAGGGAGTTTTCCTGGGATGTGGCCTGCACCACCATTTATCTCTCAAGAGATAAAAGAGAAAGGGAAGCGAGCAGAGAAGCGAGCATACCACCAAGAAAGCAGTGCCGGGAGCAGAGTGTGTCCTTTGGACCCAGGGTCCCTGCTCGGAGAAGCTCCTAGTGTGGGGGGAAGTTTGATGAGAAGGCTGAGAGAGAGAGAAAGACTTCCCCTGGAGCTGATGCCCTGAATTTGGACTTTTAGCCTACTTTACTGTGAAAAAATAAATTTCTCTTTGTTAAAGCCATCCACTTGGGGTATTTCTGTTATAGCAGCACTAGGTGACTAAGACAGCAGCTGAACTCTTAACCAAGAAGAGGCTACTCATATTCTTGCATGGAAGGAACTCTGATTCCCAAATGACACATAAACTACTTAGTGTTTTACTCCAAATAACGTTTTTCTTCAAGTATTGTATTAGTTTCCTAGTGCTACTGTAACAAAAATACCACAAGTGGGTGGCTTTAAAGAATGAAAATTTGTCCCACGGTTTTGGAGGACAGGAGTCTGAATTCAGGGTGTTAGCAGGGCTATGCTCTGTCTGCTCTAGGGAAATAGCCTTCCTTGTCTCTCTCAGTTCTGGCAGCTCCTGGGCATTTCTTTCTTGTCTTATCCACAGATCCTCACATGGCATCTTGCCCCTGTGTGTGTCTTTCTGTGTCTGTTTTCCCTTTTTATAAGACACTGCTCAGAAGGGATTAGGTTTAGGACCTACCCTATTCCAATATGACCTCAATAACATAACAAAAGAAAAGCCCTGTTTCCAAACAGGGTCACAGTCACAGATACAGGGGTTAGGACTTCAACATATCTTTTGGGGGAGGGCATAATTCAATTCATAACATGTATACTCATACCTTGAAAAAAATAGTTAGCTTTCAAAATGGTTGATGTTTTTCCAAGGGAAAATTCAACTATTAATGAAGTCCCCTGACCTCCATGATGATGTTTTTCTGGCTCTGAGTTGCTGTGTCTAATGTTCTTCTCTCCAACACCGGTTAGAACTGAGACGGATGAATATACAAGACGAAGAGAGCCTTTCTATACTTGTCTTTTTTAAGTTGTCCTTATGGGCCAGACACTGTCCAATTCATCTTTCCTCAGCACCTGTTACACAGAGTTTACCATCAATGAGCTCAGATAATTTTTAATACATTGTGGTGAGTGCTGTTAGTTATTCATTAGACAAACATTTATTAAGCACCTGCTGGGCCCTGGAGATCCCAGGGTAAAACAGACCAAGTCCCTTCCTTCCCAGAGTTACCATTGAAGGGTATGAAGAAGGAAACAGTCCATTACTGTTGGCATAAAACATGCTATGATGGGGGAAGCATGGGAATATTGTGGAAGCACTTGGACTTGGGGTGGGGAAGAGTCAACGAAAAGTTCCTGAAGTAGGTGATACCCCAGCTACACAAAGAATGTTTGACTGTGGTGAGGAGGAGTGTGGGGAAGAGGAACAGCAGATCTGGAGCTAAGAGGCCAAGTATAATGCTTTTTAAGAATTGGGAATTTTATGTTGGGAGAACTGAATGCTCTGAGGTGAGGGCGGGGAGGGAGATGGGGCTGGAGAACTCAGAAAGGGTTGGGAATGACTTTCTAGGTCCTGCTACAGAATTAGCAATGGGGAGCCATTGAAGGGATTTAGTGGGCTTGGGGAAGTGGGTGGAGTGATCAGACCTGCATGTAAGAAAGATCTCTCTGCATGCACACGGCTGGGAAGGGGCAGGGAGAACAGTTAAGACATTGTTGCAGGGATCCATACAGAGATGTTGGCAGCAGGATGGAAGTGCATGGATTTAAGACATTTAAAAGATTCAGTCAGCAATACTGAGGACCTTTTATTGGATGTGAGCACTGAGAGAGGGAACAGGTCACTGAGGAGGCAGGAGGGGAGCAGAGGTAAGGATGCTAGCCTCGGACCACGCCTTGCTTTTTTCTCTTACAGCAGCACATGCAGAGCTATTGTTTCCCTGTTAGAACCTGTACAGTGATCCATAGCATAGCTGTGCTGTAATTCACACAGCCTCCTCTTGATGGAAAATTCACTTGGTTTCGGTCTTTTACAAACCATGCTGCCAAGAACCTGCAGCCTCATGGGAATTTCTAATAGAGGAACTGCTGGGTCAGAGGGGTTAAGAGACTCAGAGAAGCCTCACAGCTAGTGAGGGGCAGAGCAGATATTCCAAGTGTATCTGATGGGCTAGAATTCCTGGTCTTCCATCCTGCTGTGCTGTGTTCTGCCAAGCTGAGTGGCTGGACCTCTAAACCTCAGGGTCTTCTTTTGGAGAAGGGGCTCTGGCTTACTGTAGTGGTTGGAGAACTACCTGGAAAGCTTGTTAAAAATGAAGATTTCACATTCTCTGGGGGAGGGCTTGGAAACTGGGGTTTTAAACACACCCCTGATTGACCTCAGGGGCTAAAATAACAAGCTAATCTGTCTTGGAAGAAGTACAGCCAGAATGCTGTACTGAATCAAAGATGGTAAGACTATATCTTACATACTTTGAACATGTTATCAGGAGAGACTAGTCCCCGGAGAAGGACACCATGCTTGGTAAAGCAGAAAAAAGCCCATTGCTGTTGATTTGATTCTGACTCATAGTGACCCTGTAGAACAGAGTAGAACTGTTTCTACTCTGTCTCTAGAGAGATCCCCTCATTTCTAAATCCCCAGGAATCAGAATTGTCTGTGAACTGCTCTGCCCCTCTGTGTCAAGTCCCTGAGGAGTCAGGGGAGATGGTGGAATGGGGGGCTGCAGGAAGGGGCACCTTCTTCACTTTGAGGGAATTTTCTCTCCCCTCTCCCTTCCCAGGGAGGGTTCAGTGACACCATGCTGGATAAGGGAATCTCAAATGTCCAAATTTCACCCCTTCTCCCCGATCAGGATGCAGGAGGCTATGCTGTGGGCTGCCATGCTGCTCTAACTGCGCTCCCCAACCCTGATGAACAGTCAGCCCACTGGAGGAAGGCTTTGTGCTCATGCTTGAGCCAAATTCTTGCCTGTGACTAGCAGCAGGTCATTCAGTGCCGTACTGGCCTATACCTCAGTCCCTTTTATCAGAAACTACTTTTGCTACAAGTGGAAAGAGCCCCAGGAGAGGGCAGTCCCTTCCCCTTAGCCTGGGAAGACACAGACTGGGGTGTTCCTGTCCACACAGTCCACATCTGGATCCACTTTAAAATCACCCAGACATGTCCTGGGCCTCCCAGAGAGGCTCTGATCGAATTGGTCTAGGGTGTGGCCCAGGACAAAGCTCCCCAAGTGATTGTAATGTGCGACCAGGTTTGGGAACCACTGTAACAGGTCTTGAGCCCTCCTCCTTGAGGGTGTAGTGGGATATGCTTCCCAGGTCTCTGTGGGGCTGGCCCAGCCCAGCATGGATTCAAACATGGACATGGCCCAAAGGTCCCCTCTTGGGCAGCCAGACAACAGAATGGGGTCCACTCTGGGTCTCTGTTGCTCCCAGCCCTTTCCCCTGTCAGGGGCCTGTTCTTGGGACTGCCATAGACAAAGATGCTCCTGAGCTTGCTCTGTGTGCACACCTCTGATGACCCGGCTTGCATGTGGCTCAGCCTTCATGCCCATGCCCATGGGTGAACAATTGCTTTCCTCTTTCTGAAACTAGGAAGTGTGTGGCCAGCACTTGCATCAGTTCCTGTCTGCCACTGAACAGCATGACACACTGTCGCTTCTGCTCATGATTTAGGATAAAAAAAAAAAAAATCGGTATTAGGTGAAAAAGGAGCTTTATCCCAGAGGGCTCTGAGAAGTAGCACTATTAATGTGGAAGCATTAACCACCCTGTCCTGGACACCCCCACCTGGTCTTTGTGTCACAGTCAAAGAAAGAAACAACACGAACCCTGAGTGAGAAGACCTGAACTCTAGCCTTCCCGCATTGCTAAAGACTCAGACCATGAGCATGTCTTCCATCTTTCTAGACCTCCGGTCCTTTATCTGTAAAATTAGCGAATGAATTTCTGAGCTTTTCTACTCCCAAATCCTATACATTTCTGAAGGGTAATTAAGTCAACACTGATGTTCCTCGGACTGCCTTTTCTGCTGGAAGAGTGTTTATCACAAATGTCATAAGAACTCAGGAAGCATTTAAAGTAAGAGGCAGAAATACTGATTTCCACCTGAAACATACTCAACCCAACATTTTTGCCATCCTAGCATGCTGAGCAGAGGGTCCAAGAGAAGATGCCTTTAAACGAATGTTTCCACTGTTCTGGGATAAAGAGCATTCACGGGAGACAAGTGCCCCAGATCCCCAGCTGTTCAGGGGATGTACCGTTCTGACAGGGCTCCAAGGATCACTGCTCCCCATTGGTAGTCGTTCTCTGTGCCTGGCAGCTGTGGGGCTGGCTGATGAGGAGGCTGAGGGGGAGGACCCTGGAGGGAAGGGGAAGTGCCCAACTGGCCTGGCCATTTGTGTTCTAGAAGCATATTTTTATAATGACCTGGCTGGCTCTGTGCCCCTCAATTGGATCCAGGCTGCTCTGGGGCTGATCCTAAGTTCACAGGGGCAGATTAGAAAGAACCCTCAGCTGATCAGCACTGAGTCTGGCTGTCGGTCCACTGTGGCCACAATGCTCCAGTCTCTCCCTTTGCTTGGGTTCTTATATCAGTTACAGTGCTCTAGGATGCAGTGCACAGAAATCTCCTTTGAGATGGGCCTAGACAAAGGACATGTATTACCTCACATAATTTGAAGATCCAGTTTGGACAGATGCCAGGCATGATTTCTTAGGTTAATGGCATCATCAAAGACCCATATTCTTTTGTGCTTCTCCATTCTGCCATCCTTGATATTAATCTTATCATCTGGCTGGTAGCAGGATGGTAGCAGCATTCCAGGTGTTACATTTGGAAGTGACAAATTCCAAAGGAAAAAGAGATACTGCCCCTTTCTGTGACTCTCTTTTAGGAGCAAGAAAAAATTTTGCCCGTGTCTCTTTGGCTCTAGTTCAGTCATATCTCCATTGGGATTACTTGATTGACTTAGATTAATCACCTATGGAAGAATGGATTTGGAAGAGTCAACCCGATGTCTACAATGTTTTCTAGTATTATCTCTGTTTTCTTGCTTGGTAATGTTATCTCTCTGCTTTCTTACTTGCTCTCACTCATTCTATTTAGCAATTTGCCAATTACTTCCTTTTTACCATCCAGTCCCATTGCAACTCCCAGCCCCAAAGCTATTGCAGTGAGGCACCCCAAATCTAGGCTCATTTATTTAAAATTTTATTGTGGTAAAATACATATAACAAAAAATTTCCTATTTTAATCATTTTTAACTGTACAACTCAGTGACATAAATTATATTCACTATGTTGTGCAAATATCACCACTATCTATTTCCATAAATTTTTGAGGCCCAGGATGATAGGAATCACAACTTATTCATTATCTCTCTTGGCCTGATCCATCTACTTTCTGAACTCTGATCCTCATGTTCCTACCCCATTGCATTAGACATTCAATGCTCCCATGCTGCTGGGTGAAATAATTAGTATTGGTGAGGATCAGAGAAAGAGGGGCAAAACTAGGCTCTGGCTGAAACTCAGTTGGGTGAAGGTTGACGGGTCATGCTTCCCTCTTCACTTGGATGGCTAGTAACCAGGAATGGCAGGTACCCTCATTTCTAAATTTTGCCACCATGTACCAGTGGTAGCTATTACCATTGGTCAACTGTCTTCTCTCACTAACTTCTTGTTCTGGGAAGAACATGGTGCAAAGCTAAGAAGGAAATACATAGATTCTGTGACCATGAAACTTTGCTCTGTTGAGAATTCTACCATGGCTTGCAATGGTGAAGGACATGGCTAATTGTTCTTTATGGTCAAAGAGGAAGCCAAGACCCCATCATCTGTGCAGGGAAATCACCACTCTCCATCTCTAATATCATAGCCCTAGGCAGAGAAAACTAAGTCTGGTTGCCTTCTCTCCTCTACTTCTTCCCTCCTTCCTTGTATTCTGGGGTTCCTCTGGTGGGAGGGTGCTGTACAGTAAGTGCAATGCAGGTCTGGAGTACCAGTCCTGTCAGGCACCTGCCGCCATGGAATGGAGGTGGTTTGCCAAACCACTGATCAGGGCATTCCCTCTAAGAGTCAGGATAGGGGCAAGGGGCTAAGGCTGAGGCCAGAGCCAGAGCAAAACATGCAGTTAACTTCCTTAGTAGGCCAGTACGAAATGCTACGTAACATTGGTAAGTCCTCTTTTACTTTCAAAACATTTGTATGGACAAGAGGTCATTTGGTTCACAGAACATCCTCTGTAAGGTAGCCAGGGATAGTATCATAATTCCTATTTTATAGCTGAGAAAGGTGAGGCTCAGAAATATTATTCCATTAGCGTGCTATGCAGCATACTAACAACTGATTCTTTTCACTACCCTCCACCATGCCAGCTTGGCTAAGCTGACTGCTCAAGGTCAAACTGGTCACTAGTGATGGATATGAACTCACGGGCACCCAGCGGAGATTGTTAGATGCAGGTCCCGCTGGCTGTACCGTAGAGTGCTGAGAAGTGGCGTAAAATCAAGGTTTCCCAGTGGACTGTGGCCCAAGTCTGTAATCAGACTGTCTTCTCTCCTGGCAATACCCACTGACCTCAGCTCAGCAGAACTGAGCTGTGCCTGGAAGCAAGATTGTGGGCAGCATAAAGGTGAAGCCCTCAACTCCTACCCTATGGTTGGAGGGAATTGTATTCGTGTTTGCGTGTGTTTGTGGTGTGTAGTGTGTATGTGTGTGTGCACACAAGTGGGCAGGAGCTGTGGGTTTGCACCCAACTGGACTGGTGTATGTGCCCAGCTGCATTTGTCATGTCTGGCTGTGTTGGTCTCCCAGATTCCCAGGCAACACTTGCCACATTCTGTAAAACTTTAGGGGCCAGCTTCTGTTGCTCTTTTAAGAAATGAAATTGCCTTCCAGATGCTTCTTTCACTTGTTTTTCCCTCCACTTGACAGAACTGCCTAAACTTCCCATTCAGGGGCTGTAAAGAGGAGTGTTATCATTTCACGCTCCCTTGTTTAGTGGTTCCAAATCTAAAGCCAAAGCTGGCACAGCTACTGATTAACAGAAATCAAAAGCAAAGGCTGGGCTTTTGATGGGAAAACTGCTACGTTAGAGAGGGCTGGTCGTTTTACAATTGCAGGGTAAGGTCCATAATATTACCCACCACTGAATGGCCATTAGATGGCAAATTACCGGTCACTTTGCTGGACGGATCAGTCATCCTGTAATCATGATCATAATATCCCCCTATAATGGTCAAGCCCAGGCACCTACCAGGAGTCTGGTGCTGAAGCGCCAAATTGCTGGTCTGCATATAGTAATGATTATCGCAGCAGGAAGCAAGGAAAGCAGCGCAAAGCCCCTGGGTGTGTGGCATTCTGTCCTAGTTCCCCACTAGGAAGAATGAGGGACTATCAGAAGAGTTTACTCTGGTGTTCCCTCTCCCCCCAGTTTTCCCCACTGAAGGTCTAACTTTGTGTGGCTATCCCATTTCATGACATTTCTAGTACGTGGTCTCCTGGGTCAGATACACTGGCTGGGATGTGAATCCTGAGCTGATAAGTAAGTAAAGGAAGGTCACTGGGTTCTTCTAGCCTTTTGCTATGGTGAATTGTACATGCATGTATATGTCTCTGGTGATGGGGACATGGTTGTGGAACACACAAAGTTTCAAAGATACCGATACTCTTCTATATTTTTAAGTTGAGTAGTGGCTTCATATCCTACATATGTGTTATGCATATATTCTTTTGTGGTATCAAATATGAAAAAAGAAGAAGGGAAGGGGAAGCTGATGAAGCAATGAGCCTATAGCAGGGTCCCTTTGGGAAATAGGAGGCACACTCAGGTTGGGTAGATGAGAAGAGGTTGAGGCTATTCACAAAAGCATGGCCAGGGTCAAGGGAAGCCAACGGGGCTAACAACAGAAAGAGGCCTCACCCACCCCTAGGCCTGAAGGGAGCAAGGCAAGGGAACTGATGCTGAGGAAAGGACTCTCTGAGGGAAACTGTGGCCCTCAATAATGGGACCCAGAGTGGGGGTGGGAAAGGGGACCAGAGAAATAAGTACCCTGTCCTCACTTCCATCTTGCTTTCCATTCTCATGTTATTGCCTCTTATTGGCCAGGCCCAACCAGAAGCCAGAGGGCAAGGGAACCTGTAGGTACATTCTACAAGGGACAAAGCAAGATAGGAAGGTGTGGAGAGGGGACCTAGACAGGTAAAGTGGACATATCTAGCACCTAGTCCAACACGTATTTGTTAGTGGGATGACTAGGCATTGATTGACTGGTAGGGACTCTTAGACTCTGCTTGGGCTGGAATTCTAAGGTCATGTTCATTCTTATTCTGCTCAGCCTGGGAGTGAACCAAGGGGAACTCAAGACTTGCCCTTTCCTCCGTGGTTGGTTTTTTGGCCCATGGGGCAATGGTTCCTCAGCCTCTGCTTAGCTTTATTTACTGCCCAATGTTTTGGCTGAGTTCAAAGGCCTATGGCTGTGGCTTCTGGACCTGAGGGAATGGGACAAGATAACTCACTGGCATTGCTCCACTGTGGCAGGGAGTGCCCTGAGCAGGGACCTGGGACTTGGGGGCTGTAAGTAGGAGATAAGGGACTTGGGGCGGGGGGTGAAAGGGCCTACTGCAGGGTCAGGGCCTGGGTAGAAGCCTTGGCTGTGACTTGCATGGCGCCTCTGCACTGGGCCCTTCTCTGTGCTTCACTTTTCTCTCCAATCTGGGAGAAGCAGCGTCCTGCCAAACTTTGTAAGGAACTACAGACCCCTCGCCAATCCTCCTTCCCAGCACAGGAGAATGCTAGCTCAAAAGGGAATAAGGTTGGCATTATTTTTAATTCCCCCAGAAAAATACTGTTCCCTGCCCTGGGAGAGCCTGTTTGCCAAATTACTTTCATAAGGCTGAATTAGGGACAGGAAAAGACTCAGATGGCATTCTGTAAAAGTAAGAAGAGTAATGAAAATAGCAAATGCTTATAGCGTGCTGACTTTCTGCTAGGTGAGTTCTAAATGCTTTATGTGTTATTTTATTCTCATGACCACTCTGTGCAGCACGTACTAAAGTTATTCACACTTTTCAGCTAGAGAAACTGAGGTCCAGAGAGATAGATAACTTGCTCGATGTCACACAGATGATGAGTGGTAGAGATGGAAACCTGGGCAATCTGGCTCCAGAGTAATGCTGCCTTCTTTTTTCCCTCTTGGCGAATTTCTCCTTTGTAGGTGCCAAGGGACAGGATGTTCCTAAATATGAATGGATTGTAGCACTGGAAATAGCTTTAGAATTCATTTAGTGCAGCCTCTGGATTCTTACAGAGGGTGAAACTGAGAGTCCAAGAGGCTAAGTGGGCAGGTCTCTGGGTCCCTGAGTGAGTGTACATGGGTTTACCTGGCAGTTCTCGAAACACTGGGCAACTCAATGGTGGCTGGCTGTGCCTAGTGATATCCTGGCAACTTTCCTAGCTTTGTTTACCAAGTAAATTTCTTTGAAGCAAAGTTCCTTTTATCAAAGAAGCATGTGACCTCAAATCTTGTTTTCATGAAACATCTCTGACGTTAGCTGCGTGAGGCAAAGCCCCGAAGGTGTTTGCGCTGCCCTTGTGCTCCCTGAATCTAACGCTGTCTCTGGGACTGGCTGAGGAACTGTTTCTACTGTGAATAAGAGTCAACCATCGGGTCGTGGAGAGGCCCAGGGGCCTGGCGAGCTGGGTGTGCCGGGGCCACAGATGAGAGGAGAAAGGCTCTTTTATCAATTTCCAGGGCTTCAGGGGCACCTGAGCCATTTTGGTCTGCAGAAGTCCTTGGCCCCCTTGGCCAAGCTGCCGTCACAAAGAACAGAGTGTCTTGGGCCATGTGACCATGGGGGAGGCTGCCCAGGCCTCCGAGGGGGCTGCCAGCTTCTGAGCTGTTGATTCCGTGACTCTGGGACCCAGAGCTGCAGAGAAAGGACAGCATTCTTCCTGTGGAGGCTTGGTCCAAATGGCCCCGTGGCTTTCTTTTCTCTGGGATCAGCAGGGCTACTGTTGGGAGGGACAATCGAGGTTGTTGTCCTGGCCTGGCCCAGAGGCACCACTGCCAGATGCAGAGCTGACTCCTGGGGCCCATCCTTGCCACACCTGCCCTCCTCATCGTTGGGTGCAGGCCAGCCAGCACCATATAGGAGCTATGTTGCTGCCCATCTCCTGGCTGCTGAGACCTGGGACAGCGGCCATCCCTGCCCAAGCAGACAGCTCAGGGTCCTGTGGAGGGGGCACCTTACCCCTTCCCCCCTCCCCACAAACATGTTTTATTTCTCTTGGATGAGTCAGAGCTAAGAGGGACACACTCTATGCCTAAGGAGGAAGTTTGGTGCTAAACTGGACAGCAGTGAGTACATTTGCCCCCATTTTCTAGCTACTACTCTTTCAAAGGGGTTAAAATGTCAACATTTATTTCTCGAATCCTTGTGGCTTACGCGATAAAGGGGACAGAGCTTGCCCTCTTGGATGTTTCTTTTGTCCCTGACCATGCCTGTTTTTAGAAGCCAAACATGACCTGGACAACCTCTCTTCTTGGCACCGGGGCAAACGTTTTTTAAGTAGCAAATGGGAGGTCTCAGGCTGGGTTTGGCTCTTGGGGGAGAGATGTAGACAAATTTGTTTTGGTTCAAGGCATTTCAGCCTATTTGGTGTTTGGGCAAGGAATCCAAAAGTTTGTAAATCCTGCCTCAGACAAACAACCCATCCCCTCAAAAGACTTCCCATATCCTCTGGATCAGTCAGGGTCCAGCAGGAAGCTGATGGCACACTCACACTGAGCAGTTAGAGGGGTTCTAATACAGGGACAACTTACAAGAGTGCAGAGACCCAGGATGGTGCCAGTGGTTAATGTGATTGGCTGCTAACCAAAAGGTTGGCAGTTAGAAACCACCCATAGGTACCTTGGAAGAAAGGTCTGGCAATTTACTTCCAAAAAATCAGCCATCGAAAACCCTGTGGAGCACATTTTTACTCTGACACACATGGGGTCACCATGAATTGGGATTGACTCAATGGCACTTTTTTTTTTTTTTGTAACGAATGTGTGGCAAGGTTTAGGGAAACTAGTGAGGGGCAGCACAGTATCCTGGAGCTAGCAACAGCAAGAAGCCATTACCATTCCCAAGACTGAAGGACTAAGAGGAGGGAACAGTTACCAGATTTCAGAGAAAATGCTGCAGCTCTAGGAGACAGCCTCCTGACAGGAACTACGGCCTTTGAAAGAGAGAAGCTGTCAGCTAGCCAGGATCTGGCAAGTGGGTTCAGGAAAATCAACCTCACTCTCTTCCCACCTTCTGACTGGTCAGTTCCTCTCAGAAGCCAGAGGGAGAGAGAGCATGTTGATGCAGCCCCTCAATACAGCCCATAAGGGCTACAGAGCAGGGTGAAGAAGGGTGGTAGAGAGTGGAGTTGGAGGGGCAAATGAAGAGTATCCCAGCACAGCATCTTAATGACACCTGAATCACACCATAGTCTCTCCATTAAACCTGTTGGCTATCCAGTCGATTCTGATTCATAGTGACCCTGTAGGACAGAGTAGAACTGCTCTATAGGGTTTCCAAAGCTGTAATCTTTACAGAAGCAGACCGCCACATCTTTCTCCCAAGGAGCCACTGTGTGGGTTCAAACCAGCAACCTTTCCCTTAACAGTCCAGTGCTTAACCACTGAGCCCCCAGGGCTCCTTCCATAGTCTCTAACTCCTAGCAAATTTATATGCCCCAAGTGGCCTGTACATTTGTCATCTGTGTCTCCCCTTCCCTCTCCACAGTGTTGACTTCTTGCTCTCATTTTGTCTGGTATATTACCATTTTATTAAAAAGAAAAAAGTTGTTACATCTCTCAGAGATATCTGATCTTAACCGCAAATTGAATGGTCCTCAACTGGGAAAAATTTGGCTCTCCCTATGGAAAGCCTGGTGGCTTAGTGGTTAAGTGCTACGGCTGCTAACCAAAGAGTCGGCAGTTCGAATCTGCCAGGTGTTCCTTGGAAACTCTATGGGGTAGTTCTACTCTGTCCTATAGGGTTGCTATGAGTCAGAATCGACTCGACAGCACTGGGTTTGTTTTTTTTGGTTTAGGGAACATTTAGTAAAGTCTGGAGACATTTTTGGTTGTTACAACTGGGGGAGGGGTGTTACCGGCATTCAGGAGGCAGAGGCCAGGACTGCTGCTAAACATCCTGCAATGCAACTCAAAGACACCCCTAAAACAAAGAATTATCCGACCCAAAATGTTGATAGTGCCAAGGATGAGAAGCCGTCCTGTAAGTACTGTAAGAAAGGTTTTGGCCCTGTTAAAGAATATTGAGAATTAGAGAGCAAGTGAAAGGAGAGGGATTTGTGTTGCCTGGTTTTGTTTGGAGGGGAGGAGCCTGTCACAGAGGAAGTTTCCACACTCTGCCTTTGGGGAGGATGGTCGCCTGTCGGTGCTCAGCTGGGCTCTTTGGACTCATTCTCTGAGCATCTTCGGCTTCAGCTGATTTGCAGAACAGAGCATCTGAAAGACAGGATGGGGAGCTCTTTGGGGTAACATCTCAGATGATATAGATGACAATCTGTTTACCTGCCCTTCATGGCTGCTGTAAGTGTACAACGGACTTTAAGGAACTATTTCAAGACAGTTCAGTCAGAAAGTCTGGCAGAATTCTTGCCTTTCCCAGGCTTTGGGATTCTCTGCTTCTCAGCTCAAAGCTCTAAGAATGTTAATAAGTAGGAACTTAAAGAGTCCTGACAGAGTTCTCAGGACACAAAGGAAATGTCCTAGCTCGAAAAGTTAAGGGGTGCAGTCAGCTGTCCTTGGTTAATTTGCTGGTTAAAACTGGTCTCTGCTTCTTTTTGTCTGTCACTTCCTGCATTCCATTTTCAGGTCATTTCCCTGCCTATTTGTGCCTGTATTAGAAGAGGGGCAGGTAGAGGAGAAAAATTCAAAGCTGCTTCCTTTGGCGAGTTGTGAACAGACATGATAAAAAGATGAAAAGGTAATAACCACAATGACCTTTAAGAGTCAGGATCATCAGTTAGCTCACTCCTTCACCAAGTCTTGATTTGACTGTATTACAGGCTGAATGACTTTAATATTTTCTAAATTTTTATTTATTTTTTAAACAAACGATTCACTTACATGCTTAAAACAAAAATGACAAAAGGATTTAGAGAAACAGGGGACAACCCCCACCCCTTCAAGCTAACTAGATCCCCTTCCAAAGGGCAAATAGTAGTTATCTTTGCTTTTTCACTTAATTTATCTTGGAAATCCTTCCATATTGATAAAGAAAGAATTTTTGTTTTCTTAATGACTGCAAGGTGTCATACAGATCTCTCTTAATTTATTAGGCAATAAGTGGAAAAAAATGCTTATTTGAAAGTTTAGGTATAAGAGGTCACTTGCTTCTGTCCTTTCATAAAGCTGTCATTCTCTCTCAAAATCTCTTGAGATTCCCACAGGCGTTTTCTGCATTTTCCCCTTTCACTCAAAACCTCTATCAACTAGCTGTTCAGTCCTATGGAATGTCCCCAAGGTTCGGACGCTGTCTGTGACTGAAATGTATCTGTTTTATTAAATTGCTGAATATTATCTTTCCTTGTGGAAAGCCAAGTTGAGCCAGTCGAATGACACTGACACCAGAAAAGGCTGTCTTGGCTTCGGACTAGAAATCGAGCCGCTCTGTTGCCCAGTTTTTCAATTTTAAAAAATTCTGGAGGCTCAGCGGCTTTGAAGCTTCGTGCCGGGCAGGGCAGGGCAGGGCTAGCTCAGATTCCAAAGCGAGAGCCTACCTATCCGTGCGGCATGTCTGTGGTACATCCAGGACCCCTGTGAAAGATGAACACATTTTAAGTAAAGAAAGCTTGCTGCATTTGGAAGCCAAAGAGAGGGCAGGCATAAGAGCCGTCGGGGCTGCAGCGTTCTGGGGCTCCAGGGCTTTGAAATCCTTTCCAGTGTTGTCACTTGAATGTCGAACACGTTATTCTCAATGGACACTAAAAAGAAGTACAGGTACCGTGGGCTCCAGGGGGATTCATTATTCAAGGCACAAAATTTCCTACTCCGGCCTGCAACACATTATAATTCAAATGAGCCCAGCACAATAGAAGAAAAAAATGCAAGCAGATTTCTCTGTCGTGTTTTTTTCCGTTCTCTCTGAAGCCCTGTAATTACAGCAGGCAGGTGGAGCATCTGGGATGTGGGGGAGTCCACTGTATTTTTACCTTCCCAGGAATGCGACTTGCTTACCGCATCAATGTATTTTATTTTCAATTAAGCGCTTATTGCAAAATTTGAGTCCCTGCGCAAAAGCCGAATTCACGACTTTTTTTTTTCCAGCCGTTTTCTGAGATGTTTCTGCTGTTACTGTCTTAAATTTCCTCTCTTAAAAATGTGTTCTTTTAGTAAATTCGTTCTGGCCTTTCTTGGGCTCCGCAGCTCGGCAGTAGCCCACGGCGGGGCTTTCGCCTCCTTTTGCCCTGGACAATCCCGGTTGCTTCTCCAGGGTGCGCCTAGCAGCGCCACGTGCCGCGAGTGCGTGCCCCTCCGGGACACCACGCGGGGAGAGGGCGTCGCTGTGCCCCTAGACACCGCCAGTATCGCCCTACGAAACCACTCCTCAGGTGGGGGGGCAGTGGAAACGCGGAGGCCACCGGAAAAAGAGACCTCAGACACCGCAGCGCCCCCGGCCGGCCCCCGGCTGGCGTTCCCAAAAAGCCGGGGTTTAGCGGGCCCGGGGGTCAGGAACCCAGCCGACCCCAGAGGCGGCGCCCGGAGCCAGGTCCGCAGTCGTCGTACTTCGCTGAGACCCCCTGGATTGGGCAAGAGGAGCGGGAAAGGGTGCAAGGAAGCCCCATCGTGTCCACGGGTCGGATCCGGGAACGGGCGCCGTGGCTGGCGCGGGAGGGCCGGCTCTTTCCAACGCGAGCCTGCGGGGAAGGCAGAGCCGGGACAGCCCGAGGTCCCCGCGAAGCGCGGCTTCACTGCTCCGGAAAATCGGAGGGCCCTGCGCAGGGTGGGTGCGGTGGGGGTGGGGAACGGGCGTTTGGGGACTACTCCGCACCAGAGGCCCCGGCGGACGTCCCGGCGGGGTGAGGGCAAACCGGGCCCCCAGGATAAGAGTGAAGACGGCGCGCGCCCGCATTGGCGCGCGGCGCCAGCTCGCGCCGGGGGAGGACAGGCCTCAGTGGGACCCTGGCAGCCGTTGCTCGCGCGGGGTGTGGCGCCGAGGAGCCCCGGCCCCCCTCTTCGGGAACCAGTAACTGCATGCGAATTGATTCCCAGCAACCCGCGCCGGCCCTGCCCAGGCCCTACGGCCTCGCGGGGGCGGCTCTTCTGGGCTACCGCGCAGCCACCCTGGCAGTTGCTGGAATGTCTTCTTCTGCCCTTTTTAGGGGCAAATAGGGGCGTTGTGGGGGTTGCCCCAGGACAGCGAAGGGAACTGAGAGGCAGCAGGCAAAAGCTAGTGGGTCTGTCACGATTTGCAGAAGAGCCAGTGACCTTAAGTCACTGTTATTGTTAGGTGACGTGTAGTGCTTCAGACTCAGAGTTACCCAGTGTACAACAAAATATGTACAACGGAACGAAAAACTGCCTGGTCCTGTGCGGTCCTCACAATCCTTGCTATGTTTGAGCCCATTGTTGTAGCCACTGCGTCAATCCATCTTCCTGAGAGTCTTCCTCTTTTTCTTTCACCCTCTACTTTACCGAGCGTGATGTCCTTCTTCAGGGACTGGTCCCTCATGATAACATGTCCAAAGTATGTGAGATGAAGCCTTGCCATCCTAAGGAGCATTCTGACTGTTACTTCTTCCAAGACAGATTTGTTCATTCTTCTGGCAGTTCGTGTTATAGTCAATATTCTTCGGCAACACCATAATTCAAAGACATCAATAATTCTTTGGTCTTCCTCATTCTTGTCCAGCTTTCACATGCATATGAGGCAATTGAAAATACCATGGCTTGGGTCAGACACACCTTAGTCCTCAATGTGACATCCTTGCTTTACAACGCTTTGAAGAGGTCTTTTGCAGCAGATTTGCCCAATGAAGTATGTCGTTTGATTTCTTGACTGCTGCTTCCATGGGTGTTGATTGTGGATCCAAGTAGAACAAAATCCTTGAAAACTTCAATATTTTTTTCTGTTTATCATGATGTTGCTTATTAGTCCAGTTGTGAGGATTTTTGTTTTCTTTATGTTGCGGGGCAATCCATACTGAAGGCTGTGGTCTTTGATCTTCATTAGTAAGTGCTTCAAGTCCTCTTCCTTTTCAGTTAGCAAGGTTGTGTCAGCTGCATAACACAGGTTGTTAATGAGTCTTCCTCCAGTCCTGATGCCCTGTTCTTCTTCATATAGTCCAGCTTCTTGGATTATTTGCTCAGCATACAGACTGAATAGGTATGGTGAAAGAATACAACCCTGGTGTACACCTTTCCTGACTTTAAACCAATCAGTATTCCCTCGTTCTGTCCGAACAACTGCCTCTTGATCTATGTAAAAGTTCCTCATGAGCACAATTTAGTGTTCTGGAATTCCCATTCTTTGCAACATTATCCATAATTTGTTATGATCCACATAGTCGAATGCCTTTGCATAGTCAGTAAAACACAGGTAAATATCCTTCTGTTATTCTCTGCTTTCAGCCAGGATCCATCTGACATCAGCAATGATATCCCTGGTTCCACGTCATCTTCTGAAACCGGCCTGAATTTCTGGCAGTTCCCTGTCGATATACCGCTACAGCCGTTTTTGAATGATCTTCAGCAAAATTTTGCTTGCATGTGATACTAATGATACTGTTCTATAATTTCCACATTTGGTTGGATCACCTTTCTTGGGAGTAGGCATAAATATGGATCTCTTCCAGTCGGTTGACCAGGAAGCTGTCTTCCATAATTCTTGGCATAGACGAGTGAGCACCTCCAGCGTTGCATCCTTTTGTTGAAACATCTCAATTGATATTCCTTCAATTCCTGGAGCCTTGTTTTTCACCAGTGCCTTCAGAGCAGCTTGGACTTCTTCCTTCAGTACCTTCGGTTCCTGATCATATGCTACTTCTTGAAATGGCTGAACATTGACTAATTCTTTTTGATATAATGACTCTGTGTATTCCTTCTATCTTCTTTTGATGCTTCCTGCGTCATTTAATATTTTCCCCATAGAATCCTTCACTATTGCAACTCGAGGCTTGAATTTTTTCTTCAGTTCTTTCAGCTTGAGAAATACTGAGTGTGTTCTTCACTTTTGGTTTTCCATTTCCAGCTCTTTGCTCATGTCATTATAATACTTTGTCTTCTCGAGATGCCCTTTGAAATCTTCTGTTCAGTTCTTTTACTTCATCAATTCTTCCTTTTGCTATAGCTGCTCGATGTTCGAGAGCAAGTTTCAGAGTGTCCTCCGACATCCATCTTGGTCTTTTCTTTCTTTCCTGTCTTTTCAACGACCTCTTGCTTTCTTCAAGGATGATGTCCTTGATGTCATTCCACAACTTGTCTGGTCTTCGGTCACCAGTATTCAATGCATCAAATCTCTTCTTCACATGGTCTCTAAATTCAGGTGGGATGTACTCAAGGTCATATTTTAGCTCTCATGGACTTGCTATGAATTTCTTCAGTTTCAGCTTCAACTTGCATATGAGCAATTGACGGTCTGTTCCACAGTTGGCCCCTCAACTTGTTCTGACTGATGGTATTGAGCTTTTCCATCATCTCTTTCCACAGATGTAGTCAGTTTGATTTCTGTATGCTCCATCTGGGGAGGTCCATGTGTATAGTTGCTGTTTATGTAGGTGAAAGAAGGTACTTGCAATGAAGAAGTTGTTGGTCACAAAATTCTACATTTGATCTGCAGCATAGTTTCTATCACCAAGGCCATATTTTCCAACTACTGATCCTTCTTCTTTGTTTCCAACTTTCACATTAAAATCACCAGTAATTATCAATACATTTTGATTGCATGTTTGATCAATTTCAGACTGCAGCAACTGATAAAAATCTTCTGTTTCTTCATCTTTGGCCCTAGTGGTTGGTGTGTATATTTGAATAATAGTATTAACTGGTCTTACTTGTAGGCATATGGATATTATCCTATCACTGATAGCATTGTACTTCAGGATAGATCTTGAAATGTTCTTTTTGATGATGCCTGCAACACCATTCCTCTTCAAGTTGTCATTCCCAGTGTAGTAGACTATATGATTTTCTGACTCAAAATGGCCAATACCAGTCCATTTTAGTTCACTAATGCCTAGGATATCGATGTCTATGCATTCCATTTCATTTTTGATGATTTCTGATTTTCCTGGATTCATACTTCGTACATTCCAGGTTCCGATTATTAATGGATGTTTGCAGCTGTTTCTTCTCATTTTGAGTCGTGCCACATCAGCAAATGAAGGTCCTGAAAGCTTTATTCCATCCACATCATTAAGGTTGACACTACTTTGAGGAGGCAGCTCTTCCCCAGTCATCTTTTGAGTGCTTTCCAACCTGGGGGGCTCATCTTCCAGCACTATATCAGGTAATGTTTCGCTGCTATTCATAAGGTTTTCACTGGCAGTCTACTTTTCAGAAGTAGACTGCCGGGTCCCTCTTCCTAGTCTGTCTTAGTCTGGAAGCTCAGCTGAAACCTGTCCTCCATGGGTGACCCTGCTGGTGTCTGAATACCAGTGGCATAGCTTCCAGCATCATAGCAACATGCAAGCCCCCACGGTATGACAACTGACAAACACGTGTGGTTGTTGGGGTCATGATGTACCTCCTTAATTATTTCCTAAGGATCTGTTCCTCAAAACGGCAGGGTCAACTATTGTGCATTTTTTGAAAGTTTTATTACCTTTGATGAAATCGAGCTTTAGAAGTGTTACATCAGTTCATACTACTACCATCAGAGAATGTAATGTGATTAGAATTCTGCCTTCACTGATCATCACTATAAGGCTTCTTTTTGTTCTTTTATCTTTGCTTATTTTTTAATTAGAGTATTCATTTTTTTCTTACTGATTTGTGAGAACATTCTATATATTCAACCTATTAATTCTTTGTCATATGCTTTGCAACCCCCTTCCTCCAATTTGTTAATTGTTATTTACACTTAAGATTTTTGTTTAGTTGAAATTTTTAATATTTAATGTGTTGCTTCTGCCTTTAGTGTCATTCTACAAAGACTTCCCACCTTAGGATTTTAGAACTGTTTACCTATATATATTCTTCGTGTACTTCCATCGTTTCAATTAAAATAGATTTTTAATTCATGTGGAATATTTTCTGGTATATGGTATGAACTAGGAATCTAAGCTTAGTTTCTGCTCCATTCTTCCTGTCCCCATTGTTGGCTCAAAATACTTTTGACCCTGACATACACCTTTTGACGCTGGCGTACACATTTTGACCCTGGCGTACACATTTTGACCCTGGCATACACTATAACCAGTCTGTAAATAAACAGAGCCAGAAGGTAGGGTCTGGTATTGGAGACCTTGCCTCTAGGAGGCACAGAAATTTAAAGCGGGGGCATTGCAAAAGACCCTAAAAACAGGAACAGAACCTGTTTATTATCCACATATGGTTGGAATCACATAGATCTGGTTGAAGTCCAGGCTCTATCACTTGTACCCAAAGGAATCCAGAGCAAGTTAATTTACTTAAACCTCAGTTTATCATCTGTAAAATGGGTCTGCCTTTTCATCACTTATCAACTATCTCGTTATCTGACATTTTGCATTTACAACAATAGTAAAATATGGTAAAAAAATCAACTATTTTGAGCAACAATTATGCATGTCTGGCAGCATCAATCGTCAAGGTACAAGGAGAGGGTAACGGTGGCTGTGATGGTTAAAATCATGTGTCAGCTTGCCTGGGGCATATTATGCCTGGGGATAATATATAAGTGCCTTGGCAGTTAATGTAATGATGTAATTTGGCAGTTATGTAATGATATAGTCATCCTCCATTTTGCAATATGATGTGGTCATTCTCCATTTTCACATAATGCTGATTTCACATAATGACCCTGAACATGTAAATAAGTGAGGTTGTTGTTAGGTGCTGTTGAGTGGGTTCCAACTCGTGGCAACCCTCTGTACAATAGAACAAAACGCTGCCCATTCCTGCACCATCCTTCCTTACACTCATTGCTATGTTTGAGCCCACTGTTGCAGCCACTGAGCCAGTCCATCTCGTTGAGGGTCTTCCTGTTTTTCACTCACCCTCTACTTTACCAAGCATTATGTCCTTCTTCCAGAGACTGGTCCCTCCTAATAACATGCCCAATATACTTGAGATGAAGTCTTGCCATCCTCTCTTCTAAGGAGCATTCTGGTTATACTTCTTCCAAGACAGATTTGTTCATTCTTCTGGCAGTCGCTGGTATATTCAATGTTCTTTGCCAATACCATAATTCAAAGGCATCAATTCTTCTTTGATCTTCCTTATTCTTGTCCAGCTTTTGCATGCATATGAGGTGATTGCTTGGGTCAGGCACATCTTAGCCCTCAAAGTGACATCTTTGCTATTTGACACTTTAAAGAGGTCTTTTGCAGCAGACTTGCCCAGTGAAATATGTCGTTTGATTTCTTGACTGCTACTTTTACGAGTGTAAAATGAAATCATTGGTAACTTCAATCTTTTCTCCATTTATCATGATGTTGCTTATTGATCCAGTTGTGAGGATTACTTTTTTCTTTATGTTAAGTGTAATCCATACTGAAACCTGTGATCTTTAATTTTCATCAGTGTTTCAAGTCTTCCCTTTCAGCAAGCAAGGTTGTGGCACCTGCATATCGAAGGTTGTTAATGAGTCTTCCTCCAATCTTGATGCCCCGTTCTTCTTCATATAGTCCAGTTTCTTGGACTATTTGCTCAGCATACAGATTGAATAAGTATGATAAAATGGTACAACCCTGATGCGCAGTTTTCCTGATTTTAAACCATGCAGTATCCCCTTGTTCTGTTCAAAGGACTGCTTCTTGGTCTATATGTTCAGGTTCCCCAAGAGCATAATTAAGTGATCTGCAATTCCTGTTCTTGTAAATGTTATCCATAATTTGTTATGATGCATACAGTTGAATGCCTTTGCATAGTCAATAAAACACAGGTAAACATCTTTCTGGTATTCTCTGCTTTCAGCCAAGATCCAACTGACATCAGCATTGATATCCTTCATTCCACATTTTCTTCTGACTCCAACTTGAATTTCTGAAAGTTCCCTGTCAATGTACTGCTGTACCATTTTTTAATTATCTTCATCAAAATTTTACTTGCATGTCATATTAATGATATTGTTTGATAATTTCCTCATTCTATTGGATCACCTTTCTTTGGAATGAGCACAAATATGGATCTCTTCCAGTTGGTTGGCCAGATATCTGTCTTCCAAATTTCTTGGCATTGATGAGTGAGCACTTCCAGAGCTATATCTGTTTGTTGCAACATCTCAATTGGTATTCCATCAATTCCTGGAGCCCTGTTTTTTGCCAATGCCTTCAGTGCAACTTGGATTTCTTCCTTCAGTGTCATCAGTTCTTGATCACATGCTACCTCCTGAAATGGTTGAACAGCAACCAATTCTTTTTGGTACAGCAACTCTGTGTATTCCTTCCATCTTCTTTTGATGCTTCCTGCGTCATTCAATATTTTGCCCATAGAATTCTTCAAAATTACTACTGAAAGCTTGAATTTTTTTGTTCAATTCTCTCAGCTTGAGAAATGCTGAGTGTTATTCTCTTTTGGTTTTCTAATTCCAGTTCTTTGCACATTTCATTATAATACTTACTTTGTCTTCTCAAGCCGCCCTTTGAAATCTTTTGGTCAGCTCTTTTACTTCTTCATTTCTTCCATTCACTTTAGCTAGTTTAAGTTGAAGAGCAAGTTTCAGAGTCTCTTCTGGTATCTATTTTGGTCTTTTTTTCTTTCCTGTCTTTTTAATGGCCTCTTGCTTTCTTCATGTATGATGTCCTTGATGTCATCCCACAACTCATTTGGCCTTTGGTCATTAGCATTCAATGGGTCAAATCTATTTGTGAGGTGGTCTCTAAATTCAGGTGGGATGTACTCAAGGTCATTCTTTGGCTCTTGTGGACTTGTTCTAATTTTCTTTACCTTCAATTTGGAATTGCATATGAGCAATTGATGGTGCATTCCACAGTTGGCCCCGGCCTTGTCCTGATTGATGATCTTGAGATTTTCCATCATCTCTTTCCACAGATGTAGTCGATTTGATTCCCATGTGTTCCACCTGGCAAGGTCCACATGTACTGTCACCAATTATGTTGTTGAAAAAGGGTATTAGCAATGAAGAAGTCATTGGGCTTGCAAAATTCTACTATGCGATCTCTGGCCTTGTTTCTATCATCAAGGCCATATATTCCAACCACTGTTCCTTGTTTCCAATTCTCGCATTCCTGTCACCAGTAATTATCAATGCATCCTGATTGCATGTTTGATCAATTTCAGACTGCAGAAGTTGGTAAAGTCTTCAATTTCTTCATCTTTGGCCTTAGTGATTGGTGAGTAAATTTGAGTAATAGTCATATTAACTGGTCTTCCTGGTAAGTGTGTGGACATTTTCCTATCACTGACAGCACTGTACTTCAGAATAGATCTTGAAATGTTTTTTTTTGCTATAAACTCGATGCCATTTCTCTTCAATTTGCCATTTCTGGCATAGTAGACCATATGATTGTCTGATTCGAAGTGGCCGATATTAGTCCATTTCTGCTCACTAATGCCTAGGCCATTGATGTTTATGTGTTCCATTTCATTTTTGATGATTTCCAGTTTTCCTAGAATCATACTTTGTACATTCCATGTTCTAATTATTAATTGATGTTTGCAGCTGTTTCTTCTCATTTTGAGTTGTGCCACATCAGCAAATGAAGGTCCCAAAAGCTTGACTTCATCCACATCATTAAGATCGAGTGTACTTTGAGGAAGCAGCTCTTCCCCACTTGTATTTAGAATGCTTTCCAGCCTGAGGGGTTCGTCTTCTGGCTGTGTATCAGACAATGTTCTGTTGCTATTCATATGGTTTTCACTGGTCAATTTTATTAAAAGTAGATTGCCAGGATGTTTTTCCTAGTCTGTCTTAGTCTGGAAACTCCACTGAAACATTTCAACTGTGGGCCATTCTGCTGATATTTGAAATACCAGTGGCATAGCTTCCCACATTACAGCAACACCCAAGCCACTACAGTATGACAAACTGACAGATGAGTGGTGGGGTAAATGAGAAGGTGTGTAACACCTCAAGATGGGTATGAGGATATAGTGATAAAATGCATGCAAGATGCTATCATGGATTGAATTATGTCCCCCCAAAACTGTGTCTATCAATTTGGCTGGGCCATGATTTTTTGCATTGTGTGGTTGTCCTCCATTTTGTGATTGTAATTTTATGTTAAAAAGGATTAGGGTGAGATTGTAACACCACTGTTACCCAGGTCACATCCCTGATCCATTGCAAAGGGGGTTTTCCTGGGGTGAGGTCTGCATCACCGTTTATCTCTAAAGAGATGAAAGGGAAGTAAGCAGAGAGTTGGGGACCTCATACCATCAAGAAAGCAGTGCTGGTAGCAGAGTGCGTGCTTTGAACCTGAGGTTCTTGCCCTGAGATGCTCCCAGGCCAAGGGAAGACTGATGATAAGGACCTTCCTCCAGAGCAGACAAAGACAGAAAACCTTCCCCTGTAGTCAGCGTCCTAACTTCAGACTTGTAGCCTACTGGACCATGAGAGGATAAATTTCTCTTTGTAAAAGCCATCCACGTGTGGTATTTCTTTTATAGCAGCACTAGATGACTAAGATAGATGCTTTGGCACGTAGTACGCACTCAATGTAATTATTAGTAGGAGGTGAGGAGATGATGTGGAGGATGAATGCAGTGGCATGTGATAAGGAGATGTTAAAAAGAAATACAAACTTTTTCAATAATTATAAAATAAAGTTAATAAGTCCATGTGTTCAACAGAGTTTACCCAGACCAATTAGAGCATTTCCTATGAAAAGAAAAATTTACACTCCCCCAGCCTGCATCTACTGGAGTCTGGACTTAAATGAAACACATTTTGAAAGGAATTCAGTAGCATATCTGTTCTCAAAAGTATTCCAAGTCTTTGTGGCGAACCTGCATGGGTTTAAGTGAATCAGCAGAACAAGCTGGCATTTGGAGAGCTCACAGGGCAAAGAGCACTCAAGGGCTCGGTGCTGTAAGTGGGCAGCCATCTCCCTCCTGGCTTTCCCCCAACCAAGAATTGCTGCAAGAAGAAATGGTCACTGGACACGAGCCAGGGTCACCAGTCAGCTCAAGCAAAAGAATCAATGGACACTGTGTTTTCCCTCTGCAAATGAGGATAATGACATGGTGAGAAGGCATATGCCTTGTCCAGCATCACAAATCCGAGGAGCAGAGAAAGCAAAGAGAAGTGCTGCTTCAGAATGAGCCATTTCCCTGTCCTGAGGATGCCCAGAGCCAGGCCTTGGTTAACAAAGGAAATGGAACGCTGCTCCCGGCCAGTGGAGACCCAGCATATTTTTATGAGGCAAAGACAATGAGTAGCCATTCAAAAGGCCTATGCTGCCTCTTCTTAGAAAAGGGCAAATATTTTAGGAATCCCTTGTTACTAGGCAAACGCCCGATTGCTTCTGAAGGGAGTGGGGCTCAACAGGAAGCTCTGTATCTGGGGTTTCAAGGTTTGATTCGGAATTTTGCTTCAGTAGAACGGTGGCTACCAATTCTGGCTGCATATTAGAATTAGATTTGGAGCTCTAAAAACAATGCAGATGCCCAGGCTCCACTCTCAGAAGGCCAGATTAAATTGGTCTATAGTGGAGCCTAGACATCCGTATCCTTAAAAAGCTCTTTGGTGATTCTAATCTGTAGTGAGGATTGAGAAGGAGCTGCTTCTTGCACTGTTGCATTATCTGTCTTCCCAACTTATATAAACTATATTACAAGGCAAAACTACCCAAGAAAACATTTATCAAACTTTAAGGAATTGTGTGGGGATCTTGTTAAAATGCAGGTTCTGAGCTAATAGGTCTGGGATGGGCCTGGGCTTCTACATTTCTAACAAGCTCCCAGGTGATACTGATGCTGCAGGTCCTAGGACCACTTTGAGTGGCAAAGATCTAGACTTTGTCCTCATGCTTCAATGAGCTTGCAAATTACCTGGTGAGCCTATTGAAAAGGTAGATTTCAGGATTGATTCAGAGTGCCAGGGATGGAGTCCAGGAATCTGTACTTTTAGCAAGACCTTGGGTGAATTGATTCATGTGGTGGTTCAAAGGCCACACTTGGAGAACATGTTCAACCTGCCTAAGGTTTTCTCAGGCATTTGTCTTTTTAGCACATCCTGGAGTAAACACTTGGCTAAAAGATCAGGCGGTCAATTGGCCTGGAGCTGAAACTGAGCAGAGAGCCCATGATCCCTGGCTCCCAAGCCTGAAATCCAGCCTGTGGACTCAGAGCCTTCAATGCTCAGGCCAAATCCCATTACCACAAGAGACAAGTCCTTGAATTTTCTTGGAATAAAGGAGCCATGTGTTTAGGTTTGAGTTTTGATTGTAAAGTTATTTGACCTATCCCCCCTTGGCACTATGACATATACCTCAAGAGTCAGAGCATAGATCCTGGGAAAATGAAAAGCAAAGGGCCTTAAGGAAGCTTTCCACCTGAGAAAAAACCTGAAGCAGGAAAATAAAAGGTATTATAAAAATCCAATGCTATATGTGATCCTAAAGACATCCAGGATAAGAAATCCTTATCAAATTAATGTGCTTTTCTTTCTTTTTTTTTTCTTCATGGAGATGGCCTGTGAGGTAGGATAAAACCCAGGACCTGGAATTAGAATCCGAAAGAAAATGGACAATCCTATGTATTGTCTCATATTGTTAGACTTGCCATTTTTGTGCACTAATTTAGTTGATCCGGTCATGTGTTTTTCTTCTGATTCTCTCTTATTTCTCCTTGTTTTGGCCATTTCTCTGCTTCTTAGCAGCTCCACCAAGGATGGGAAATGGAAATGAACCTCATATGAGGCAGTGTAACATCTGTGAGTAGGTCTACTTAGAGACTTGATGGGGGTAGGGGGAGCAAGAGAATTTAATTATTACTGCAGGTCTTAGATTCCTGTCTGTGGAATTCACTTAAACATGCTGTCTAGGCCTACTTTAAAATGACTAAGCTAAGCCTTATAACAAGAACAGAACACCCTCCCATATTTCAACCACTGGAAGCAATGAGTTGGTAGAAAAATTAGAACCTGAAAATGGTTATATTCTGTTACTTATTCACATACTGTTATTGCTTTATATACTTTTTGTTCTCATGGTGGTCTGGTAAAACTGGTGTGAGATAGAGGACATGAATTTATCATAACATATGCTAAGGAAGATGGGCAGTGTGACTTTCATGTTTAAGGAAATTCCACCCCCCTTTCTCTATTTCTTCTAGCTAGTTACAATATATATAACAAAACAAACCTCTTATTCCCGTTACTTGGTGTAATAAATGTCTTGGTGAAATTTCTTACAGAATTTGATTACTCAGTCAAAACCTAAGTATCCCGCTGGGAGAAGAACAATCATTTTAGTGGCACTGTTCTATGCTTTGGGTGAATCGAGTAGTTACTAATCCAGCGAGAGAAGAAAGGCACAGGTAATTGGAATTGAGAATACACACTGAGCCCTTTGAAAAAAGACTAGCGAGAGGTGTAAAAATTTCCATCAAACATCCATCCATCTCTGTTTTCTCCTTTCCTTAGAATAGTAATTGTAGCTATAGGAAATAATTCTTGGGAACAGGCCTATACCATGGAGAAAATACCATTCCTCATTCAGGTGATATGGAAATGAGTTTAAATAGACACAATATGCCAATGGTCAATGTTAGGTCAGTAACTGTAATAGCTAACTTTTCGTTTAAGAAAATGTAACCCCACCTTCATCCCCACCTCCCACCCACCCCCACTGTGTAACTCCACTAGATTTTGTTTGAATTATCCAAGGGTAGAGAACAGGGTAATTGTTTGGCCAACTTTCATGTAATTTGCATAAATTAATACCAACCATTTTCTCTCATTCATTAACATAAATAAAACCACCAGATCTCACCCAGGGCCACTGCTGGAGATCAGTTATTATAAGGGCTGAAGTAATGGGATTGGTTTCCATGGTTGTGATGTAGTCAAGATCTCTTAGAGTGTTCCGTGAAGAATCCATGACTCTTACTCATTGCTGTATCCTGCCTGCCTAGCATAGTGCTTGATTTTATGTAGACACAAGATTGGAAATCTGAGTTTAAATCATATCAGGCAGCCAATGACTATTTTCAATTTATGGATTTTGAACAGCCGGAAGGTACCTTTGAGAGAAAAGTGATCACTGTAAGTTTTCTGTCTAGTGGCAACTCTCCCCTTCTACACAGAAGAGTGATTTGTTTGTCTTCCCTCTACCAGGCATTCAGGAAAGGCAGAAAAAAACCTCTCTTGAAGGGTTTCTCCTTTCCAGTGAGTGGTTTAGAAGTAGGCATGTGTCACTCAATTCTGACCAATGCTATGTGAATGGAAGTCTTTGTAGGATTCTATCTCTTCTTCCTCTGGATTCTGTGGTGTCTGAGTATGATGCCTAGAATTTCAGCAGCCACCTGACTCCTACTACCAGTGTGAGGATGAAGCTGACACCCAGGATGGCAAGAGAAGAGTGAAAGACAGAAAGATCCCAGCTCGTGATGACATCGTTAAGCCACTGAATCAATCAACCCCTCAGCTGCTCTACTGCTTATTTTTCTCTTATGGAAGATAATAATTTCTTTAGTGTTTAAACTAGGTTGAATCAGACTTTCTGTTGGTTACAGCCCATAGAGAACTTTAAGGCCAAGTCCTCATTTTGCAGAAGCTGTAAGAGTTTGCTCTATGTCATGCTACAGGTCACAAGACAACTCAGGACTAGACGTTGGGTCTTCTGCTCCATATGCTGTCTCCTTCATAATTTACTTAATTCCAAATTAAAGGTGGTTTAAAAATGTATCTCTGAACTTGATCTGCTGGGTAACTGTGGACAAGAAAGACAAATTGTACCTCTTTGAGCCAAGATTTTGCCATCTGTAAGGTAAGGGGATTATCCAAGGCCCCCGTGAAGACTTTTGTTGGAAGAGTTTATGGAATCCACTGAGAGGATGAATTGGCAGTAGGAGGGGGTATAAGGGGTGTGAAGTTTGGCTTATTCTCTCTGTTCCTACAGATATTTCTTGTATCAGGTCATCTCCCTCTCTGCAAGGCTTTCTGGTCACCTTTGGTGCTACCTGAGTCTGCCTGTGCTGCAGGACCCAGGTTAAGCTGTACCCACCACCAACTCTTTGCCAATTACTGTGTCGTGTACTGGGGCTTTGGTGACGCAGTGGTTAAGAGCTCAGGCTGCTAACCAAAAGGTTGGCAGTTCAAATCTACCAGCCCCTCCTTTGAAACTCTATGGGGCAGTTCTAATCTGTCCTATAGGGTTGCTGTGATTTGGAATCGACTTGACGGAAATAGATTTGGTTTGGTTTGCAGCATGTACCAGCAGCTCTTTTTCTGAATTCACTCATTTCCTAACTTCTCAATCATTCATTAAGCATATCATGTTATGATAGAATCTTTTAGAATTTGACTCTTTTTGCCCCTAAATTTTACCTTTAGGGAGCAGATCTGTAAAGAAGAAAAGGCACGGACTTTAAGAGCAAATCGACTTGGGTCGAATCCTGCTCTAGGGTCCTTGCCTTGCTGAACTTCAGGAGACAGGCAATATAGCCCTGGCTGGCTCTACCATCTTGGAGTAACTTTCTCTGGCTAGCTCAGTTCATCGTGGAATGCAGTTGGGGCAGTGAATAAGCACACTGTCTTAGTTTCCTATTGCTGCTGTAACAAATTACCACAAACAGTGGCTTAAAACAACACAAACTTATTATCTTACAGTACTGAAGATCAGAAGTCTAGAATTGGTCAGCAGGGCTGGGTTCCTTCTGGGGGAGAGGTTCTCCATGGGGGAGTATCCATTTTTTGTCTTTTCCAGGATCTGGAGGCTGCCAGCATTCCTTGGCTTGTGGCCCTATGTTATTGCAACCTCTGTTTCCATCATCATATCTCTATCAATCTGACTCTGGCCCTCCTATTTCCCTCCTGTAAGGGTCCTTGAGATTACATTATCCAGGATAATCTCCCCATTTTAAGATCTGTAATTAATCACATCTGAAAAGTTCCTTCTACCATTTGAGGTAACATATGCACAACTTCTAGGGATTGAACATGGGCATCTTTGGGGGCCATTATTCTACCTTTCACACACATACTCTTTGGATCTCAGTTTCCACATCTGTAAAATGGAGATACTACTGTCTTCTTCAAAAGGCTATTGACAGTATCAGATGAGGTAATTTATATAAATTATGCCTGGCACAGTGGAGGTGATCAATTCTTGTGAGAGTCCTCTTCTGAATGAGTTGTAAACTGGAGGCCAAAGACTATGTCTTCTACTTCTTTTTAGCCATTTCTTTTTCTAGCTAGTGCTGGGTCCTCTGCAGGAAATCAATAAATGTAATAAATAATTACCTTGATTGATGACAGTGCCTCCTATACTGTAAGTATTGTAAAATGATTCACAGATTGACTTTTTTTGAGGATGGGTGTGGAGTGGGAGGTATCTGATTAAATGCTATTATTTCATAAGATCCAAAATATGAGTTTGGTTTCTTCTGTTGCACTTTTACCTAATTACCCTACCACTAAACACTAGTTAAACACTAGTGGGAAAGAGGAGTTAGCTCATAATACAACTTGAGGGGAAAAAAAAAAAAAATCCTGTTGTCACTGACTTTTCTCCTTGGCCATGAAACTCCTTGGTTTCCTAGGGTGCAGCTGACTGCTCTCCCTGCAACTGAAAAATCTCTCACAAGGCCCTGTCCAGTTGGGTTGTACAAAGCCAGGCTTATTATTTAGAGAGAACACAATGCCCCTCAGAAGGGGCACAGACAGAAAGAAATTTTTTAAAACCAATTCCAGTCCCCTGGAGCTGCAAACTGCCCTCAGGGCAAAGAAGCCTGCAGAATAATTGGGAAGAGTATGGTAGGAGAGAGGCGGCCTCAGAGAAAGCTGCATTGCTCTGTATACCCAGAGATGCCACGCCATGTTTTAAGCATTCCCCTCTGGGACAAACCTGTATGTCAAGACAAACAATTAAATAATATGCAAGGGCCAATTCAGGAAAACTGCAGCCTCAGCCCTAGCAAATTGCATTGAGAAACACCAGTGTGTCTGCTGTTGTCAAGAAGACAGGTTCTGATGATTCTGCAAGAGAACTGGGTCAGGGAGGAGATGTCTGTTTAGAAAATACTTTGGGACCCCTAAACTTGGTAGGTTTATGCTTTTTCAAGATAATAAGGTGGAAAATGACCTTACCTCATCTCTCTATCAAAATACAATGCAGCTGTCCCAGGAATCCCTACTACAGTTGTGGACAATGTGTCTACAGAATGAAATGAGAGAGGATCCAGAGAGCAGACACCAAAACTGTGAGGGGGCAGGGTCCTGAGAGGAGGATGAGCCATTAGATGGGATTCCTCTGTCTCAGAGCCCAAAAGGGACAGCCGGGCAAGAAGTCTGAATGCTGAGACTTCTGGGCAACATGGCACCATAGGCAGAAGCACCATACCATCCCTCCACAGCAAAGACCCAAAAAACTAAGTAAAACAGAGATGAAGGTCATTCTTGGAGCCTGAAGTGCCAAATGAAGAGATAGAGAACTCAGTCAAGCACCGAATGGAATAAGAAACTGACAGAGGACAGAGAGTGAGGAGAGATGTGTGGAGAGTCCCATCAGCTAACGCAGCATGGATCCACCATCTTGGACTCCAGTTGGGGATTGGCAGACAGAGAGCATGGGAAAGCAGCTTCACGGAACTCAGAAGACAGAGCACCTGGCAACCAGCAATACACGCTTTCCCACCCCCATTCTCTTCCCGCTGCCCTACCTCTGAGCTTCCTGGCTGGCTGCAGTGGCTTGGCTGGCTGGGAAGTGTGGTGTCCATGCCACTTGGATTTGCTCCACTCCCGTTGGAGAACAGTGGGCAGCGAGTATGGGGAAGCTGCTTCACAAAGTTCCCAGCAGAAGACAGAGCACCCACTGGACCTGCCCTGCTGCACCATAGCTGAATGACTGGCCCTGCCCATTGGACAAGGAGGTGAAAAGTATCGTGACTACAGATGAGCAAACAACAAAGAACACACAGCCTGCCTGCTCAGATGTAACCAAATAAAACAAAAAAGCAGGACAAAACAAACAAATCTGCAATCAAGAAACAAAAATAACTACTGAATGTCCCAAAGACAGCAGACAATATCAAAACATATTAAAAAACAGGACAGGATGGGTCCAGTAAGCATCCAAAATAAAATACCAGATGACTTTCCAGTAGAAGAAAGGTACTAGAATTACCTGATGGGGAATTCGAACCTTTAATATGCAGAGCAATCCAAGAGTTGAAGCAAAAAGCAGATAAAAATGAAGAAAAAATAGACAAATTTTTGGAAAAGGCAGAAAAGTTCCAGGACAGGGAGAGAAAATGGAAAACACAGAGAGGGTCACTGAAGAATGGCAGGCAGAAAACTTCCCTAATATCATGAATGATAAAAAGCTGACCATCCAAGAAGCTCAATGAACCCCATATAGAATAGACCCCAAAAGAAAAACACCAAGGCATGTCACAATCACATTTGCTAAAACCAAAGACAAAGAAAAAATCTTGTGAGCAGCTCGAGAAAACAAAAAGTCACATACAGAGGAGAAACAATAAGACTAAGCTCGGATTATTCGGCAGAAACCATGCAGGCAAGAAGGCAACGGGATGACATATATGAAACCTTGAAAGAAAAAAATAGGATACAAGATTGTACCAGCCAGATATTAACCTAGGAAATGAACTCTGAAGGACTATCTAAAACCAAAAACAATTGCAACAGGGAACCAGAGAGGTTAATCTGTAAATGACAACAACGTCAGAACAATAAAAGAGGGAATAAACGGTATAGGTATAGAACTTTCTTATGGAGATGAAGGCAAGGCAATACCAAGTAACAATAGGCTGGTTCAAACCTAGGAGATAAGGCTACATTTCAAGGTAACCAAAAAGAAAGTTAACAAACTTACTCATCAAAATAAAGAAGAAAAACATAAAGTCTCAATAAAAACAAAATCTGCAACAACAAATGAGATGATAAATAAACAAACGAAAGGAACTCAGCACAGGACACTATGCTGAGTGAAATAAGTCAATCGCAAAAGACAAATATTGTATGAGACCACTACAGTAAAAACTCATGAAAAGGTTTACATACTAAAAGAAACAATATTTGATGGTTATGAGGGAGAGAACGGGAGGGTATGAAAAACACTTAACAGACAAAAGATAAGCGGTAACTTTGGTGAAGGGTAAGACAGTACACAATACTGGGGAAGACAGCACAACCTGTACAAGGCAAGGCCATGGAAACTCCATAGACACATCCAAACTCCCTGAAGGACCGAATTGCTTGGCTGAGGGCTGTGGGGACCGTGGTCTCAGGGAACATCTAGCTTAATTGGCATAACAGAGTTTATATAGAAAATGTTCTACATTCTACTTTGGTGCGTAGCGTCTGGGGTCTTAAAAGCCTGTGAGCAGCCATCTAGGATACTCCACTGGTCTCACCCCTTCAGAATCAAGGAAGAGTGATGAAAACTAAAGACACAAGGGACATATTAGGCCAAAGAACTAATGGACCTCATCTACCATAGCCTCCACCAGACTGAGTCCAGTATAACGAGATGGTGCCCGGCTACCACCACTGTCTGCTCTGACAGGGAGCACATAAACATACATTGGTTGCAAAATTCTGAACTACAAGCACAAACCTGTTGATGTTGAGTGTATTCCAACTCATGATAACCCCATACGTTACAGAGTAGAACTGCTCTATAGGATTTTCTTGGCTGTAATCTTTATGGAAGCAGATCACCAGGCCTTTCTTCTGTGGTGCTCCTGGGTGAGTTTGAACCACCAAACTTTTAGGTTAATAGCCAAGTGCAAACGATTTGCACCACCCAGGCTGAAAATGTCTGGGGGACATTTTGGGAAAAAGGGGGAAGCATTATTCATACAGTGTGTGACACAAATATAGAATTCATGATTCCAAGAGATGGCATGAACAAAAACACTGAGGGGACTGATTGTCTCATCTTTTCTCAGGACAGAGCAGGTTGGCAGGGTCAGGTGAATTGGGCTGACTGAGGGGGTGAATTTCAGGGTCTAGAGCAAATCCCAGCAGTAATTCCCAGTAACATACTGGTGATGTCTACAGCAAGCAACCAGATCTGGGGTTGGGTTGCCAAGGTTGGATGGACAAGAGGAGATGGGTGAGTCAGGCAAATATTCATGAGCACCAGGGAACCACTGGAACTGGTGGGTACAGGAGCGCAGAACTGAAGTTAGGAGGTGTGGCCCAAAGGACACTCCCAAGCATCCTTGTGCAGGGGCTGCTGACCTTTGAGGGCTTAAGGCCATTGCTCAGGACTGGAGGCTCAAATATACTTGGAACAGATTGGCTACACAGAGAAACTGGCACACACTCCATCTTTAAGTTGGGCATTAGGAAGTAAAATCAATCTGAGCAGGGTCTGTACTTTGTGACCCTTTTGCCACAGAATGGAGGGTGGCCTTAGAGTCTCACCTTTTATAATACTTTGTATTCCAGGCCAGCCCCTCCCCATAGAGGGCTTTCAGGCACATGGACTCAGTCAGAGGGACTCCTACCTTCTTCTATGTTAGGGTGGAAGCAGAGACAACGGGCCTTGAGCTTGCATGGTGCCCTCCTTCACTACCAATGCCACCTCTCAGGACACCCAAAATTCATAGAAACCACAATCTGAGAAGCACCAATGGGAGTCTGGATGCTTGATGAGAACCCAGGGAAGTTGGTGTTCATACACTGGGTAGAATTGTCAGATTGAGTGAATAAAAATAAGAGATACTCAGTTAAATGTGAATTTCAGAACAACAATGAATAATATTTTAGTATTGGTATGTCCTAAACATTGCATGGGACATACTTATGCTGAAAAATTTTTGTGGATTTTCTGAAATTTTAAATTTAAGTGGGTATCCTATATTTTACCTGGCAACTCTACTTGTTGTTGTTGTTAGGTGCCATGAAGTAAATTTGGACTCATGGCAACAGATGTGATAGAGTAGAATGCCCTATAGGGTTTCGTAGGCTGTAATCTTTACGGTTGGGCTCAAACATAGCAACGACTGTGAGTATGGTGCAGGGCCAAGCAGTGTTTCATTCTGTTGTACGCAGGGTTGCTATGAGTTGGAACTGGCCCCAAGGCACCTAACAACAACAAGAACAACAATCTTTACAGGAGCAGGTGGCCAGGTGGAGCCACCGTACGGGTTTGAACTGCCAACCATTAGGTTAACAGCCAAACACTTAACCATTGTGCCACCAGGGCTCCTTGGCAGCCCTGTTACAGAGGCTCGTGTAGAACCAGGTGGCCTGAGACAGCTTCAGGCTCCAGGCCAAAGCAAATCAGGCAAGTATTTTCCTTTGACCCGACCTCTGTGAAAAGTCCATTTTTGAGGTCAGATCCTGGGTCAGCAGAGCAAGTATATGTATTGGATAAAATACAATTTTATTTAAACAATCCTTTTAATTTAGGCACTGGGTTTAATTTAGTTTGTAGCTCACCTATTAAAGTGTCATCTACCGAAGACCTCAAACAGCTTGAGAAATACATACAATTGGAGTTGCTGTGGAGGTGTAGACCGAGCTTGATGCAGCCACAACAAATGTAATCACAGAGTTCTATGGCTTTCAAAGAGCTCTCTTTCTTCTGTTCTGAACTCTCTATACAGACCTGCTGACGGTGAAAGCAATGCCTTTGCTTTCCCTGGTCCCTTGCTGAAGTGACCCGGGCTGGCAGGGGAGTTGACAGTCCATTGGTTTCTGGATAGTGTTACTTGTCAATTACTTATTCATGCTAAATTGCAGAAACTCCTTTTCTTTGTATCAAGTTTTACTTGCTCGTGAAGCAGTTTAAGCCCAGATTCTGGCCCGTCTGTAGGGAACCGGCAGGTACTACAATGTTCACTTGGTCATGTTGTTGGTTGTTGTTAGGTGATGTCAAATCGATTTTCGACTCATAGTGACCCCATGTGATAGAGTAGAGCTGCCTCATAGGATTTTCTAGGCTATAATCTTCATGGGAGCAAATTGCCAGGTCTTTCTCCCATGGAGCTGCTTGAGTGGGTTTGAACGGCCAACATTTGGTTATCAGCCAGGTGCTTAACTGTTGCACCACCAGGCCTACTCAGTCATGGGGAAACACATTTCAGCCTCAGCCAAGGATTTAGCTTCTTTTTCTTTCCATCGGAGACTTATCCTCTGGGTCCTTTCCAAATTCTTCATTATGCTTTATGCTCTGATCTCATTTGAGCTGTAGCCACGTTTACCTGCTTTCCATTCTCTGAACTTGCTATGTTCATCCCCTCCAAATGGAATGCTCTTCCCCTAGATCTTCCCATGGGCAGTTCCTCACCCCCTCCTCAGAGAGGTCCTCTGTGGCCTCCTGGTCAAATTGTTTCTATTACCACATTGGCTTTTTAAAAATCACTTTGGTGGCACAAACTCTTTACACTCAACTACTGATCTAAAGGTTGGTGGTTCAAACCTACCCAGTGGTACAACAGAAGAAAGGCCTGGCTATCTGTTTCGGCAAAGATTACAGCCAAGAAAACCCTATGGAGCACAGTTCTACTCTGTAACATGTGGGGTTACCACGAGTCGGAATCAACTCAAAGCCAATTAAAAAAATTTTTTTTATAGCACTTATCACTACTGTTATTTTCCAGTTTATTTACTTGTTCATTTATTTATTGTCTATCTCCCTCCATCTAGAATGGAAGCTACTGGTACTTAGGATAGTGCCTTGCACATAGTGAAAAACCAGTTGCCATTGAGTCCATTCCAATTCATGGTGACCCAATGTGTGTCCTAGTAAAGCTGCGCTCCATAAGGTTTTCAGTGGCTATGCTCTTTCAGAAGTAGGTCCCCAGACCTTTCTTCTGAGGTGCCTCTGAGTGCACTTCAACCTTCAACTTCAAGGTTAGCAGCAGAGAGTGTTAACTGTTTGTACTGCCCAGGGACTCTGGTTCATAACAAAACAAAACAAAATGAAACAAAACACCATTGCTGTCGTAGAGACCCCATCGGATAGAGTGGAACTGCCCTATAGTATTTCTAAGGAATGGCTAGTGGATTTGAACTGCCGACTTCTTGATTAGCAGCCTGAGCTCTTAACCACTTTGCCACCAGGGCTCTTCAGGAAGGGCCCCACCAACCTGAGAAGAAGGAAGAGATTTTTTTACAGTTCCATTTCTCCCTCAGGGCCTCGGCAAGTCTCCCTCCATTCCTTTTGCCTTCTATGGTACTCACAGGACTAGAGATTAACCTCAGTAGGGAAGTGCTTGGATTGTTTTACATATGAAGATAAGAAAACAACTGAAGCCTGGTCTCACTGTATGGAGATAAAAACAAAGTAGTATTTTGCTTAAGAAGAATGTGTGTAATAACAGTAATCTGAAAATAATGGTATCTACCTTGGTAAAGGCACCCGGGAAAAGAAAAACAATAAATGTGAGAGCTTTGGTGAGTCATAACACCACCTTTCAGTGTCAAAATGGCCCTGAAATCAGATTCAGATAAACTGGTTTCATCAGCTCTAGACTCAGCTGTGCATGTTCCTTCTTATTCCTAGTGCCATTCTCCAGATAATGGCAAGGTATTGGCTACCCTTCAAAACACTAGACTCTGTAGAGGAGGAAGGGAAAGGATTCCTTGTCAGCTTCTTCACCTCTAAATACAAAAATAACTCTCTTCCTTGTGGCACAGTAGGTGTCCTTTACCCTCTGAACATCTACAGATTGCTGACAGGATCAGTGTTTCTCAAAGGTGGTGTCTGGACCACTTGTGGTAGGATTATTTTAAAAGCTTATTTAAAATAAAGACTTCTGGGACTAGTTAGAGACCCAGTGAATCTGAATCTCTTGGGAAAAGCCCAGGAATCTGTGTTTTCAACAGCTCCACACCCTGAGAATTCTTAGGCACATTTGCGTTAAGGGCTCCTGGGCTTGTCCAGCCATATGGCCTTCACCTTATCCTGCTGCATGTATTGTCAATTGACTTCCTTTGTATGAATATCTTTTCTTCCCAGTGGAATTTAAAGGAAAAGAGTTGCTTTTGGCATTTCTTTTTTATTCCCTTTTAAGCCTAGTTCACTGCAGGTTTTCACAAAAACATACTTATTGAATGAAGGAACTTAAATAATTTTCCTTGGTTTGTTGTTGTTGTTAGGTGCTGTCGAGTCCTTTCCGACTCATAGTGACCCTATGTACAACAAAACAAAACATTGCCTGATTCTGTACCACCCTCACAATTGTTGCTATGCTTGAGCACATTGTTGCAGCCACTGTGTCAATCCACCTCGTTGAGGGTCTTCTTCTTTTTTGCTGACCCTGTACTTTACCAAGCATGATGTCCTTCTCCAGGCACTGATCCCTCCTGGTAACATGTCCCAAGTAAGTGACACGTAGCCTTGCCATCCCTACTTCTAAGGAGCATTCTGGTTGTACTTCTTCCAAGACAGATTTGTGCATCCTTTTGGCAGTCCACGGTATATTCAATATTTTTCGCCAGCACCACAACTCAAAGGCATCAACTCTTCTTTGGTCTTCTGTATTCATTGTCCAGCTTTAGCATGCATATGAGGTGATTGAAAACACCAGGGCTTGGGTCAGGCACATCTTAGTCCTTTATCAGCTTGTCTAGCCCCAGAGATCAGCGTGCCCAAGGGAACGGGGAAGAGGACAGATAAGTCTTCAAGGAGCTGGAGAGCCAGGGGATGTAGTAGTGCTGGGAGGACAGGCCTGGATGGGGCATGAGGGCAGAGGTCAGTAGGACAGGACTGGGCTCCCACTGGGAAGGGAGTCAGAGGGAGAGAAAGGGTCTCTGAAGAAAGAGGGCAGTGAACGGAGGGCACTTAGGACGAGCATCACTTCTTTCCTAGTCTCCCTCAGGGTTGCCCCTGAGGCAAAACATATGATGAGGCTGCACAATGACTGTGAAAATTGGAAGCAGCAGCAATGAGGGAAGAGACAAGGAGGATAGAGCAGAGGACTGTAGAATCTCAGAGCAGGGCATAATAACCTTAAAGTTCGTTTTGTTCAAACCTTCTACCAAATAAGAACCTGATCCCCAGCCTCCTTGACATGTGTTTGAGCAGGCCCAGGGAGAGGAAGCTCACTTCCTCATGAGTCAATGAAAGGATTAGGAAGTGCTTTCACAGACTGAAGGAGCCCTGATGGACAGTGGTGAAAGTGCTGTATTGCTAATCAAAAAGTCGGTGAGTTGAAACCACCAGCAGCTGCACGGGAGAAAGATGTGGCTGTCTGCTCTGGTGGAGATTTACGGCCTTGGAAACCCTGTGGGTCTCCATGAGTCAGGATCGACTCGATGGCAGTGGGTTTGGCTTTTTAGTTTTCATAGACTGAGCCACATTCTGCCTTCCTGTGATTTTCTGACCTTTGCTGGTGGTAATCGTTGTCTCTCATTTCTAAACTCTACTTCCTGACAGACATTCGTACATTTGAAGAGAGCTCTTTTTACCTCCCTAAGTTTTCTATCCTGCAGGCTGAACTTCCCTAGTTACTTTTACTTCTCTTTCAATAATTTGGTTCCCTGCCTCCTCTTTCTTCTGCTTGTTGATTTTCTTACATTAAGCTGCCTCTGTCTCCCAATGAGACCCTCTCAGTTTCTGTTGATGACCCCTTCATCTTCTCAGTCACCCAGGCTTGAACAATTGAACTCAGCTTTGCCTTCTCCTTCTCCTCACCCTCATTCTGTTGGGATGGGGATGCAATTCTCCATGGCATTTCTATACATCTTGTGATAGCTTGTATCCTGGACTGTCTCTTCAAAGATGCTTGTATAGCAAATGGCTTGGAAGATAGAAGTAGTGTCTCCCTCCAAGCAGAGAGCATATTTGCTTCTTGACCAGTATAATAAAGATAATGTCTTCCTGTGGGGCAAATGTTGGTCAGGTTTGCTAACAGCCTCTGTAAAAGATTAGAAGTTTCCTAAGCTTAAGTTTCCTCAGCTGTGAAACAAGCCCACTGTGTACCTGATCCACTTGGGTAACCTCTGCATTGCCCCATGGGATTGGGGGGAGGGAGGGTGAAGGAGTAATATAAATATGAAGCTTATATTACCTGCTGTGCTTTGATCAATAAAGTCCTTTTTCTCTGACCCCAGAGTCTGTGTCTTCTGCCAGCACCTATGAAAATGTGGCAGATGAACTTGTTAGTCTGCAAGCAGGGATTCTGACTTATAGTGGCCCTATAGGACAGAGAAGAACTGCCTCATAGGGTTTCCAAGGAGAGGCTGGTAGATTTGAACCTTTACCCTTTTGACTAGCAGTTGTAGCTCTCAACCATTGCACCACCAAGGCTCCTTCTAGAGTAAGGAGGAGGAGAAAAGGATGGACAAGGTTGCCAGGAGAATTTGTATAATTAATGATGAGAATTAGAAGGAGTCCCCAACTGCAATTTATTTTGTCTGAGAAGAAAAATCATGGTCCACTGAAGAAGATGAGGTGTAGCAACCCAGGTGTGAGGAGAGTGGAGAAGGTTTTGAATCATGGCTTCAGAGAACCAGAGTTGCTGATGGAAACCAGGGGTTTCTGGGCAGTGTGGGAGGCTCAGTGGGTTTCAGTGACCTTTCAATATTCTTTCCATGTAGAAGCAATCCCTGTTTTTCTCACACTCTTCATGTTTTGCATGAATCACTTTCTAATTCTTAATACATTTATTTCTGTACCTCTTAACTCTCCTACTGGACTGTCTTTCTACTATTCATGACCATATGACATTGCATTGCCCATAGAAGGGGATTAAAAAACATGTGTAGAATAAGTAAATGAAGGTGGCCTGACCCTATAGAAGAAAACGGGACACTTACTGGGTGATCTGGTCAGTGCAGACGCTGCTGGTCTGTGGACCACCCCTTCAGTAGGAAGGAACTAGGCACAGACATGATGAAGTAGTTAGGTGCTTTCCTCTTCTTATAATGAATGAATGTGTTTGGATTTAAGAGAAGTAAAACAACATGTAATGAATATTGTTGACACTTTCTTTCATACTGGCATTTCGAGAGAAGATATATATATATGTATATATATACACATAGGTATATGACTCAAATCGAGCCCATCACAATTGAGTCAGTTCTGTACACATACCATACCCATACCATACCTGTTGCTGTTGAGTCTATTCTGACTCATAGTGACAGAGTAGAAATGCCCCATAGTTTCCAAGGAGCACCTGGTGGGTTTGAACCGCTGACTCTTTCGTTAGCAGCTGTAGCACTTAACCACTACGCCACCAGGGTTTCCTTCTGTACACATATATATGCATATATATAAAATCATCATGGTTGTGATAATTTCAAAGGCATATTTATACAGATATGTTGTACTGGTGACTCAAATACCATGATGTAAGTTTTGGAAATGGAGATTAACTCTGGGAAAAGTTTTGGAAAAAACAAAGTAAATCTTCCAATTTCCACTGTAGTTTCATTATTGGATAATTCAGTATACATTGAAACTGTGCAAAGAAATCTATGTGTATATGTAAAACAGAGGCTCTAGTCTCAGGAAGCTATAAATAGGTGCCTCACCTAGGCATATCTCTTGGGACTTCAAAGTCATGTGGGACACTGGGCGATTCCTTGTTGTGGCCATCTGTTCCATACATTGCAGAACGTCTACATCTCTGTCCCTGCCCAATAAATGTCAGCGGTGTGCCTCAGCATTGAAACAACCAAAAACATTCCCCAAGCTGCCACAACCCTCCGCCCACCACATGCGCTGAGCACCACTGACCTAGAGGAACTGAGGAAGAAGAGCACCAGCAGCGGGGCTTTTAGAAGCACATTGCATCAGAGCACAGTGCAGAAAGCAGAAGATGCATTTCCCCAGAAGAAGCCACAACCAGCCTGCATCCACTAAACCGAATTTGCAAATCCTCAAAAGATGAGTGGGCACACATAGTTTGCATTCTGTATCACAAAGAAGACAGAAACTGAGTGTACCTTTCCAAGATAAGACATTTTCAGGTTACTACCTAAGACTCAATTATACTTCTTCCTAGGGGCAAATTAGTGCCAATGATGTGTCTATTGCAACTATCAAGTGAAACCAAGGTTATGGCCTTGAGGCCTTGAATAGATGAGGTACGCACGGCTCTACCTGGCTGTTAACTATATCTCCAGCTTCATGTGGTGCCAGGCCCCTTCATGCTTATTCTGTTTGTTTTTCATTTTGCTTTTGCGGTTCCTAGAAGGTCTTTTAGTCCTCAGGTCTCTCTCATATACTGCTCTCTCTGCCCAGGATGTTCTTCTGTCTTCATTTACTTGATTAACTCTGGTTATCTTTCTGATCTAGTTTAAGTGACCCTTCCTCAGGGAAGCCTTCTTGGACCTCCAAGACTAGTACACAGATGGTCCTTCTTTATATATCTCTGATCACAATGTTAATTAACTAGTGATTTATTCTCAAAGTTGGCTTAAAGTGAAGAATTCAGACTCCCCGAGGGCAGAGCCCACGACTATCTTTTAGACCACTTTAGTTCCAGTTCCTAGCACAATACTTGACACTGAGCATATACTCAATACTTGCTTGATGAATACCTGTGAGTCAAAGGGACAGCGTTTCACTTATTTATTTTTAAATAATAAAGTGTACACAGGCCAGGATAAGCTTGGTAGGATTAAACTAAACTAAAAAATACTGTGAGACATGAATGAGCTCTCCTGAAATAAAGAAGGAACTTTGGAATATGGAGAAGTTTTTGGCAGCTGTACAACCAGCAGCTTGACTTTTCGCTTGTAGATTCAGCAAATCCGTTGGGTGCAGTTTGGATATATAACACATACAGTGCGTACATATCAGCTTGTGAGCCCAGGACAAGGAGATGTACAGACAGAGGGAGGGTGGCTCCAGATAATTCGATACAGGCTTTCAGTGGGTGTAGATCAGTATATCTGCTGGTGAGTCAGAAGGAACACTTATACTTTTGGCCCATTGGGAAGTGAATTCCATATTAAGGCGGAGTCCTGGCTTTCTTTCCAATGTTCGTTGTTTCTGGACTTAAGAGAAGCTTATTAATCCCATTCACCTTCAGTTGCCTCATCTGCAGTTGGAGACATGGCCTATATTGAAGATTGGTTAGGAGGGCTGAAACATGGTGGCCAAACAATGTCCTCTGTAAAACTATACAAATATTTTGGTTGCTCTTATTCTCTTTATGTACTAAACAGATTTCTCCACACTGTGACACATTTGATAACACTGGGGAAAGCCTGCAAAGCAATGCCCTTGTTCAGTGATTACACCCTGTGACACTGACCAAAGATTACTGAGTACCGACTGCATACCAGCAACTCTTCCAGGCCCTGAGAATGTAGGGTGGAACAAAGCAAAGCAGGTGGTTATATGAAGCAAACTAAAGCAGTGTAAGGGACTAGGAAAGGATGGAGATAGAGGTTGTCCTATTTTAGATGTGGTCGAGGAAGGCTTCTCTGAGATGGTGACAATTGAGTAGAGATCTGGGGATGAACCATGCAGATCATGTACCAGTACATGGATGAGGTTGTTATTTAATTCAATTCTTTCAGTAATTCTGAAAGGCAGATATTTTTTACAGAAGAGGAAACAGAAGCATAGAAAAATTAAGCATCTTGCCCAAGACAACTGTCATGGATTGAATTGTGTCCCCCCCAAAATCTGTTAACTTGACTAGGTCATGATTCCCAGTATTGTATGATTGTCTACCATTTTGTCATCTGATGTGATTTCCATATGTGTTTTAAATCCTATCGCTATGATGTATGGAGATGGATTAGTGGCAGTTATATTGATGAGATCTACAAAATTAGATAGTGTCTTAAACCAATCTCTGTTGAGATGTAAAAGAGAGAAGTGAGCAAAGAGACATGGAGACATCATACTACCAGGAAAGCAGTGCCGGGAGCAGAGCGCGTCCTTTGGATCTGAGGTTCCTGTATTGAGATGCTCCCAGTCCAAGGAAAGATTGATGACAGGGAACTTTCTCCAAAGCTGAGAGAGAGAAAGCCTTCCACTGGAGCCTGTGCCCTGAATTTGGACTTGTAGCCTGCTAGACTGTGAGAGAATAAATTTCTCAAAGCCATCCACTTGTGATATTTCTGTTACAGCAGCACTAGATTTCTAAGACAACAACACAGCTGGGAAGTGCAGAGATGGGTTGTGTTCTCCCAATACTCTTCTCCTTCAATCACATTACCTTCTCTCTTTTCATCCTCAACTATGTTATTTTGTCCTCCTCTTTCTCTTCCCACCATGACTACTCCAGCCTTTCTTCATCTTGCTCTTTTTCTACCTTAGGAATGGACAAAGGGGGAGAGAGGGAATGAAGAAAACTGATTAACTTCATGTACACATATTCTAACTAAGGGTGCACCCATTTTTCTCTCCGTTTCCCCTGCCACCTTCCTAATCCACGGTATCACCATCTCTTCTCAGAAGCTTCTAACTGCTCTCTCTGCTTCTGATTTATTCTTTGTGCATCAGCTAGCATAATCTTTTAAAAATGTAAATTGGATCATGTCACTCAGTACTTAAAACCCTCCAGTGGCTTCCCACTTGTGCTCAGAATAAAATTCAAACTTCCCACTCTGACCTCTAGCCCCGGCATGATCTGGCCCCTGGCTACATTTCCAACCTCATCTTGTCCTGTTTTCCCCCTTGTGCACTCTGTTCCTGCCACTCAGGTCTTATTTCACTTCCTGAAATACGTCATGCTCTTCCTACAAATCTGTGTCTGGCTAATTTTCTTCATTTTTGAGTCTTCAAATTAAATGTCACTTGCATAGAAAGGCTTCCCCTAATCACCCATCCTAAATTATGTCTCTCCTATTATTTTCTTTCGCTGTCTCGAGAACCTGCAGTAGACTAAGAACCCGTGCAGGCAGAGGCTGTCTGTGGTTGGCAGGCTTCATGATGGACCAATTAAATAGAATAGAATATCCTAGAATAGAATATTCTAGTATAGCATATTGCAAAGATGGTGGGCTATGACTTTTATCCTGCTAACAGACTCTCTGTTGCATTCTTGGCTTGCACACTTTCATGAAGCAACCTATGTGTTAGAGAGAATCAAATTTCAAAACTCATCGTGCATTCTTTTCAACAATGCACGAGTGATCCTACTGCATAAACGGCCCCACCCTTTTTCTTAATTATCAGTGATGCCACATTCATGCAAAAACGCCCTCAAAATGAATAATTCATGGTTTATGGGTACATTTCACTAATATACAGGATGCCATATAAAACAGCATAAATGTTTCCTAATCGAATTAATACACTTTCTAAGCGGTTCAGCTTGAGGCAATTATTGCACTTCCTGGGAGATACAAATTACTTTGCCCTCAGCCTCATGCCAAATAACCCCCCTAAGACACATGCTAATTACCCAGAAATACACTGCCCGCCATAGCTCATTGACTAATTGACAATCAGTTTAAAACTTCAGCAAAAAATCTTAAAACTTAGGCATCACATTTAGCAAGGAAACCAATTTTGTTTATCTTATCATTTTGGTCTGCCTCACTGGCAAAGTTATGGTATGGTTTGTAAGTAATGACTGAGCAGGCTTATTATAATGATCAATGGTGAAAGAACAGCATTCCATCAAGCCGTAAAGCATTTCCATCTCTCATTTCTGTGACTCTATTAAGAACAATTACCAATAATATATCTGTTAATGTGATATAAAAATAGAATGCAACTGTGTACACCTACCCCTCTCTTAATGACTATCTTGTTATCTGATATTTTGCATTTACAACAATAGTAAAAAATCTACTCTCTATTCTGAGTACGAACAACGTATGCCTGGCAGTAAGGAACACTGAAGTGTGAGGCAAGAATAGCGTTGGCTGTGATGGTTAAGGTTATGTGTTACCTTGGCTGGGTCATGATTCTCAGTGGTTTGGCAGTTATGTAATGATGTCATTTGGCAATTATGTAATGACGTAGTTGTCTTTCATTTTGTAATCTGATATGGTCATCCTCTATCTTTGCATAATGCTGATTTTTGCATAGCAACCTGGTCTTTAAAACTTCACTATGTCGATAGGTGAGGTGTAGGGGAATGTAACAGTTATTGATAAGGTGGTGTGTTAAGCTCAGTGTACAGCTGTCACTGACTCCTTTCTCATGCATTTCTAAGATGTGGCCTTTCTTGCTCTATGCCCTTTACATCCTGATCCAAGCATATGTACCCATTTGAGTTCAGGCTGTACCTACATCTGTTCCTCTTGCATCAAGAGTAAGCTATGGGCAAAAGCCAAATCCTCAGGCATTGTTCCTCACTATATTTTCTCTTCCTTCAAAACACTGTTAGAGATGTAACTTCTTTTTGAAGCTATATTAGCTGACCACAAACCCAAACTCACTGCTGTTGAGTCAATTCTGAGTCATAGAGACCACGTAGAACAAAGTAGAACTGCCCTGTAGGGTTTCCAAGGCTGTAAATCTTTACGGCAGCAGACAGCTGCATCTTTTTCCTGTGGAGTAGTTAGTCGGTTCGAACTGCTGACCTTTTGCTTAGCAGCTGACCACATAACCACTGTGCCACCGTGGCTCCTTGTATTAGCTTAACACTACCTAAATCTTGTTTGTGATCACCTCGATTATTCCAGGAGTTGACATAATACTGTAAACTTGTGCCCTGGATTGTCTATTCCTATAGGAAAAAAAAACTGGAAACCCTGGTGGTATAGTGGTTAAGTGCTACAGCTGCTAACCAAAGGGTTGGCAGTTCAAATCCACCAGGCGCTCCTTGGAAACTCTATGGGGCAGTTCTACTTTGTCCTATAGGGTCGCTATGAGTCAGAATCGACTCGACTGCACTGGGTTTGGTTTTGGTTTTGGTATGGGGAAAATCACCTGGCGATGTACTGCTGCAGCCACTTTTGAATGATCTTCAGCAAAATTTTACTTCCAAGTGATATTAATGGTATTGTTTGAAAATTTTCACATTCGATAGGATCAACTTTCTTTGGAATAGGCATAAAGTGGCAGCAGCAGTATATCGACAGGGAACTGCTAGAAATTCAAGCCGGATTCAGAAGAGGACGTGCAGCCAGGTGTATCATTGCTGATGTTAGAAGAATCCTGGCAGGAAGCAGAGAATACCAGAAAGATGTTTACCTGTGTTTTATTGACTATGCTAAGGCATTCGACTGTGTGGATCTTAACAAATTATGGATAATTATTGGGAAGAATTAGAATTCCAGAACACTTAATTGTGCTCATGAGGAACCTGTACATAAATCAAGATGCAGTCGTTCAAACAGAACAAGGGGCTACTACGAGGTTTAAAGTCAGGAAAGGTGTGCCTTGGGTTGTATCTTTCACTATACTTATTCAATCTCTATGCTGAGCAAACAATCCGAGAAACTGGACTTTACGAAGAAGAACGGGGGGTCAGAATTGGAGGAAGACTTATTAACAACCTGTGGTATGCAGATGACACAATCTGCTTGCTGAAAGTGAACAGGACTTGAGGCACTTATTGATGAAGATCAAAGACAACAGCCTTTAATATGGGTTAAACTTCAACATAAAAAAAACAAAAATCCTTACATCTGGATCAATAAACAACATCATGATAAACGAAGAAAAGTTTGAAGTTGTCAAGGATTTCATTTTACTTGGATCCCCAATCGGCACCCACGGAAGGAGCAGTCAAGATATCAAAAGACGCATTGCATTGGGCAAATCTGCTGCAAAAAAAAAAAAAAAAAGACCTCTTTAAAATGTTAGAAAGCAAAGATATTACCTTAAGGACTAAGGTGTACCAGACCCAAGCCATGATGTTTCAATCGCCTCATATGCATGCAAAAGCTCACCAATGAATAAGCAAGACCAAAGAAGAATCAATGCCTTTGAATTATGGTGTTGGCAAAGAATATTGAACACCTAACAACAACAACATAGTGAAAGTGTATTTCAAGTTTCAAAGAATTGATTTATAATTATCTGGGACATGACCCATTCATACATTGGTAATTACCATTATGAGTGTTACAGAACAAACCTGAAAGCGTATAGAGCTATAGGGAGGCAAGCATTGGAAATTGTTGAACTGGCATTTCTATTAGGGTTGTATCTGGCTGCAACCTCAGAATATTCAGCCAGCCGTAGCTTAAACAATTAGGGAATTATTTTTCTCAAAGAATAAGACCTCCAAAGGCAAGAAGTCACCAAAGATCCAGATTCTTCTGTTTCTCTACTTTTCCATCCTTTGTGTAATTGGCTGGTTGCCTCATGCTGTCAAGATGGCTGCTGCAGAAGAAGTGGGCGGGATCTGCACCAGTTGTGTCTAATATTAGCTTAGGTGTCATTAGTTAAAACTGTACTACGAGGCCACATGAGTAGCAAGAGAGGTTTGAGGACAAAATATTTAGGTGGGTACATGCTGACCCTAATAAATCAGGGTTTGGTTAGCAAGGGATGGATGGATACTGCTGTGGGAAATGAAGGAGTCTGTCACAGCTGATGAAGGTCTGTTGGAAGAGATGGTATCTAAGTTACACAGTGCCGCTATAACAGAAATACCACAAGCGGATGGCTTTAACAAAGAGAAATTTACTATCTCACAGTCTAGGAGGTTAAAAGTTTGAATTCAGGATGCCAGCTCCAGTGGAAGCCTTTCTCTGTATGTAGGCTCTGGGGGACGGTCCTTGTCATCAATCTTGCCTGGCCTAGGAGCTTCTCAGCACAGGGACCATCGGTCCAAAGGATACACTATTCTCCTGGCTCTTGTTTCTTGGTGGTATGAGGTCCCCCATGTCTCTCTGCTCACTTCTCTCTTTAATATCTTGAAAGAGATTGACTTAAAACACAACCTAATCTTGTAGATTGAGCCCCACCTCATTAACATAACTGCTGCTAATCCCACTTCACTAACATGGTAGAGGTAGGATTTACAAAACCTAGGAAAATCACATCAGATGACAGAATGGTAGACAATCACAAAATACTGGGAATCATGAACTAGCGAAGTTGACATACATTTTTTTAGGGGACACAATTCAATCCATAATGTGAGGGATGGGTAAGATTTATGTAGAAAACCGAAAAGGGAAGGGGCCTCTTGGTGGACTTACAGTGAGAGTAACTTTGGAAGAGAAATAACAGTGTCTTCCCTAGGAGACTGTAAGGAAAATTTTATTCTGAGAAACAGGAAAAGGTTCTGCCCAGTGAGGTGTGTCCAGTTCTTGAAGGAAATTTCTCTATCCCCATCTCACCTCACACTCACTCCCAATGCCTTGTTGGTCAGATTCAAGTGAACTTTGTGATCAAAGAGAACAAAATTTTAAGGGGATTCTGTTCCTTGCACTTTCCCCAAGCGAGAGACTCCCAACCTTTGTTGCACTTTGGAATCACTTGGAGAAAGTTTTAAAAATCCTGATGTGGAGGTTGTGCCTCAGATCAGTTATATCAGAGTCTCTGGGGGTGGGGCCAGTGGTGTTTTTATAAACAGCTTTTTATGAACGGTTTTATAACAAACTCTCTTAAAAAAAAGTATGTATATATGTACATAAATTTATTTCAAATTTTATAGCTATAATGGATATGTGCATGTAATTTATAAATTATAATGAAATATACAACACTCTTTATTATAGAATACCTTTTACCCAACTGATTGTCAGATAATGCTTTCCTTAACATTTGCTGAACTCGTCTCTTCTAGTCAACTTATAGCTGCAATTCAACCATGATTTGACAAAATCAGACAAGAAACGAACGTTCGAAGACTGTCTTAATTCAGTCATTGACCATCGAGTATAGTTCCAACATAAATGCTGGTTAATATTTTCATTTACATTCACAGGTAAGATGAAAGTGAAACAACGAAGATGTATGTTGGAACTTCACTTATTATCGATGACATGAGAGACTTCTTTGCTGATTGGATAATAGTTTTTGAATACTGGAAGAATATTTACCTCAATTTTCTGTGTTATTTACAATACATGGGCCTGGGTGGCACAAGTAGTTTGCAATCGGCTGCTAACCGAAAGGTTGGCAGTTCAAAGCCACTCCCCTGTGGAAGAAGAGGCCTGACAATTTGCTTCTGTAAAGATTACAGCCGGGAAAACCCTATGGCCCTTTAGAACAGTTCTACTTCGTAACATATGGGGTCACCATGAGTTGGGGAGTGACTCCACAGTAGCTAAAACAACAATTTACAACACACTGGTTATAGGCATGATACACCTTTAGGTTTAATCTATGTCAACTTTCCTCCATCACATTCTTTAGTCTAGACCAGGTGTTAGCAAAGTTTTTCAACAAAGATCTAGATAGTAAACATTTTAGGCTTTGTGGGCTTCTCTTTCTTCTCTTCTTCTTCTTTTTTTTTTAAACAATCCTGTAAAAACGTAAAAACTTGTGGGTCATACAAAAGCAGGCTGGATTTGGCCTGTGTGCTGTAGTTTGCTGACCCTTGGTCTAGACAACAACAACACAATAAATCAAGCCCTGGTTTATAGGGTTTGCCAATTTCTGTGGTGTAAATACTTCACGAGGCCTATTTCAGGTTATCAATGTGATGGCAATATGGTGGCACTGAAAGTGGAATTGGGAAGAGAGTTGGGAAGAGATGCACAGCAGTCCATAACTAGTGTTTCCATCATTCAGATGCAACAGACAACCTGAAAAGGAAAAACAATAGTAAAATGGTTAGGAAGTGATAAGTTTTGAGTATTCTTTACCTGTGCTTTTACTGAAATGTATTTAATTGTAAGTTTATATAATAAATGTAATTGCATATTATATAAATTATGTAAATTATATAAATTTTATATATAATAACTATATATGCTTATTATATAAATTATGATTGTGTTTAACAAATAGTTCTGACAATTCCTGAAAATTTAACAGTTGTCTCTTCGTGAGCTGGTAAAAAGGGGTTCAGCACACCACCGCTGGGTGGATTTGAACCACCAACCTTTCCGTTAGTAGTCCAGTACTTAACAGTTTGCACCACTCTGGGACTCCCCTGTTACAATTAACCACCTTCAGTACTTTTGAACCTCAGCAATTCACCAACCTTAGTCTCGAATATTTATTTGCAACCCTTGGGCCACATTCCCCAGCCTTCTTTCTGGAACTAGTATCTGGCACACAGTTAGTACACAGCAGATATAGAAGAATGAAGCTTCCAAGGACAAACCAGGTTCCATCATGGATCCATGAGTAGGTGAGACCAGGTCATGAAGGGCTTTGGTGCTAGTCCCTGGTCATCTGCTCTCAATTCATTACTCACTTTCTCCCTGAGGCACCAAGCTCCTGCAGGCTTCCATGTCAGCCGACTTCTGAGTAGCTCGGTCTGGGAAAAGTTGGAGAGGAAAGAAGCCAAGGCATTCCCTCCCGCCCCTTTTTTCTGCTTTGGGCATCATCACCAGTAATGGCTGTGTTTTTTCTAGGTTCCAGCTTCATCTTAGCAGCCATCTGCTATGATTTGGGGTCCAGCAGGCAACTCTGGGTCCTAGGTTCTGGTATCAAATTTTCTCTTTGTCCTTCCAGCCTGAGGTACTGGTTTCCTACTGGTGCTAATCTTTGGATTGCCTTACCATCCTCTTTGCGCTTTCATCTCTCCCAGCACCGTTATAACTGCTCCCCTGTATTAAATTCCCTCTCTTGGGCTCTTTTATTATTGACAGGATTCTATTGGATTCAGCATGAAATGCTGTACAGGGAACTTTGACTTTGTCATGCTTTATAGTGGACAGTAGGGCACCATTAGAGGTTTTTGAGGAGGAAAGTGATCTTATTAAATGGAAGAAATGGATGCTGTAGGAAGATTCATTTAGCAGAGATGGAGAGAATGGCTTCGTGGCTCTATGGACTGCCTGGATGATTTGTAGAGAGCCTTTAGGGGTCTTTGAACACTCTATAACTACAGTAAGGCCCAGGCTACTAACGTCAGACTTACAAACAACTCATACTTGCCCTTAATGTTATGTAAATTTGCCCTCACTTTGAAACTGTTAACAAAAATATCACAAGTACAACTAAGGAGCCCTTGTGGCACAGTGGTTAAGTGCTAACGCTGCTAACCCGCAGTTTAAATCTACCAGCCACTCCTTGGAAACCCTATGGGGCAGTTCTGTTCTATCCTATAGGGTTGCTATGAGTCGAAAAGAACTCAACAGCAATGGATTTGGTTTGAGTTTGAAACGGTTGAACCAACCCCACCTCACAACAAATTCTTCATCACAATCATCTTTACTTGCTGAATGTACAGTTTTTAAATTGTTGAAAGGGCTTCCAGCCTTTTCTTGCACTAAATTAAGGCCAAATAAGAACCATATACACCTGCTCTGACCTACCTGCAATTTTGATTTAAAGGCAGACTCGGGAATGGATCTCATTTATAATCCGGGGACTGCTTGTATATGCAAAATTGTATGCATATGTGTGTAAATGAATTTTCTCTGGGGAGAGAACAATAGCTTTCATCATATTTTTCTATAGGATTCCAAAATATGTTAAGAACTATTGGACTATAAGTAGGAAGACCAGTTAGGAATCTAAGTAACTCAATGTACCAGTCCAGGTCCCAGTAAGACATAGAATTCACCTGTGATGGTTCCAATGGAAAGATGTTAAAGAAGGGACTGCATTCAGCAGTATGACAGGGTTAAGTGAATAAGCAAGAAATGCAAAGGCATCCAGAGATTAGCAACAGTGGGAAGCCATTATCCCATAGGACTGAAGGGCCAGGGAAGTTGGAGCCCTGGAAGAGGGGCCACTCATGGAAGCAGGCGCTGGAGGGAAGCAGCCTCTTCAGAGATGGGGAATCACAGCAGGGAGGGAGGGAGGAAGGAAGACACACCTTGGGATCTCTCCTCCCATCCTCTGAGGGACCTTTGGTTCTTGTGTACCCCAGTCTAACCCACAGGAAGTCAGCTGCCAAAGGAGCCTCGGTGATGTGGTTTGAGGGCCAGAGCAGGGCAGAGAATGCAGGGGAATGGATGGACTGGGACAGAGCAGTGTTAAAGGGGAATAACCAGCATATGGAAAAAAAAAAATTTTTTTTTTTTTTTTTTTTGCATATGGAGGTTACATTAATTAGAACTTCCAGAATTGTCCAAGAAGAAAATTGACACAAGTCATGTTTAGCTGGTCCTGGCACCATGTCTTACCTGCTGGTTTCTGGGTTCTGCTTTTTATCTGATGCTTCTCCACTAACTTGGCCCTGCACAGTAAAGCTAGATAAAGAGATGCAAAATACTGAGGGTTTTTGTTGTTGTTAACAGGGCCACTCACAAGCCCTGTGACCCTGGAAGTCACAAAATGTCTCTGAGCCTCATCCAGGGAGTACGGAGGTTAGATGTGATGTTCTCTGTGGTGCCTCCTGGCCTGAGAGTTTTATAATGCTTTAGAGGGGTCTTTGGCTTCCTCTCTATTAAAGACATTCTGTGTCCCGGCTCCTTCCAAACAGGTGAGCGATCTTCCCTTTAATACTTTGACGGCTGGAAAAGAGCAACGACAAGGGTTATCGACAACAGTATCCCTGGCCCTCTGAGGAGAGGATTGCAGATTATTAGCATTTTACCTACTTTGGCTCTGCTGTTTATTGCCAGGATTTGTAGTGAAATGCCTTAATATACGTTTGAGTCTACATATTACCCAGGCCAAAGGAGGACTAATTTGAAGCTATGTTTGCATTATAGTCTGTGTTCTATAGAGACTGAACATAGAGAAACACCCAGAAATTTTCACTAGGCTGGTGGTGGAGGGAACTGAGGACTTTTGCTGGAGGGAGCTTGCTTTTATATGCATTCTGGAGATTTAATTTTATTAACCGATGCAAATGATCTGTCCCACAAATGTAAAACAAAAGGACAAGAAAATCATCCCTGTGTCAACACCAGGATGTCTGATTTAAAATCCCATTCAAATAACTCTCTAAAAATGATCAGACACTGAATACATTATTTTTCTGACTTTGACAAAACCAGTCTGCACAAAGCAGCAGCCCCATGAGGTTACGGATAAACCAACCCTGTTAAAACTTCAGCGTTTTCACGTCAGTCACAGATTTTCTTAAGGGCCAAGTCACTGTTTAAGGACTAATGCATTTGGAGAGAGGGGGAGAAAAAAAACAAAAAACCTGCACTCTGTTATTGGCAGAATCCCCTTTATATACAGGGAATTGGATCAGTTTGACCCTGATTGTGTTGCCTTGCTTTATTGTCCTACTTCAAACACAGGGCCCTGGGCATCATCTTAAGGAAGGGGCTGATTGAACTGTCGGCCTGACACTTGTCAGCTGTGGATAATACGGGTTTCATTCTGTCATGCTTTCACATAAATGAACCATGACAGAGATAGACTGTTGAATAGAAAAAGCAGTTTTACTGTGGATAACCTTTCTTGAATGAATGCAACCAATAATAAAGTCTGAAAAAGAAAGGACATGTTCCTTAGGAAAGTAGTAAAGTTCAGAACGAAATGGTTTATTATCTTTTGGGGGGAAGCCATCAAAAATTATCCATTTATCAAAGCAGGTTATTGAGAAAAAAGGTAAAAGTGCTATGATCATCACAAAAATGACGGCAGTTGAGTCTATGAGATCTTCAATATAATATCACATAAAAAAACCTAGTTACAGCTCACCAGGACTGAAAAAGGAGGCATTGTTTGTATACCAAAGGAATCTGCAACTGTTCTTAGAAAATGGTGGCACACATCTTAATCAAAATAACTGAAAAGAATCTGAAACTCTTTCTTTAATCCTTTAAAACATTTCTTCCCTTTTATTTATTTATTTTTAAAACGGACTCCCAGTAGAAATTGTGGAAACTCTACATTTCAATCAAGACAGTCAAAAGAATGATTTGAATTTACAGGCCTGTAATTGGAACAAATTGGAAACAAAAGAAGAGCACGTTTAAGCCACGTGATGTGGCCACCGTGCTGTTGTGTACAGTATGCGAGAAAAAAATGATGTTTCTTTAAAGCAAAGCTAACTCCACAGCAGTCTCCAAGCAATTTGCATAAATGTCTCTACCATGATTTTTTTTTATTTATGGGCCCTAAGTTTCTAATTAAATACTAATTAATACTATCACCAGAATTGTCTCCCATCCCCAGCTCTTCATAGCTTTGTCACTTTGATTAATGCACAGTCATTTATTAACTCATTTAACAAGCCAGGGTGCCTCATGACAAACTAGATTAAATTATCCTCATAACAGTCTCATTACTGGAAAAAAAAAGTGGGGGGGGAGTTATAAACTTAATAAAAATTATCCTCAATAATGTTAAAGATTTTTCACCATACCCTTAAAAGATAGGAATAGGTTTCTTGTTTGATTTATAATATATGGAGTTGTATAAAGCATCCATTAATAAAATTTATAAGTTCATTTAAGCTTGCACATTACAGTAGTGCGGTAGCCTTGGGTGCTTATTATTTAACTTTTGCTGTAGTTATGAAGATAATTAATGTTCTGACCAGACAGGGACTGAAATACCCACTAGAATGAGATAATTAGAGACATAAATAATGTTTAGGTTCTCGTGTGCTGCTTTTTAAATTAATTGTTTTGTTTTCCATCCAAACTTGATAAAGAAGAAAATAAGAGTTTACCAAGGAACTGTGCAATGAAGGTGAGATATTTTCTCTGGCAGATTAACAAATGCTACAAAACCTCACCATTTCTGGTTTGGAGGAGGGAGTAGCTGTGCCAGGTGTTTTGTCTGTTTCTGAGGAAATCATGTTCCACCCTCCTTGCTCTCTGGCTCCCTCTGATGGCCAGGCCCTGGTGGCAAGCACACCTTGCCATGAGGCCTGCTTGTTAGCAGACAGGTAAGGAAGCTGAAGGGGCATGAGTCAGAAATGAGAACTGAAGGAAGTCTCTTCATTAAGTGGTGGGGTAAACTTCTTATCTTTGTCAGACTCCAAGGAGAGGGTGCTGAACATGACTACAGCAGCAAATTTTTCTTGCTGACAAGGTAGAATACAGGAAGCTGGGGCCCAGGCCCTGTTGGTCTCAAAACGAATACGTATAATTACACTTAAAACATAAGCGGAGCACTGACCCTCAGTGGGACTGTTGATTAAAATACCCATTCAGCATGTTCTGAGGGCATATTTTCTTCGTTTTCAGTTTCTTGCTAAAATAGCACTCTCATGAACGTCCCTAGGTCATCTGGTGAGAAGGACAGTAGAACTATATCTACTGAGAAAAATGTTTGCACTTTCAGCTTCCTTTTGGTTTGTGGTGTTCTGACTATTTTGAGTAGGGCTGCTGGAAAGGGGTGGTAGCTCACTGGTCAAAGTAGGGAGCTGAAACCCTGTCTGGATAAAAACTTGACAGTTTATAAAGCCCTTTGACAAGCTATTCCTGCCCCTCAAGAACCCTGTGAGACCAGAAGGAGGGGTTGTTACTATGGTTGCCAAAGAGTCAAGTGGTGTTTTCAGTTCACACACTGGTCGGTTGATTACTTCATTCCTGGGAAGAGCGCTGGGCTCCATTTCTTTTGGTATCAGATGTTCTTCATGCTGTTTCTCTTTTCTGCCTCTCACCTCCATTTCTTCTCCCTCGCACCCTCCTTCTCCCTCTCACCTTTTTCTTTTATCCTTGGCTCAGAGCAGAGATAACAATAACTCCACTTGTTCTCATACTAAAATAGCTCACTTGTCAGAGCTGCATGAGGACTGATGCCACAGAAATTCTCTGAGCAGAAGAGTGGCTCAGAGAATTTTCTGAGTGAAGAGTGCTTCAAGGTCGTAATCATCTCCAATTCACACGCCACCCCTCCCCCCCAGGTAAGTAGATGGCCAACATCTTTATTATTGGTAAATTTTATTTAGCATTAAGATCTCTATCCTTGTGAGTCTGTTAGTAGAGGCTTATTAGTAAGTCGATGGTGGCTTTGGCCAAGAAGAGGTCCACATTAGGCCAATCTCAGTGACCTGATTCACTCGGTCTCCTCCTGGCAACCTTGAGTTCAATGTTGCAGGGGGTGTCCAGTATATATCTTGGGAAAGTAGACCAAATCAAGTTACACGGGGCCTCTGGGATCCAAATGAGGAGATGTTACAGATTAAAGTAAAAGCACACTAAGGAAAGAGCTCTTGGTCAGCACAAGAAGTTGGAAGCCCGGCCAGTCTTCTTCCTGTTCAGGCTCTTCTATTTGAGTCCCCGTTGACTTCATTATGATGGCCTCAGGAGTGCAGGGGAGGGGAGAGGAATGGTGGGGAGATGGATAGAGGCTGGGGATTAAAAATGCTTAGTTGGGAAGAACAGAGGAGAAGAGACTGTTTTTCAGTAGTTCTCAAACTTTAATGGGCAGAACAATATTTAAATGCAGATTCCTTGGATCCAGTTTCAGAGTTTCTGGTTCAGTGTGTCTGAGATAAGGCCCAGGAATCTGTGTTTCTTACAGGCCTGTAAGAGATTCTAATGCTCGGACTCAGTCCATGGGCCACTAGTTACAAAACACTGGACTAGGAGGGGGAGAAAGAGAAAATGAAAGACTGAAGGGGAAGTGAAAGAATTTTTCCCAAATCAGCTTTACTCCCAGAGAAAGTGCTCTAGCTCTTTTGTGCCTTCTATAAGTTCTGCTTACAGGGGGATGCCTCTCCTGGTGGTGAGCAGAGGGGAAAGAGAGGGGGTGAAAGGCATCCTCCAGGGACCAGAGGGAAGCTTTGTCACAACCTCATCTCCATTGCTTTCACCAGCACCTCTCCTAAGGGCTTATCCTGGCAGCAGTGCCAGTTCATATTGGTCCACCTGAGGTTGCTCCTTTAAGACTTGTCTCTCTCCCCTGCCCACTTCTTCCTGGGTCTCTCTGATAACTAAGGAGCTAGCAGGAGTCTGAAGGACATGGAGGTGCAGCTCTTCCCTAACCCAGGGCTGCTCTGAACACTTGGGTGAAGAGAAGGTTGTTTGGAGGGGCCCCATTTCTGCCTCCATAGCAACTCCCTAGAATAGTCGGGATGATCTAATCCCATTTAGGAGGTGTGAAAATAGCGTTTAATTAAACTGCCTCAGGCACATGCTGCCTAATGTGAGTTGGAGTGGGCTGTGGAGTGTCTGGCTTCTGAAGGCCTGGCCTATTGTTTGGGTCACAATGGACAGACAGAGGTGCTGTGAGGGCAAGTAACCCTCACACAGCTTCAGAATTAAGGACGTGCCCAGCTGGTGACTTCCTGACCTATTGGGGCTTTCTTTGTTATGCTCTTCATGCCTTTATGACCATGAGCCAGAGTGTCAGAGACATCACAGTGTCTACACAATTCAGCTCAACAAAGTTTGTGAGCCACAGGCAAGTGCCAAGCACTGTGCTGTGTGCTGGGGGTACAACAATGAAGGAAGTTTTCTTGCTGATCTGGCTTGACTGTGAGCCCTTTGAGGGCTAACAGTGACGTTGCACTGGACTGGGGGCTCTGAAATAGTTAAGTCCAGAGCTTACCTGTTGTTGTTACGTTAGGTACTGTTGAGTTGGTTCCAACTCATAGTGACTCTATGTACGACAGAATGAGACACTGCCTGGTCCTGCGCCATGCTCACAGATGTTGCTATGCTTGAGTGCATTTTTGTGGCCACTGTGTCAATCCATCTCACTGAGGGTCTTCCTCTTTTTCACTGACCCTCTGCTTTACCAAGCATGGACATGCTAGCCATTAACCATTATATATTTTGTGAATTGAAAGCAGTATCTGATGGTTTTAGTGATTTTTCATAAACATCAGGCGACCTTTTCTTCAGTCTTTTTTTACAAGTCATTTCTCTGACTTTATTGGTGAGAAAGACATCCTAGATCTCCCTGTAACAGTTCATTAATGGAGATAAAGCACTATTTTAGGAATTAGAACATGCCACCTCTGCCACTCTGCCCACGCCAGGGTCCTCCTCTTTAGGATTTTCGTGACAATGACTACTGTGCCGTTTAACAGAAATACCATAGCTGCAGCATCCAATGAGGTGGTCCTTGGTACCTTAGTAGGACCAGTGATGCCTTGTTTCATTCTATCCACAAAATCTCCAAGCACAGCATCACAACCAACTTCTGAGGAGCTTTGCATAATGTTCTCAGCTGTCTATGATCCTTCTACGTGTTCATTCTTGGGAGGGTCATTGCAAGGGTTTTGAATGTCTGATAATCTTTATACCAGTTTTTTCATCTTCATTAGTTGGAATTAGTGAGTCCAAGGCTGGAATACACTGAAATCAAGCAGAGCCACCTCCTACAAAGAGGCCTCTTCAAAGGCAGCAGGAGTAGCTTTTGGAACATTTGGAGCTCTTCATTTTCATTTTTTTTCATATACTGTATGTCACTTGTCCCACAACCTTCAGTATAGCTGCTGTATATCAACATTTGCCATATGTTTATTCAGTAGCAACTTTCTTGAATACATTTTCAATTTGAGACTTATAACCTTTCCCTTTCTAGGACATGGCATCACCTTTGGTCACGATGACTTTTCTAAGGCTGAAATATCTTCACAATTTAGGGTCTACACCCCTTCTTCAAACACCTGCAAAAGCATTTAAAAATGAGCCAATTTCAGGGTATAAAATTTCAGGGTATAGTTATTCTTTATTATACCAAATTTATTCATAATACATTATGCAGGTGTTTTGATGAGAATCCTGAAACATCTTGGGACACCATATTTCTCTGAAATGTGAGTATTTAAGACCATTGCTATTTCAAGACTAAACTTGTACATAGAGCTTTTTATTGCATTCATTTGCTTTATTTCATTTAATGCTCATAACTCTGTCAATTAGCATTAGCTTCATTTTGCAGATGGGAAAATGGAAACTCAGAGAAAATTCACCAAGGTCACATACTTAATAATAGGGCTAGGACTAGACCCTGGGTCTTGATCTAAGTCCACTGTTCTCTCTGCTAGATAATTCTGTTTTTCAGAATTGAGGACAGATTAGTCAGTAAGATCATTTCTGATCACACACGACAGGTTAATCTGGAAGAGACCCTACACTGTATCGCTTTCACCGCCTACCTCCCTAGACATCTAGTAGATAAGTAGTAAGCAAATCGTTTTCAAATGTTAGTATCTAATTATGAAAAATGTAAGTTCTAGGACTGTATACCTATAAATATTATCCCTGGAAATAAAAGTAACATTTTGTAAATGTACCAAAAAAAAGGATAAATTTGCATGTTATTCTTGTATAGAGACCATGCTAATCATCTCTGTATTATTCCAATTTTAGTATATGTGCTGCTGAAGGAGATGCTGGTGGCATAGTGGTTAAGTGCTGTGACTGCTAACTGAAAGGTTGGCAGTTTGAATCCACCAGGTGCTCCTTGGAAGCTCTATGGGGCAGTTCTACTCTATCCTATAGGAGAGCTATGAGTTGAAATTGACTCGACGGAGATGGGTTTTTTTTTTTTTTCGGGTGCTGCTGAAGCCAGCTCTAGTATTTTTTAAAATGAATATACTACAACAGAAAAGTGTATTACATATAAACCCAGTGCCATAGAGTAGAACTGCCCCACAGAGTTTCCAAGGAGCGCCTGGCAGATCTGAACTCCCGACCGTAACATATACATATATACATATGCATATGCATATACATATACATATACTTTACATATAGTAAATATATACATATAACATATACATATACTTACATATAGTAAAGGTAAATATTATTTTGTGAAACTTTTGTTTTAGTTTCATGTATCTGTACATATGTGTGGGTCAGGATGTAAAGTTTATTTCATACTATGGTTTCTGCTAAAAAAAAGTTTGAAAGTCACTCACATGGTAGACAACACATTGGAAAGTAGATTAAGATACTTGATTCTAGTCTCTGCTCTGCCAGCAACCACCTGCGTGAGCTTGGTCTAGGAACTTAACCTCTCAGGCTTCCATTTCCTTATCTTTAAAATGAATAGTTTGGGCTAGATTATTTTTGAGATCCCTCTCTTCAAGAGTCTATAATTCTGGCCATTCTTTCATATCATCAGTGAAATGCAAAAGCCTTCCAAAGGGAAGATGGGTGGAAAGAGGTGACAGGAGAAGAAAGGATGCCTGAGCCAGCTGTAGTTCCAAGGCTTTGCACCCCGGCAGCTGTTGCCTAATATTTATTCTTGCTGCTTGTCATCACACTGGTAGTACCCCAAGATGTTGCTGACATGAGGGTGTGAATGATGACCACAATTAAAGCCAACTTGGAGGCCTATGGACCACAGTGGAGGTAAGGACTGCCAAACATACACACCTGGTTCCAAGCTTGGCACTGTTAGGTGCTCAGAAGCAGTTTTAGATGACAAGTATAATGAATATTCCAAGTGGGAAGCAAAGGAAAGACAACCTAAATAGAATGAGTTGAAACTTAGAAGCCATATTCCCTTTACAATCTAAGTGGCCCTGGAGTAATAAAGACCTTACTTGGAAATAAATATGGGAAGGAGGTACAATTTCAGGAAATAAGCAATGTGAAATGCACAGTGTGTAATTCCTTCCCTGGTATAGACTAACGCTTGGTTTTCTATAAAGAACAGGGACCTGTTATCACTTTTCAGTCATTTGATGGATAAAATGTAAAGTTAAATTTCATAATGGAGAAACACCCAAGAGATTGTTTGCTTTTTGTTAATACAGAAGAAGTCTTTGACACTTTGAGTGCACGTGCACATACACATACACACGCATACAGGCGAACTGATAAATGCATTAAATACATAAATTATTTATTGTTCCTGGGACAGCATTCACCATGACAAGAAATGAGATGTATCTGTGTGATATGCACACACATGTAGAAATTGAGGAAGTATTTTTTTCTCTGGTAGAAACATAATGCTAGAAAACATCTTGCCTTTGAAAACAAAAGTACAAAGAAGTTCCAACAATTGAAGGTTATAGTTTTGAAAATCTTCTCATTATTCATTGCATTTGCAAACAGGGGATGGAGAAGACAACCATCTTTCTCAGCCTGGGTCTCTTTAGCATGCTTCAATTTAATGTCACCTACTGGGTAAGACTTAACAAGATGTGTCTGTTGGCTTGAGAAAAACAGGTTGACAAGAGCCTTGTGTGTCAGAAAGCAGATCAAAAGTGGATTTGGTTGTTGTTGAGCATTGTGTACTTTTAAAGAAATAAATTAATAATTTAAGTCATTTTGGTACATGTGTAGGACACTGAACTGACTGTTCTGGGGCCTAATGCCTGTCTGCTGTCTAGGTGAATCATAGATATTGTCATGGAAACACCCCTACCTAGCCCCACAAATGATTCTCTTCCAGTCATTCCAGCTAGGCTGAAGAGAAAATGTAACCTGATGGTTGACCTTGGCAATGCAGGAGGTGCTGCTGGACAGAATGGGGGAAGAGATGCACTTGCCAGTCTCTGCTTTGTGTAGGAGACTGGGTAGATTTAAGAGACAAATACCTTTCTGGTCATGACCCACCACAACTGGAACTAAATCTATGGGCCAAATGGGGGAAGTTGATCTAGCAGCTTCTTCAGTTACTCAGTTTACTTTCAAAAGACAAAAACAAAACAAACCCCAAAACCAAAACAAAAATAATTCCAAAATGAGGGGTAGCCAAGGTAGTGGATTAGTCAGACACACCATGCTGTCCCTCTGTAGCAAAGACCGAAGTAACCAAGTGAAAAAGATACAGATGACAATCCTGGAACCCTAAACAGCAAATGAAAGGATAAAGAATTAGATTGAACACTGACTGGAAGAAGAAACTGAACAAAAATAGTGAAAGAGGAGAGATATGGAGCAGAGGTGCCCTGCCAGCTGGCCTGGCACAGCATGGCCATCTTGAGACAAAGCCAGCAGTGATCCTGGGTAAGAAGCACAGGAAGGCAACTTCACAGAATTCCCAGTAGGAGACTGAGAAACTGTCTAGACATATCTGGAGTGAAACAAGGTGAGCAGGACATGAAATAGAGCTAAAGAGGAAAAATGCAGGAAGAAGGGTGAGAGCTCCAGGGATCCTGATGTCCAGAGAACAGGAAGGGAGCAAGGACCCAGAAACAGGCTGATTCACCAGTGGAGGTCCCTGACCATTACGGCAGGTGGCACACATGGAGTAGTAGATTCATAGAGTATCAGCAGGAGATCCCCCACCTAATTGGACTCTTGGCAACCCTAACTTTCTCACACTTGGTTGGGGCCAGGTCCCAATTACTGGCTGCGGCCAATGGAAAGTGTCCAGGCACCCTTGTCCTGTGGCCAGGGGAGCATGCTGTCACTCCCCCCTACTCTTCTGGTGATCAGTAGCATGAACCCCCCATCCCTGCTACCCCAACCACCAGGGACCATAGTATGAGCTCTCCCCTTCTTCCTACCTAGCCCCATCCACTGCCCCCGGTACCCACACAGTGAGCAGCAGAGAGCAAGTGCTCTCCAGCTTCCCACCCTACCCCTCACCCACTGACCCACTGAGTGGGTAGAGAACATGGGACTGTGCTCCCAGATACCTACCACACTCACCTTTCCCGTCTACGTGCTGAGGAGTTGGAGAGCATATGACTGCACTCCTGTGGGCCCTCCCCACCCCCCCCCACCCTGCCTATTTACCAGATGGGTGGAGAGTGTTCCTGCACTGCTGGCTGCCTGCCCCCCAGTCCTGCCCACCTGCCAAGCAGGTGGAGAGCACACCATGCTCATGGACTGCTACTCTGCCCAAGCCCCACCAACCCACTGAGCAAGTGGAGCTTGCTGCCATGTTCCTGGCTTCCCACCCTGCCCTCCCCACCCTGCTCACCCACTGACTGAGTAGAGAGTGCTTCCATGCTTCTGGCTGTCTGCCACACCCCTCACCTACGACCCTGCCCACCTGAAGAGCAGCCGCAAGCACTCCTGTGCCCCTGGACTGATGACAGGCAGAAGCCAGCATCTGCTCAGCCTGCCCTCAGCTGTTTCACACACCCAGGGAACAGCGACACAGGCTTGCCCTGCCTGCCACTGTCTTGTCCACCTGGAGACAGGTGGTGAGTGCTCCCATGATGCTAGTCAAGCAAACATCGAATCCCACCCTGACATATCAAAATGAAACAAAAGAAAAAATCAGCATAAAACACAAACATACAATCAGTATATAAATAAAATAATACCTTAAAGCCTCAGAGACAGAGAAATATAACAAATCATATGAAGAAACAGGATGAGATGGCTCCAATAAATTACCAAAATAAAGGGGCAGAAAACATCCCCAAAGAAGAAATGGTAATAGAACTACCTGATAAGGAATTCAAAAGACTTATTTACAGGACACTCAAAGACATCAAGGAAAACACAGGCAAAACCCTACAATAATTCAGAAAAACACTACAAGAATAAAATGACAGGAGAAACAGACAATTAGAAACCATACAAAAACAACTAGAAATCCAGAAGATTAACAATAAAATATCAGAAATAGATAACTCAATGGAAGGACAAAGAAGTAGAATTGAATCAACGGGAGAAAGAACCAGGGAAATAGAGGACAAATCCTTTGATACTAACTTGTTCGAGGTTGTTGTTGCTGTTTTGTTGTTGTTGTTAGGTGCCATTGAGTCGGTTCCGACTCATAGCAACCCTATGCACAACAGAACAAAACACTGCCCTGTTCTGAGCCATCCTTACAATTGTTATGCTTGAGCTCATTGTTGCAGCCACTGTGTCAATCCACCTTGTTGAGGGTCTTCCTCTTTTCCACTGACCCTGTACTTTGCCAAACATGATGTCCTTCTCCAGGGACTGATCCCACCTGACAACATGTCCAAAGTATGTAAGATGCAGTCTTGCCATCCTTACCTCTAAGGAGCATTCTGGCTGTACTTCTTCTAAGACAGATTTGTTCATTCTTTTGGCAGTCCATGGTATATTCAATATTCTTCTCCAACACCACAATTCAAAGGCATCAGTTCTTCTTCAGTCTTCCCACTGTCCAACTTTCACATGCATATGATGCAATTGAAAATACCATGGCTTGGGTCAGGCACACCTTAGTCTTCAGGGTGATATCTTTGCTCTTCAGCACTTTGAAGAAGTCCTTTGCAGCAGATTTACCCAATGCAATGTGTCTTTTGATTTCTTGACTGCTGTTTCCATGGCTGTTGATTGTGGATCCAAGTAAAATGAAATCCTTGACAACTTCAACCTTTTCTCCATTTATCATGATGTTGCTTATTGGTCCAGTTGTGAGGATTTTTGTTTTCTTTATGTGAGGTGTAATCCATACTGAAGGCTGTGGTCTTGATCTTCATTAGTAAGTGCTTCAAGTCCTCTTCACTTTCAGCAAGGAAGGTTGTGTCATTTGCATAGCGAAGGTTGTTAATGAGTCTACCTCCAATCCTGATGCCCTGTTCTTCTTCATATAGTCCAGCTTGTTTGAGGAACAATCAGAAAAAAGAATGAAGAAGAATGAAGAAACCCTAAGAGTTACGTTGAACACCATCAAGAGGAGTAATTTACGCATAATAAGAATTCCAGAAGGAGAGGAAAAAAGGAAATGTATACAGAAAGAATCTTTGATGATACAGTGGCTGAAAATTTCCCAGATATCAGGAGAGATGAGAAAGTTACCATCCAAGAACCTCAACGAACCCCATAGAGCCCATCAAATATCACCAAGACATATCATAATCAAACTTTCCAAAACCAAAGAGAAAACAAAACAAAACTCTGAAAGCAGCTCATGAAAAACAAAATTTCACAACAAAAGGGCATAAATAAGACTGCTGATTTCTCATCAGAAACAACGTAAGCAAGAGATAAAATGTGGTGCAGGCTGCACCCCAGAGAAATTCCCTTTACACTGGATCGGGAAGTTGACCTGAGTAAGGGTGGTATTACAATCCCACCCAATCCTCTTAACGTAAAATTACAGTCACAAAATGGAGGGCAACCACACAACACTGGGAATCATGGCCTAGCCAAGTTGACACATATTTTTTGGGGAACACAATTCGATCCATGACACAGACCAACCTTACAAGAAATATTAAAGGGAGTCCTTTGGATAGAGAACAAATGACATCAGACAATGACCTGAGATAAAGACACATGACAACATCATCCAGATATCAACCCAGAGAAAGACTTCATAAAAGCAAAAAAAATAAATAAATAAAAATGAAGCTAAAAAACTGACTACAGGGAACCAGAGGAATTAAGCTGAAAATAATGACAACTTCAAAATAGAAAAGAGGAATAAAATAGGTAGTTATAGAACTTCCATATGTAGAGGAAGCCAACAGGATTTTGAGACATAACAGACAGTTTTAATTTTAAGAGGACTAAATTAAACTTCAAAGTAACCACAAAGAAAGATAATAAACCTAATCACCAAAATAAAGAAGAAAAGACTCAATAAACACAAAAATAACAATGATTGCTAGGAAAAGAAAATCCATATATAAAAAGAACTCTTCACAGAAAATTAAGAGGAGCAAAGAAACTGTTAACACCACAGACACACATACACAAAAATAACAAAATGACAGCAATGAATCCATACCTATCAATAATCACGCTGAATATAAATGGATTAAATGCACCAATTAAGAGACAGGCAGTGGCAGAATGGATTAAAAAAAAAGATCCATCAATAGGTTGCCTACAAGATACACACCTAAGACACAATGACATAATCGAGGTAACGATCAAAGGATGAAAAAAAGTATCAAACCAACAGTATGCAAAAGAGTGCAGGAGTAACAATATTAATTTTGGATAAAATAGACTTTAAATCAAAATCCATTTAAGAGACAAAGAAGGGCATTACATAATAATTAAAGGATCAATCCACCAAGAAGACATACCAATAAAAACATGTGTGCACCCAATGACAGAGCTCCAAAATACATAAAACGAACTCTAACAGAATTGAAATGAGAAATCAACAGTTCTATAATAATAGTAGGAGATTTTAACGTACTGATTTTGACAATGGGCAAAACAACTAGAAAGAAACTCAATAAAGATACAGAAGATCTAAATAACACAATCAGCCAACTGGACCTCATAGACATATACAGAACATACCACCCAACAGCACAGAGTACACATTCTTCTCCAATGCACACAGATCATAGACCATATTCTAGGCCACAAAGCATACCTGAAAGATACAAAAACATCAACATAATTCATTGCATCCTCTCTGATCATAACACTATAAAGCTAGAAATCAGTAACAGAAAGTGCAAGGAAAAAAATTAAATATGTGGAAACTGAATAACACCTTAGTTAAAAGCTACTGGATCATAAAAAAAAATTAAGAATGAAATAAAAAAATTTGTAGAATCAAATGAAAATGAAGGCAAAACACCTGGGACAGAGCAAAAGCAGTGCTCAGAGGAAAATTTATAGCAATAAATTCACACATTGAAAAAGAAGGAAGATCCAAAATCTATAACTTAACATGACAACTTGAACAAATAGGAAGTCCACAGTCACCAGAAGAAAGGAAAAATAAAGATCAGAACAGAAATAAATGAAATAGGAAACAGAAAAACAATAGAAAGAATCAATAAAACTAGAAGTTGAAAGGATTAATAAAATTGACAAACCACTGGCCAAACAAAGAAAAAAAAATCAGAATATGCAAATAAACAAAATAAGAAATGAAGAGGGTAATATTACAACAAAACCAATTGAGATAAAAAGGATTATTACAGAATATTATGAAAAACTGTGCTCTAAGAAATTTGAAAATCTAGCAGTGGACACATTTCTAGAAATGCATTATCTACCTAAACTAACACAAGCAGAGGCAAAAAAACCTAAATAAATCCACAAAAAAGGAGAAATTGAAGAAGTCATAACAGAACAAAACAAAAGAAAAACTCCCAGCAGAAAAAAACTCCAGTCCAGATGACTTCACTGGAGAGTTCTACCAAACTTTAGGAGTTGACGCCAATTCTACTCAAACTACTCCAGAAGGTAGGAAAGGAAGGAATACTCCCTAATTCATTCTATGAAGCCAGCATAACCCTGATCCTAAAGTCAGGCAAAGATACTACCCTCCTCCCTCCCGCCCCGCCATGCACACACAGACACACACTCACAAAATTACAGACCAGTATACCTCATGAATTGTTATAGTTAGGTGCTATAGAGCTGGTTCCAGCTCTATAACGACCCTATGTACAACAGAATAAAACACTGCCCCATCCTGCACCGTCCTCACAATCAGTTATCCTTGAGCTCAATGTAGCCACTGTGTCATTCCATCTCATTGAGGATCTTCCTCTTTTGCCCTGACCACCTACTTTACCAAGCATGATGTCCTTCTCCACGGACTGGTCCCTCCTGATAACATGTCCAAAGTATGTGACACAAAGTCTCAACATCCTTAATTCTAAGGAGTATTCTGGCTATACTTCTTCCAAGACAGATTTGTTCATTCTTCTGGCAGTCCATGGTATATTCAATATTCTTCATCAACACCATAATTCAAAGGCATCAATTCTTACTTGGTCTTCCTTATTCATTGTCCAGCTTTCATATCCATATGAGGTGATTGGAAATACCATGGCTTGGGTCAGGACACCTTAGTCCTTAAAGTGACATCTTTACTTTTGAACACTTTAAGGAGGTCTTTTGCAGCAGATTTGCCCAATGGACTATGTCATTTGACTTCTTGACTGTTGCTTCTATGATGTTGATTGTGGATCCCAGTGAAATGAAATCCTTGACAACTTCAATATTTCCTCCATTTATCATGATGTTGATTATTGGTTCAGTTGTGAGGACTTTTGTTTCTTTATATTGAAGTATAGTCCATACTGAGGCTGTAGTCTTTGATCTTCATCAATAAGTACTTCAAACCCTCTTCACTTTCAACAAGGTTTTGTCATCTGCATAATACAATCCTGATGGCTGTTCTCCTTCATATAGTCCAGCTTCTCAGATTATTTTCTCAGTGTGCAGTCTGAATAAGTATGGTGAAATGATACAAATCTGACACACAACTTTCCTGATTTTAAACAATGCAATATCCCTTGTACTGTTTAAGTGACTGGCTCTTGGTCTATGTATAGGTTCCTCATGAGCACAGTTAAGTGCTCTGGAATTTCCATTTTTCACAATATCATCCATAATTTGTTATGATCCATACAGTTGAATGCCTTTGCATGGTCAATAAAACACAGGTATTCTGTGTTTTCGTAGTCAATAAAATACTGGTATTCTCTGCTTTCGGCCAAGATGCATCTGACATCAGCAATGATATCCCTCATTCCGTGTCCTCTTCTGAATCTTGCTTGAACTTCTGGCAGTTCCCTGTGGATGTACTGCTGCAACCACTTTTGAATGATCTTCAACAAAATATTACTTGTGTGTGAAATTAATGATATTGTTCAATAATTTCCACATTCTGTTGATTCACCTTTCTTTGGAATGGGCATAAATATGGATCTCTTCCAGTTGGTTGGCCAGGTAGCTGTCTTCCAAATTTCTTGGCATTGATGAGTGAGCACTTCCAGAGCTGCATCTGTTTGTTGAAACATCTCAGTTGGTATTCTGTCAATTCCTGGAGCCTTGTTTTTTGCCAATGCCTTCAGTGCAACTTGGACTTCTTCCTTCGGTATCATAAGTTCTTGATTATATGTTACCTCCTGAAATGGTTGAAGGTCAACCAACTCATTTTGGTACAGTGACTCTGTGTATTCATTCTTTCTATCATCTTTTGATGCTTTCTGGGTCATTCAATATTTTCCCTGTAGAATCCTTCAATAAGGCAACTAGAGGTTTGAATTTTTTCTTCAGTTCTTTCAGTTGAGAAGTGCCAAATGTATTCTTCCCTTTTGGTTTTCCAACCACAGGTCTTTGCACATTTCATTATAAAACTTTACTTTTTGCCTTTTGGAGCCGCCCTTTGAAATCTTCTGTTCAGTTCTCTTACTTCATTATTTCTTCCTTTCATGTTAGCTATTCTACATTCAACAGCAAGTTTCAGAGTCTCTTCTGACATCCATTTTGGCCTTTTCTTTCTTTTCAATGACCTCATGCTTTCTTCATGTATGATATCCTTGATGTCATTCCATAACTCGTCTGATCTTTGAGCATTAGTGTTCAATGCATCAAATCTATTTTTGAGATGGTTTCAAAATTCAGGTGGGATATACTTAAGGTTGTACTTTGGCTCTCGTGGACTTGTTCTAATTTTCTTGAACCCCAACTTGAACTTGCATATGAGCAATTGGTCATGTGTTCCACAGTTGGCCCCTGGTCTTTTTCTGACTGATGATATTGAGCTTTTCCATCATCTCTTTCCACAGATGTAACTGATTTGATTCCTGTGTGTTCCATCTAGTGAGGTCCATGTGTCATAGCTGTTTGTAGTTTTGAAAAAATGTGTTTACAATGAAGATGTTTTGGAGCTTGCAAAAATCTATCATGTGATCTCTGGCATCATTTCTATCACCAAGCTCATATTTTCCAACCACTGTTCCCTGTTCTTTGTTTCTAACTTTTGGATTCCAATCACCAGTAATTATCAATGCATCCCCTTTGCATGTTTGATCAATTTCAGACTGCAGAAATTGGTATAAATCTTCAATTTCTTCATCTCTGGTCTTAGTGTTTGGTGCATAAATTTGAATAGTATTTGTATTAACTGGTCTTTCTTGTAGGTATATAGATATTATCCTGTCACTGACAGTGTTGTACTTCAGGATAGATCTTGAAATGTTATTTTCGGTGATGAATGTGATGCCATTCCTTTTCAATATTTCATTCTTGGCATAGTAGACCATTTGATTGTCTGATTCAAAATGGCCAATATCAGTCAATGTCAGCTTATTATTGCCTAGGATATCAATGTTTATGTGTTCCATTTCATTTTTGACAATTTCCAGTTTTCATTGATTCATACTTTGTACATTCTGTGTCCCTAATATTAAGTCATGCCATAACAGCAATGAAGGTACTGAAAGCTTGACTCCATGCACATCATTAAGGTGGACTTTACTTTGAGGAGGCAGTTCTTCCCCAGTCATATTTTGAGTGCCTTCCAACTTGAGGGGGTCATATTCTGGTACTACATCAGGCAATGTTCTGCTGCTACTCATTAGTTTCTCAGTGGCTAATTTTTTCAGAAGTAGACTGCAGATCCTTCTTCCTAGTCAGTCTTAGTCTGGAAGCTCAGCTGAAAACTTTCTACCATAGGTGATCCTGGTGGTATTTGAGATACTGGTGGCATAGCTTCCAGCATCACAGCAACACAGAAGCCATCACAGTATGACAAACTGACAGACACATGGGGCCCTTTTGAATATAGACACGAACATTCTCAACAAAATTCTAGTCAACAGAATTCAATAGCATATCAAAAAAATAACACATCATGATCAAATGGGATTCATACCAGGGATGCAGAGGTGGTTCATCATTAGAAAATCAGCTAACATAATTCACCACATAAATAAAACACAGGAAAAGAATCACATGATCATCTCAATGAAGAAAACACATTTGAAAAAATCCAACACTCTTTCCTAATCAAAACTCTGAGAAAAATAGGAATAGAAGGGAAATTTCTCAACATAGTTAAGGGCATATGCACAAACCCAAAAGCTAACATTATTCTCAACAGAAAGAGATTTAAAACATGCCCCTTGAGAACAGAAACTAGACAAGAACACCCATTATCATCATCCCTATTCAATATTGTAGTAGAAGTCCTATCCAGAGCAATAAGGCAAGAAAGGGAATTAAAGGGCATCCAAATTGATAAGGAAGAAGTAAAACTATCCCATTCATGGATGACATGATCCTATGTATAGAAAATCACAGAAACCCACAAGTAGGTTATTTGAACTTAAAGAAGGGTTCAGCAAAGTGTCAGGATACAAGAACCACACACAAAAATCAGTTGGATTCCTTTATACTAATAAATAAAAGGAAATCAAGAAAACAATGCCATTTACAATAACCCCCAAAAGGGTAAAATAACCTAGGAATAAATCTAACCAGGGATATAGAAGACTTATACAAAACAAAACAAAACTATAAAACACTACTGTAAGAAACCAAAATAGACCTACATAAATGGAAAAACATATCATACTCATGGATTGGAAGACTTAACGTTGTGAAAATGTCAACACTACCCAAAGTGATCTGTAGATACAATGCAACCCTGACCCAAATCCCAACATCATCCTTTAGCAAAATGGAAAAACTAATCTCTAACTTATGTGGAAGGGAAGGAGACCTCAAATAGACAAAGCATTACTGAAGAAGAATAACAAAGTAGGAGGCCCCATATTCCCTGATTTCAAAACTTACTATACAGCCATGGTAGTCAGAATACCTTGGTACTGGTACAACAATGGTCACATAGACCAATGGAACAGAATTGAGAACCCAGAAGAAAATCCATCCAACTGTGGAGCACTGATCTTTGACAAAAGGTGGAAGTTCATTCAATGGGGAAGAGATAGTCTTTAATAAATGGTGCAAGCAAAACTGGATATCTATTTGCAGTAAAATGAAACAAGATCCATACCTCACACCATATGCAAAAACTAACTCAAAATGGATCAAAGACTTAAATGTTAAACCTAAACTATAAAGTTCCTGGAAGATAACAGGGATAAAGCTAGGGGTCCTAATTTACATCATAAACTATCACATGTAACTAAAATTGCACAAACAGCAGAAGATAAACTGGATAACAGGGACCTCCTAAAAACTAAATACTTATGTTCATCAAAAGACTTTACCAAAAGAGTGAAAAGAGAACCTACAGACTGGGAAACATTTTTGGCAACAACATATCTGACAAGGGTTTATATGTAGAAAATCTCAACACCTCAACAACAAAAAGACAAACAATTCAATCAAAAAATGGGCAAAGGACATGAACAGACACCAAAGAAGACATTCAGGTAGCTGACAAGCACATGAAGAGATGCTTGCAATCATTAACCCATTAGGTACGCAAATCAAAACTACAGTGAGATACCACCGCACCCCAGCAAAATGGCACTGATCAAAATAAACAAAAAAACCAACTGAAAACAACAAATACTGGTGAGGTTGTGAGGAGACTGGAACTCTTATACACTGCTGGTGGAATTATAAAATGGTGCAACCACTATGGAAACTGGTAGGGTACTTCTTAAAAATCTTAAAATAGAAATACCGTATGATCCAACAATCCTGCTATTAGGTATTTATCCTAGAGAAATAAGAGCAGTGACACAAGCAGACATAGACACACCCGTGTTCATTGCAGCATTATTCACAATAGCCAAAAGATGGAAACAACTTAAGTGTCCATCAGTGGATGAATTGGATAAGCAAATTATGATACGTGCAAACAATGGAACACTACACAACGATAAAGAATAATGATAAGTTCGAAACATCTTATAACAAGGACATTATGCTGAGTGAAATAAGCCAATCACAAAACGACAAATACTGTGTGATACCGTTTTCATAAAAAGTCAAGAATACGTTTATACACAGAAAGCAACATTCTTTGATGGTTACCAGGAATAGGAGGAGAGGGGAGGGAGAATCATGTACTAAGTAATAAAAAAAAATAGACATGTGTTAATTCTGGTGAAGGGAAAGGCAATATACAATATGAGAGAAGTCAGCACAAGTTAGAATTTGACCAAGGCAAATAAAGACACTGAGAGGTACACAAGAATAAAGGACAACTATGGTAATGACTATACCACGTACAACTCTGCAACAATGGTTATAACAACCTATAATCTGTGAGTCGTTGCATAGGTAGATATGTATGCTGTATAGATGTGGGAGGGTGTATGGAAGTGCATGAGCATGCATATATGGGTATAGTTGTGGGTAATTGTATATACATATTTGTGCTGGATGTATATCCATATGTATAATAGAGCACATGGGGGCACAGTTATGGAAACTTCTTAGACATATTCAAACACTCCTTGGGTCTGAGTTACTAGGCTTGAAGGCTAAGGACCATAGTCTCGGGGGACATCTAGCTCAATTTGCATAATTCATAAAGATAGTGTTCTATATCCCAGTTTGGTTAGTAGTGTCTTGGATCTTAAAAGCTTGTGAGCAGCCATCTAAGATACAACTATTGGTCTCTTCCCATCTGGAGCAAAGGAGAGTGAAGGACACCAAAGACACAAGGAAGAAATTAGCCCAAAAGACTAATGACCTACACGAACCACAACCTCTTCTAGCCTGAGACAAGAAGAACTAGATGGTGCCCAGCTACCACTACTGACTGCTCTGACCAGGGACACATTAGAAGGACACAGTTAGAATGGGAGAAAAATGTAGAACAAAACTCAAATTCATAAAAAAGACCAGATTACTGGAATGATAGAGACTGGAGGAAGCCCGGAAACTATCACCCTAAGGCATCCTTTCAAACTGAAACTGAAGCTACTCCTGGAGGTCACCTTTCGGCCAAATAATAGATTGGCCTATAAAATTAAACAGTTACACCCATGAGGAATGTGCTCCTTGGAAAAACCAACTAAATGAGACTAAATGGATAATATTTGCCCAAAAGCGAAGACAAGAAGACAAGGAGGAGAAGGGGAACTGGAGGGATGGAAATAGGGAACCCCAAAATAAAACCCATTGCTGTCAAGTCAGTTCCGACTCATAATGACCTATAGGACAGAGTAGAACTGCCCCATAGAGTTTCCAAGGAGCACCTGGTAGATTCGAACTGCTGACCTTTTGGTTAGAAACTGTAGTACTTAACCACTACACTGCCAGAGTTTCCAGAAATGAGTAAGACAAGGTGGAGTGCGGACACATTGTGGGCATAGCAAGTAATGTCATGGAACAATTTGTATATGAATTTTTGAATGGGAAACTAATTTGCTGTGTAAACTTCCACTTAAAGCACAATAAAATGTTAAAAATAAAAAACCCAAAGCACAAAATCCCAACAAAAAAAGAAAAAAAAAAAAGCCTCCAGCCTATACTAACCAAGTGGCCGTTATTTTTGGCTGTGGGTTGGGTTGGTGAGACACTCTTTGGCTGTCTGTCACTGTACACAGCAGTCTGACTGGAATTTTTGTGAGCCGGGAAAGAGATGGCTATATTTGGCCTCTGGAAGGGAAGTTGCTGAGATAGAGAGGCAGCTTTGGGTCACAGGGTTTGAGCCCATACCAACAAGAGGTAAAGCAAACTGACCCTATTTCCAGCTGAGGAAGTGGGTGGGGCAACACAGCTGAAACCTTTGGCAGGGTCATGGAAAAGGTCTGTAGGTGAATGCACCAAGCTATTATCAGAGAAGATTGTTCCAGTTCAAAGAGGCCTGCTGCCTTTGGCTGACCTGGACAGAAAGGCAAGATGCATGGGTTCAGCTATAGTGCCCACGAAAGCAGGAGTCGTCATGATCTGTTTTCCTTCATTCAGCGTGTACAGCACTCAGCTTGGGCTTTTCCCAGGTATCATACTCATGAAAGTTTCTGTGACTTTATTTACTAGTTATGATTCATATGCCTTATGTTCTCTACTAGATTGTGAGTGCCTTCTTTTACCTTTATGACCCACCTACCTAACACACCCAAACCAAACCAAAAACCCATTGCTATCCAGTCAGTTCTGACTCATAGCAATCCCATGTGTTACAGAGTAGAACTGCTCCGTAGTGTTTTCTTGGCTGTAATCTTTATGAAAGCAAATCATGAGGCATTTCTTCCACAGCATGCTGGGTGGGTTTGAACTGCCAACCTTTAGGTTAGGAGTCAAGCACAACCATTTGCACCACCTTCCACACTCCCCCCCCCGCCCCCCAAAAAGAACCTGTTGTGTCAAGTCGATTCCGACTTATAGCAACCATATTGGACAGAGTAGAACTGCTCCATAGAGTTTCCAAGGAGTGCCTGTTGGATTCGAACTGCTGACCTTTTGGTTAGCAGCCATAGCCCTTAACCACTGTGCCACCGGGGTTTCCAAACCCAAAGACATATAAAAAAAATCAAACCTGGACTTAGGTTACTTTCCCCTTTAAGCTCTTGGTTATGAATCCATAAAATAAATTATTAAATCTTCAGTTGTGTTATAAAAAGAATGATGCTTGAGTCATGATAGAAAAAAACATTATCGTTTATGAATATACCAGTAAAATACCCATTTTGTAAGGCTCATTGATTTATTTCCAATTCGAGAAACCACATCGACATACCAAATGGTTCATTAGATATTCATTATACCTCCTTAGCTGCTTTTATTAGAAGTGCCAGCGGTGCCAGTGGCAAGGTTGGCGTATCCAGGGGTTAAATCAATGCTTGAAACTCATCAGTTTCTTATAGGCAGCTATGGTTTAAGGTATTTTGATGGTTTTATAGAAATGTTTTACCCCATTAAAAAGCTATAACTTAAACTGTGGTGCAGGGCAAGCACACACTAGATGATAAATGGCTTTGTGTAAGAGATTTCAAATTTGTCAAATCTGCATTAAAGAACTATATTTGAAATTGGTTAGAAGGTTGGGTGAATTCTCCAGGTGAAAATGACATTTGTTTTATGGATCCCTCTGAAACGATTCCCCCAGAGTTTTCTTTCGAATAAACCACGTCCAAGTTCAGCACTTCAGAAACAGCTAGTGTGGTGGAGATCGCTGCTTTTCTGATTCCTCTTTTCAGAGAAAAGGGCTGGATGTCTTCATCAGAAAAGGGAGTGAGGCTAGATGATTAGAAGTGTAAGTCTTTATACCAATTCATTCGTTCATTCATGCAGCAATTACTTATTGAGCAGGTCCTCGGCCTGTTCTGGCACTAAATGAACAGCGACATATGAAATCTAATCCTTGTTCTCATGGAGATGATATCCTAGAAGGAGAAAGACCACAAACAAAGAAGATCATTTCCTGTATTGATAAGTGCTATGAAGCTATGAAGTGTTGTAGGAAGTGATTGTGGGCAGGTTGCAGCATTAAAGCAAGCTCCTCCGAGAAAGGGTCATTTCAGCTGGGCAGAAGTCACCTGAGTGAAAGCTTGGAGAAATAGCGTCCTGGAAGGGCAGATAGAAAAGGCTTCAACGTGGCAACGCGATAGCATGTTTGAGGAAGAGAAATATCAGTCTTTTCTTTGTAAGTCTTCACTTTTATTTCTGCTAGAGCTGTGAATACTCTGAGGCAAGAAAATTAATGAGATCTAAAGAAAGGTCAGGGTCAAGGGGGCTGTAGAAGTATGCAGAAGTAGGGGAAATAAGAGGGCAGGGAACACTGGGTTGGAGGGTAGATCAATATGTTAAGGTAGACGAGGCTATGCTGTAGTAATGAATAAAACCCACATCTCAGTGGCTTAACAAAGTCTGAGTTTATTTCTGGCATCTGTCATGATCTGATATAGGTGATCTGATCTGATGGCTTACCTCCCAGGGACACAGATTCTTGTCATCATGTATCTCCACTGTCTCAGCGTCCTTTATTGCCAGCCTCATGAACAGAGAGGGGACAATGAGTGGAAGATTGTATTGAATGTTCAAGGTACCAGGTTTGTACCACTCACATGACTCTAACTGTAAGGAAGGCCAAGAAATACAGTCTTCCTGTGTGCCAAGGGAGAAGTATCTGAATTGGTGAGCATTGAGCCAGTCTCTGCCACAAGAGAGAAAGGAGGAAAAGAGAGGCTTCTACCACTTTCCTAGAATCCTCTAAGACCTGCCCTGCACAGGTACCATCCTGCCCAGATGAAGGGGCCAGGATGAGGAAGGACTGTCTCACAATACACTAGACAACATACAGAAGAAAAGAAGTCATAATTTCTGCCCTGAAAGGGAACTTGTCTAGATGAACCCCCTAAGTTTAGGTTCAACCTTAGTCATTTTGCTGGTTGTTGAGAGTCTAGAGGAGAATTCAAGTTTGAGGCTAGAGACTCCTAACTCCTCTTTTCAGGCATTTAAGGCTTCTTTCCACCTGGCTTTAGCCCATGTCCCATGCAAGCCTACTTCTCACACCTCAGAACTTCCACTCTAGCTTAGCCAGACTTCTTGAGGCTTCCCATCCAATAGAGAATGGCCTCCATTCTCTGTGTTCTCACCACTCTTTTCCTGCAATCCCTGGTCTCACCTCTTTTTCCAAACCCTACTGGGCCTTCTTATCTTTGTGGAACCTGTCCTGCATTCTCAGACCTCAGCCCTTCAGGGTTGTGTGTCTCACTCCCATACATAAGCAGTTCACTGAATGGGCTCACTCGGTACAGTGTAATCACAAAGTAGCTATTCCTCCTACTCGACTTTGAGATATGCCCATGTGGCTCCCTTTTTCCCAACCTTTAGAAACATCTCATGCAGATGCCATAGCTTCTGGCTCACTTCCGACTATTAGAACAGTATCAATTTTGATAATGAGATTTATTTTCAAATATTAAAAGTCAAGTACAGTTTACACAAAACTACAGTCTCACCTCCAAATCAAGGTTACTTATTTAAGCTTAAGCTTATCAGGGATGTATAATGGGGGACAAGAGGTTGCTGTGTACTTTCGACCTCATCTCTCTTCTGTCTTTTCCAGGGTCCAGGTTGGTGATGGTGAGACTAGAGGAAGAGGGCCAAAAAATATATATCTCACATCAAGGTTCCCTTTTGGCTAACATGAGAAGCCACACATGCCCTTCATTCTGGCAGGTGATCACCATCGCTTTTCTCATGGGGTACATTTTGGGGTATTTTGAAGAGCCCCTTCCTACTCATCACCTAAACCTCACACCTCTCTTCCTCTTATTCTGTCCTGACGTGCTGGCCTTCCTTCATGTTTCAGTGGTGAAATGTTCCTTCCTGCTTTAGAGCCTTTGCATTTTTATTCCCCCTGCCTGGAATTTTCTCTCCCTCTCTCCTTACCCAGGAACTCCTTGTCATTTTTTTAAACCTCAGCTTAGGCATAGTTCTTTGAAGAAGCCTAACCTGAGCTTTCAGCCCAGGGTAGGCCCCAATCATGCAATCTCATAGCTATTGTAATGAAGACATTCATTGTGAAAGTAGTTGTTTAACATTGTCTTCCCCACTTGAATGTGGGCTCCATGAGGGCTCATTTAATAGATATTTGTAGAAAGAATGAATAAATGGATTTGCCAATAAACTCATGAGTAATTTGACTTGCCAAGCAGTTAGTGGGTAATCAATAAATATTTGTGTAATAACTGAAATTGAAGGCAGAAACCATGTCCGTTAATCTCTGGATTCACTATATGACTTATTATGATGCCTCCACATAGTAGGGGTTCAGTAAATATCTGTTGCCTAGGTGTCTTAAGCAACCTCATCAGAGTTAACCCAAATAATGGAAAATTGGCTACAATTCTGACACTCCCCTCACCCCACCATGCCTTATGGAAATTGTTTTATTTCATCAGAAGAGTTACACTGTTATCTTTGCAAATATCTATGCCAGCCAAGGCAGAGTTCCTACCTTTAATCAGTTGACTTTATATTCTATAGTCCAGAAGAAGCGTGACTATAGAAGGAGACATGGATAATGTGACCAGAAACCCAAAGAATGACTACTTCTAATAAATTATCCCTCGTTCCCTTTAGTATACTTTCACCTCTATGATCCCAACCAACCCAATTCTTGGTTCCCCAAACTGCGTCACCATATGTGCCTTCAACCTGACTTGCATGAGGACTTGTTTTATTAGTCACAATTAGTTGCAGGTGCAAAGACTGAGGGCACAACTAACTGTGTCTGGAATCACCTCCTCATACTCACATTAAACACTTGCACACTCAGAATTAGGTTCAAGTGGTTAATTGCACCCGGAAGTAGGTAATTGCAGGTGCAATTAGCTGCAAGTGCAGTTTTTCACCGGAGACTAATTGCTCCCAAAGTAAGGAGACAGGGATTGGAAATTCAGTACTGAAGGCATATGCGGTTACTGCGACCACCTGTGATGTTAACAGTCCTTCCCTCTCCCAACTTGGGGTGCGGTGGCCTCCCTTTGGTCTTTGTGAACCGTTAGAAGCTTAACTCCTTCTGTATGTTTGTTCTACAGCATTCTCTTCTCCAGTTGTATCTTCTTTCCCTTACTGAGGTCCTCTTTCTTCAGAAGTTCTACCTTCAATGGCTATTTAAAAGACATTTAGTCTTCCACTGTTCAACTGTACCTAAAACTCCACAGAACATAAGTAAGAAACGGTCAATAACTTGGGCAGTTTCTCCACTCTCTCTGTTGCCATTGAGTCGATTCCGACTCATAGGGATCCTATTGGATAGAGTGGAACTGCCCGTAGGATTTCCAAGGAGTGGCTGATAGATTCAAACTTTCGACCTTTTGGTTAGCTGCCAGACTCTTAACCACTATGCTACTAGTGCTCCTTAGGCAGCTTAGTGTGTCATAACTTCCAATTAAGTCTTGAACACATTCCTTGAGGAGTGGCATTTGGCCATGGAAGATGAAAGCTTTTCTCTTCAGCTGAGGAGGAGCTGGATGGCTTCACAAAAACACCCAGATACCTCTCTCCACTGGCAGATTCAACCTGACACATCTTTTCTTTCTAGATTTTCTCCTATATCCATGAAAGTGCAATCAGAAAAACAGAAACCACCATTGTTTTCTTTGTCTTTTAATGATTACAAAATTAAAGTACTGTTGGGAAAAAAAAATCAATGTATTTTAATTTAAATTTGATACAATAGACTAACCAAGGAAGCTGCAACTGTTAATACCACTCCTGAAAGGCTTTTGTGAATGTAAATGTTATTTTGGTAAGGAGCTGATCACCAGTTATTTTAACAGAGAGAATTTAATAGAGGGAATTAATTAAACTAATATTGTCGGACTGAAAAGGTATAAAAAGAACATCGGTGTATTTCAGAGACAGTAAATATAGGAAGCATCTGCCCAACTCATCCCATAAGGGCTGGAGTTATTAGAACCTAGAAGCACAGAGGAGAGCCCTGCAGAGCTGGAACACAGACCTCTGGTGAAAGAGTGCTGACTGGCTGGCTCAGGTTCTTCAGGTGCTTAGAGGAAGGACCACAAGGAGCCAGGACCCAGAACTCTGAGGAGGGGACACCATCCAGCTCTTTCTGGAACCTCAGGAGCTTGGAGAAGAGACCCTGCAGAGCGGGACCCAGGCTTCTGAAGTGGAATGCTGCCCACTTGGTACGTCATGGTGAACACATACTATACATTGCAGTGTGCATTTACAAAGGAGGAAACCATGGAGCCTGGGGCTTGTGGTCTAGGTTTGAACCAAACCAGGATGAGGCATGAATTGATATAAGGGAAGAAAGTAGTAGCCACAGGAAAGAAAATAGCATGAAGAAAGCAAATTAGAGACTGTGCCGGACATGTGTGTTTATGTGTGTCTTCTTTTCTCTATGTCCAGCATTTTCCTTTGCATGGTGTTAGTCATCTCATCATGAAGAAACTGTGTGTGTGTGTGTGTGTGTGTGTGTGAGAGAGAGAGAGAGACAGACAGACAGACAGAGATAAAAGGAGGAAGGGAGGGAAGGAATAGAATTGTGAATGCAAGTCAGTAGTGGTCTTAAGATGGTGGTGTCAGCAGGTGTCCACTGGCAGCCTTGACCGGCCATCCCATCAATAGCAAATTTCCTTCCCTCCCAGCTCACCTGGCTGGATAATATCCTCTTTTTCCTTTCCTGCTGACCTCCTGACTTCCATGGAGTGCTGATTCCAATTCCCTGCTTAGTCACTGGGAGGTGGGATGAGATCCCACTAGCTAAGCTGGTGGCAGCCTCCCTTGAATGCCAATATGATGGGGCCATGGACCCCTTTGAATTCCTCTGGCTATTGAATCTGCCATTGTTTAGATTCTGTGGTGTGTGCGGACTGGTGACAAAGCCTGGGTGAGGAAGCAGGAGAGATGACAAGCCAGGGGGAAATGGGGAGGGCAGGAAGGCCTTTGACTTGGCCTGGGCACCTGGTGGAGCTTACTGCCCCAGACAGGCTCCTTACTCCCAGGCTCTGGCTGTGAGCTGTGAAGGTCACTCTGTGCTTGCTGCCCGCAGGAAGGCGATGTTTACCACGCAGCAGACCCAGGCTTCCTTAATGGATGGATTTGCTAAGCATTTCCACTTGGCAAGGGGAGCAAACATGCCTTTGCCCTTATCACTCTGCTTAGTCACAGCCTAGGCCTCTCAAAAGGGGACATAAATATTAGGGGATTTGGATTACCTACAGTGGTTTGAACTAAGAAAAAAAAGTTTTTTCATTCTCAGTAAAATGAATAAAACCACATGAAGGAAAATGCTGGAAACAGAAAAAAGAAGGCAGCAGTTTTAAATAATCTGATTAACCCTTAACAGCCACTAATAGCATTTAAGGATGTTTTTTACTACAAAAACATCCTTAAATGCTATTAGTTTCCCCCTCTTCGCGCCTCCCCTGTGCAAATAGTTCATTCATTCATTCATTCAATCAATAAGTATTAGTGAGTGTCTACCCTTACTAGGAAGCAAAGATGGCTAGTCTTTGCCTCATATACTTTGGGCATACTATTACAAGGGACCATTCCCTGGAGAAGGACATCATGTTTGGTAAAGTAGAGGATCATCAAAAAAGAAGAAGACCCTCAAGGAGATGGATTGACGCAGTGGCTGCAACAATGGGCTCAAACACAGCAAAGATTGGGAGGATGGCCCAGGATCAGGCAGTGTTTCATTCTGTTGAATGTAGGGTCACTCCGAGTCAGAGTCAACTCGACAGCACCTAACAACAACACTATTACCCGAGCTGCCTACTAAAACAGATAAAAATTTCATCCCCTCAGAGAGCTTGTAATTCTGAGGGGAAGAGAGTAAAGTATCTTGTACATACAACTTCTTCTCCTGTTTTCACTTGTCAGTTTATCTCAAGCGCACTTCTCTTGTTATTATATCACCTTCATACCCACTAGAGCCCTGGTGGCTTAGTGGTTAAGAGCTCAGCTGCTAACCAAAAGGATGGCAGCTCAAATCCACCAGCTGCTACTTGGAAACCCTGTGGGGGCAGTTCTACTCTGTCCTATAGGGTAGCTATGAGTTGGAATCAACTCGATGGCAACAGGTTCCTACCCCCTATTTTGATAACTGCTTACCTTCCAAGTGAATGGATCAGAGTATGAGCTCTGTTTCCCATTTTCCCATTTTAAAATAATGCTATAAAAAATGTGGAGCCCTGGTGGCACAGCAGTTAAGAGCTCAGGTTGCTAACCAAAAGGTCGACAATTTGAATCTACCGGTAGCAACTTGAAAACCTTATGCGACAGTTCTACTCTGTCCTATAAGATCTCTATGAGTCGGAATTGACTTGATGGCAATGGGTTTGGTGATAATTATATTTGTATAGATATTTTTTCTTTTTTTTTAATTTCTGCATTTTGGGTAATTTTCTCCCTGGCTATATCTTTCATACCACCAGCCAGGACTCTTGGTTATTTTAAGAAAAAGGAATTTATTGGAAGACTGGCCAGTCACTTACAGAATTGATAGGAGGCTGGAGATCCTTGCTCAGAAAAGCAGCAGAAACAAAGAGCTGGGTAGTAAAAGGTACAGCCCAGGTCCAGCCCCTAGGAACAGTCTTGAAGGCCCCTGCAGCAACCCCCTCCTCACTGGACATGCCCTCTTGGAGCTGCAGGACTCTTGGCTCCACCACCATCAGTGTCCATCTGCCTTGAGCCTTGGTCTCACGCCCTCAAGATTCCAAGTGGAGGGTGGGATTGTTAGCTTGACCAAGCCTGCCAGCATCTTTGTTTCTAGGGACTGAGGCAAGGGAATAGCCATCCTTCCTCAGATTTCTTGGAGGAAGGTGGATTTTTGCCCCTCACCTCCAAACAGGGAGGGTGTTTGGATTCTAGTCAGGAAAACAGTCCACTACAAACATGTTCCTTCTCTTGCATATGTGTGTTGAGAGGATGGAGGGGTGAGGGCATAGTTGAAGAGATCATTTATTTTTGCCTGCCTGTTGTTATTAGGGAGCCCTGGTGGCACAGTGGGTAAGCATTTAGCTGCTAACCAAAAGGTCAGCAGTTCTAATCCACTAGCCACTCTTTGGTAACCCTGTGGGGCAGTTCTACTCTGTCCTATAGGGTCGCTATGAGTCAGAGTCAACTCGAAGGCAAAAGGTTTGGTTTTTGATTTGTGGTTGTTTTTAGGTGCTATGGAGTCAATTTTCAACTCATAGTGACCCTATGTGACAGAGTAGAACTGCCCCATAGAGTTTTCTAGGCTGTAATCTTCATGGGGGCAATCACCAGGTCTTTCTTCCACAGAGCCACTTCGAACTGCCAGCCTTTCTGCTAACAGCCAAGTGCTTAACTGTTGCACCACCAAGGCTCCTTTTGCCTGCCCAAGTAGGGCACAACTACTTCTCAGAGGTGCTGAAATGCAGCCCAGGGGTGTTCAGCACCTCCAGCAGCCCTGGTGTACTCAGCACTGGGGACTGGGGACAAGTGGGTGAAATTCAGATTTTTTAGCTCCAGGAATCTGGGGTTCAGAGAGAATATCTGGCTTACATCAGGTCACACAGCCAAGAAGCCAGAGCCAGCTAAGACTCGAATTTTGGTCTTCTGAAACATCTGAGCATTAGTTGGACTCGCATTGCTTCCTGGCACTGGGCTGGTGACTGGTAAGAGGTGCCTGGTGCAATCCCCTTGCTGGGACAAAGGCCCTTTCAACAAAAGCGCCTTTGTAACAAGCCTTTCTTTGTTTAGCCACCAGACTGTTCCCTAGAGTAATTAAGGCCTGTAGTCCTTAGATATAAGGCTGGCTGACATTACTTGACAGTAATACAGAAATCAGAATTTAGGTGCCAGTGCTATGTTGGAAACGCATGGGCCAGGACAGTACCGCACCCAGATACCTGGACGCCAGCCACCTGCTTCGCCTGGCCTGGTGTGACCCTCGAGCCTACCTGGCCACTCTTGTAAGGGTGGGAGAACCCCCACTGTCATATGGTTTGGGGTCCTAATGACCCTCTCACCAGGCAAGAAGGCTGGCCTGCAACCCTTACTGCTGTGAGTGCATCTTCAGGGACCGATTTTCAGACAAAAGACTGCCAGAATTTCTAGTCTGTCACTTGACCTACAGATTTTAGACTTGCCAACCCCCACGATGGAGTGAGCCAATTCCATTAATAACTCTCTCTCTCTGTATATATGTATACCTTACTGGTTCTGTTCCTTTGGAGAACCCTAACTACAACAGATCTTGGATGTCTGTCCTGCTGCTGCCCAGCGGAGAAAGGTCACAGCCTTTGACGGTCCTTTGGTTATTGGGCAATGCCCATCTGCACCTTTTCCTCCAGTGTCCAGTTCCTCCCTGGGGTGGTGAGTGACCACTTTCCTCTTTGTCTAGGGTTGCTATGAGTCAGAATCGACTCGATGACAATGTGTTTGGTTTGGTTTTGGTTTTCTAGGGAGACATGCTCCCCTCAAATCCCATGGGGTCTCAAGAGCCAATGTGAAAACTGACTTGTGCTTTTGCCATACTCTCTGAGTCTGTATCTCCACATTACAGACGCCTTGTTGAGAGGAGAAGAGACAAGCTTGACTCTTACTGAACTAGGAAATTAACCCTTCCTCAGACCCATCTCACTGGGGACTATGAGGATCCTGGACATAAACTCGGTCTCTGCCCTCCAAAGAACTTTAGATGTCTCTCAGGGCAGCAGCTACTTGGAGGTGATGGGAGAGAAGATCTTATTTAACCCAGTGCCCTGGGTCATGCCCTGCCCAGCCCCTCGCTCTTCCTTGCCCCCTGTGTACGCCTGGTACGTAGTTCACCTGCACAGCAAATAGGGGAATTTTAGGGTTCAGATTAAAGTAGAATTTTGGCATGTGCAGAGTTAACATTCACAAATTCAACTATTGGTGTGTGACCTCAAGGGCTCATGACATGAGATGATTTTAATTGTGCTGAAGCACACATTTCCATTGCACGCGGGCGGGTGAGTCACTTCACAACTGAGAACTCGGTGGATGTCAGCACCAGTGTTTCAAAAGAGTTGTGTGCTCTCAGTTCCTCATCACCAAAGGCAGTTTGAGAGGGGATCTTTTATGCTTCTGCAGTACTCCAGAATTTGGGGAGTCATGAGGGTCTCAGGCTGAGTCTCCTCGGTATGCAGGAGGTCCCCCATGGTGAAACCTCCCAGAGTCTCAGGCTCACCCTTCATCTCTTCCCCTTGAGTCCCAGCTCCCAACCTGCCTGCCAGCCTCAGTGATGCTAAGGGATTGGGGGCAGTGGTGGCAGCCCTTGCTGGTGCATGCAATAGAGAATTTAAAAACAATGATAAATAGACTGTCAGTCTGCTTTGCATTATTCCCATGTTCTGGCAATTCTAAGCAATGCCAATGATAAAATACTCCTCCCCGATATCTTTTGTTGAATTTTAATTTTAACTCTTCCTCTCTCTCTCTCTGTCTGCCCAACATGTATGTATACACACATATATTGGGTTATACATATATATATACACATATATAAAATGTAGATGAATATTTCAAATTAGCATATTTTATTACTACTATTCAACATGAACATTAATTAGGAAAACTTCCCATGAGAACAATTTGAATCATACAAGCTCACTTCAGGCACAGTTTGTTTCTCTAACCCCTGTGATATTAGGTATTCCCATATTTAAACAGTAGGTTAGGAATAAACAATGACAGCATTGTGAATGCAAATTCAAGAAATAAAACTTGAGTTAAACATGGCTTCCACTAGTCTGAGTCCAGTACAGCTAAGATGGTGCAGGGCTACCACTGACTGCTCTGACAGGGATCACAATAGAGGGTTCCAGAAAGAGCTGGAGAAAAATATAGTACAAAATTCTAACCTACAAAAAAAGAGGCCAGACTTACTGGCTTGACAGAGACTGGAAGAACCTTGAGAGTATGGCCCTTGGACACCTTTTTAGCTCAGAAAGGAAGTCACTCCTGAGGCTCACCCTTCAGCCAAAGATCAGACAGGCTAATAAAACAAAACGTGACTAACAGGACACACCAGCCCAGGGGCAAGGACTAGAAGGCAGGAGGGGACAGGAAAGCTGGTAATAGGGAACCCAAGGTCAAGAAGGGAGACTGCTGACGTGCTGTGGGGTTGTTAACCAATGTCATAAAACATTATGCTGTTTAATGAGAAGCTAGTTTGTTCTGTAAACCTTCATCTAAGTACAATTAAAAAAAACAAACTTAATTTGGTTATGTCATTCTGTGTGACCATTTGGAATTTTTGTGTTTAAAATTTAATAAACGCAAATTTTAGTTTATACATGAAATAGGTTACTGAATTTGTATAGTATTTTTAAAATTAAAACCTCTTCTTATTATTGTTTTAAAAGTAGTACATGAAGTATAATAATAATAAAAATTATTGATTATTATGTGATTATTAACGAAAATAATTTTGTCATGTGGAGGATAACATTAGCAAATGACCCACTCTGGTTTTCAAATACACTGTGCCAAGTCAGGAGCCCTCGTGGCACAATAGTTCAGCAGTCAGCTGCTAACCAAAAGGTTGGCAGATGGAATCCACTTGGCGCTCCTTGGAAACCCTATGGGGCAGTTCTACTCTGTCCTATAGGATCGCTATGAGCCAAAATCAACTCAATGACAATGGATTTTATGGGTGCTGAGTCAGACAGGGTTCTGCTTCAGGCAACAGAAGTCACTCTAGCTCTTCGAAGCAGGAGAGGCTCAACGAGCAAATTTTGTGTTGCCTACAAACATTTTGGAAAGGCTAGATAAGCAGGCTCTAGTCTGAGCTTTTAAAGGTAAAGATGTCAATGGAAAGATTAGTCCAAAGGACTAACTGACTACAACTACCATAGCCTCCACCAGACTATGTCCAGTTTAGCACAACTAGATGGTGGCTGACTACCACCACTGACTGCTCTGACAGGGATCATCAAAATAGAGGGTCCTGGTCAGAACGAGAGAAAAATGTAGAAAATTCTAACTCACAACAAAGGACCAGACTTAGAGGATGGTCCTCAGACACCCTTTTAACTCAGTATTGACGTCTTTCCTGAGGTTTAGCCTTCAGCCAAAGATTAGACACGTCCATAAAACAAACAATAATACATATAGCTCAACCATGTATGTGAGACAAAATGGCACACAAGCCCAGGGGCAAGGACGAGAAGGCAGGAGAGAACAGGAAAGTTGGACGAATGGAAATAAGAAACCCATGGTTGAGAAGGGGAGAGTGTTGACATGTCATCAGGTTGGCAACCAATGTCACAAAACACTATGTGTATTAATTGTTTAGTGAGAAACTAATTTGTTCTGTAAACCTTCATTTAAAGCACACACACACACACACACACACACACACAGAAAAGTAAGGATGTCACTTTGATGACTAAGGTGTACTTGATCCAAGCCATGGTTTTATCAATCACTGCACATGCATGCAAAAGCTGACCAGTGAAAGAGAAAGAAGACAAATTGACGTGTTCAGACTGTGGTGTTGGTGAAGAATGGACTGATAGAAGAACAAACAAATAAGTCTTGGAGTAAATATAGCCAAAATGCTCCTTAGAAGACATGATAGTGGGCTTGCTTACTTTGGACATGCCATCAGGAGAGACCTATGGCTAGTAAAGGACATGATGATGGCTAAAGGAGAAGATCAGCAAAAACGAGGGAAACTGTCAGTGAGACGGACTGACAAAATAGCCACAACAGCCACAACAATGGACTCCATGAAGATGAAACAGGGCCGGGCAACGTTTCGTTCTATCATAGGTAAGGTTGCCATGAGTTGTAGCCAACTCGATGGCACCTAACAATAGTAACAACAGTCTGAGCTTCCAGAAGCAATTCCTAGAATTATGCTACCTCTGATATGACTGGGAATCCTTTCCCCTCTGCCATGATCTGTGCCAGCAAAGTGAAGACCTCGTATCTTATCTCTCACCTCACTTAACTTGGCTTTAAGTTGAGTTTTCCTGCAAGTGAATCTGATGGATGGAATCTAATCTCATCTGAAATTCTAGCTACAAAGGAGGATGAGAAATTTGAGTTTTTATTATCTAGAGATAGTAATGGAGAGTAAAATGGCCCTCTGGCAAAGATTGGAATAGATGTTGAGCAGTCAGTCAACAGCATCCTCCATGTTTCCTAATTAAGTTTTATATTTGACATTTTTTTGGTCTCTGGAGGGGTAAGGAGCCCCATGTTTTACAGCCAGGTTCTGGTCCATGCTGGCTTCTGGGTAAAATGCCTGCTTCTGTCTTCAAGTGCTTCCAGGTCAGCCATTATTCTGAAGTACCCTCAAGCATCTTCTTTGCGAGGGCTCTTAAATGCTGGATTTCCTGGTTGGTGCATTGTGAATCTAATCTCCAAATCTTCTCTAAATCAACCCACAAACATTTATTGGTTAAGAGTTGCTCCAAAACACAAGGCAATTATGAGCCCAAGAGACAGAAAGGACCACATGAACTGGAGACTACATCATCCTGAGACCAGAAGAACTAGATGGTGCCCGGCTACAACAGATGACTGCCCCGACAGGCAACACAACAGAGAACCCCTGAGGGAGCAGGAGAGCAGTGGGATGCAGACCCCAAATTCTCATAAGACCAGACTTAATGGTCTGACTGAGACTGGAGGGACCCCGGTGGTCATGGCCCCCAGACCTTCCCTTGGCCCAGAACAGGAACCATTCCCGAAGCCAACTCTTCAGACATGGATTGGACTGGACAATGGGTTGGAGAGGGATGCTGGTGAGGAGTGAGCTTCTTGGATAAGGTGGACACTTGAGACTTCGTTGGCATCTCCTGCCTGGAGGGGAGATGAGAGGGTGAAGGGGGTTAGAAGCTTTCAAAATGGACACGAAAAGAGAGAGTGGAGGCAGAGAGCGGGCTGTCTCATTAGGGGGAGAGTAATTGGAAGTATGTAGCAAGGTGTATATGGGTTTTTGTGTGAAAGACTGACTTGATTTGTAAACTTTCACTTAAAGCACAATAAAAAATATTAAAAAAACAAAATATTTCACATGTGTGAAAAAAAAAAGAGTTGCTCCAAAACATCCATAGCTCTCCATATGCCACCCCTAAACTTTACCCCACTTAAACACATGTGCTTTTTATCATCATTACTATTCTTTTGTACTAAATTTTTTTTTCTTGGATTCTTCTCAGAACACATTTGGAGATTAAATGCAATTCATACCAAGGAGTTTTCGCTACTATTCTTCTGGAATCCCTGGGTGGCACAAATGTTAAGCATTTGACTACTAGCTGAAAGGTTGGTGGTTTGAACCCACCCAAGGGGACCTCAAAATACTGGCCTGGTGATCTGCTTCCAAAAGGTCTCACTCTTGAAAATTCTATGAAGCAGTTCTACTTTGCACACATGGGGTGGCCATGAGTTGGAATCGACTTGACCACTAACAACAACAACAATTTGCATCTACACTTGAGCCTACCCACTTGAGCAACGGGTAGTTGTGTATGATGTTGGGACTAAGGAGTAGGCTTGATGATGGCTGGCCTGGAGGTGGCACTGCAGAGATGCAACCTTAGCGTGCAAGACAAGGCCAGGCTAAGCCTCATGCAGAAGGCTTGAACCCAGGGTCCAGCTGTAGCCCAGGAGGCAGGCCTGTGGGGAAGCCACAAACACTTACAAAACATGGAGGAAAGAGCTTGCAGGCAATTTACAATGAAAGTGACCAGATTTCTTTCTGTCACAGCTTCTTAATAGCTGTATGACCCTACACCAGTCACTTAAACTCTCAGAGGAGGAATATTAATTATGAAGATGGTGGTTCTGACTTTGCCGAAGTGGAGCTGAGAAAGATGCAGCACAGAGGAAAGCAGGGAGCAGGGTTTGTAGCATTAGGGATAGTTCCTTCTAGATTGCCTCTGGGGAGATCCTTGCAAGAGTACAGATTAATCAGCTTGGCAGGCTGGCTGCTTTCTCTACCTCCATCTCATTCCTTCCCACCACCCAGACATGCAGAAATGTGTCCAGAATCCTGGCTCCAACATGGAGCGAGGCTGAGGAAAAGAAGCGGGCCTGGCAATACGTTGGTTTCTTTCCTTACCCAGTGACCCACACAAGTTCTGCCTTCTTTTTAGAAGGCTTTCTGGGAGCTTCCTAGTGGCCTGACCACCATTTTGCTTCTAATATAGGGGCAGAGAGTTTGACCTATTATCATTACCTTCAGTGACAACAAGAAATCTCATTTGCTCATTTCTTACTGAACATGGAACCCTTTTCCAGAATCCATGTTCTCTTCAAAGCGTAGTTTCCCGATATCCTATAAGGGCATGCCACATGTTCAGTGAATTTGTATATATATCTATATACGGAGCCTTGGTGGTGCAGTGGTTAAGAGCTACAGCATGATGTGGCTGCTAACCAAAATGTCAGCAGCTCAGACCCATCAGCTGTTCCTTGGAAACACTATGGGGTAGTTCTTCTCTGTACTATAGGGCCACTGTAAATTGGAATCGACTTGATGGCGACAAATTTGGTTTTGTTTTCATGTGTATATATATGTTTTTTTCCAGTTGCCTTTGAGTTGGCTCAAACTAATGGCAACACTTTGTGTGTCAAAGTAGAACTGTGGTCCATAGGGGTTTTAAGAGCTGATTTTTTGGAAGATCTCCGGGCCATTATTCCTAGGCACCTCTGGCTGGACTCAAACCTCCAACCTTTTGGTTAGCAGCTGAGATGTTAACCACTTACGCCACCTAGGGACTATATGTATGTGTGTATGTATATATATATTATATATATATATATTGGAAACCCTGGTGGCGTAGTGGTTAAGTGCTATGGCTGCTAACCAAAGGGTCGGCAGTTCGAATCTGCCAGGTGCTCCTTGGAAACTCTATGGGGCTGTTCTGTTCTGTCCTATAGGGTCACTATGAGTTGGAATCGACTCGATTTTTGGGGGGGTATATACATATTATGTTTGGTAAAGTAGAGGGTTAGCAAAAAACAGGAAGACCCTCAACAAGATGGATTGACATACAGTGGCTGCAACAATGGGCTCAAACATACCTACTATTGTGAGGATGGCACAGGATCCGGCAACATTTTGTCCTGTTATACTATAAGGTAAGGTTGCTATGAGTCAGAGCTGACACAACAGCGCTAACAACAGCAGATACATACATAAATATCTGTACATTTACATATTTATATTTTCATTTACATATATGCATATATATATTCCCTTCCTGGGTTCTCATTAATCAGAATGACAACGCATTTTGCCAATGCCTCCAACGAATGAGGGATCTCTCCAAAGGAGGACATGGTCAAGTTCAGGCTCTCCTCCAAAGATACAGCTAATTCCAACCAGCACATTAAGATTCCAAAGTTAAGAGCACATTGTGAAATGTGAATCGATGTGACATTGTCAAATAAAATGACCTGTGGGCTTGGGAGGTTGGTGCTTGTAAGAAGACGCAGAAGTATGCATCTTAATCTTGATTTCCTTTGGGAATATTCCCTCCATTGTATTCCTGACCCTGATTATGTTCTTGTGGAATCAAAATAGTTCCAGTCCCCTGGGGTGTACAATTCTTCTTTCTTTTCCTTCCTTCCTTCCTTCTTTCTTCCCTCATTCCTTTCCTCTCTCCTTCCCCACCCCCGTCTTTTCCTCACTCCCTTTCCCTCTCCTTTCTTGCACACAAAATGATTTTTTTTTTGATCAGCAAAAACTAGTTTTTGAGCTATATGTCTGTGTGTTCATAAAATTCCATCCCGTTAGGAGTAAAAGGGTTGGATTAAAAGTCCTACTTGGTGTATAAATTATTGAATGCTCCTGATGCTAACAGAGTCAATTCCAACTCATAGCAACCCTATAGCATAGAGTGGAGCTTCCCCATAGGGTTTCCAAGGCTGTAAATCTTTACAGAAGCAGACTGCTACGTCTTTTATCCCATGGAACAGCTGGTGGGTTCAAACTGCTGGCCTTTCAGTTAGTAGCTGAGCGCTTAACCACTCCACCACCAGAGCTCCACTGAATGCACAGGACCTCAAATATTCAGAAAACTGAAGTTCAGCATTTGGAGTTCAACCTCAAAATGGCATGAAAAATCCAGTAGGTAAGCACAGAGGTTTTTTCATTTATATCAATAATCTCAGCATGTTATAAAACCTCTAGCCATTAGACAATTTCAGTTTGGATTTGTAGTTAACATCAAACTTGTCTTTTGCTTGGGTTTTAAAAGTATAGTTGTTGTTGCTCTTAGGTGCCATCAAGTCAGCTTCTGGCTCATGGTGACCCCCATGTACAATGGAACTAAACATTGCCTGGTCCTATGCTATTCCGTGATGGGTTGAGGATTGGACCATTGTGATCCATAGTATTTTCACTGGCTGATTTTCAGAAGTACATCGCTAAGTCTTTCTTCCTAGTTGGTCTTACTCTGAAAGCTCCACCAAAATCTGTTCAGCATCATAGCAACATGTAAACCTCCACTGACAGGCAGGGTGGTGGCTGTGCACGGTATTTATTGGCCAGGAATCGAACTCAGGTAAAGAACCCAGGCAAAGACTGTATAACAAAGGTTCTGAATTCTAATATAGGGTCTGTCATTACTTTGTTGATGTTGATTTTGGAAACTTCCCTACTGCATATTCAAATAGCTGTTTTTGGGGGGAATGGACTGGGTTTTTGGGTGAACCAAAACCTGGTATTAGAATATTCATCCATCTCCATATCTAGCATTCACATGGACCCTCCCTAAGCTCTCTTTCAATTTCTTTAGCTATGCACTTCAGTGAACTGCAAACAAACAGATTGTTTTCCTGATGGTGATAAGGCAGTAATAGACTTTACTTCATTGCCTAGTGCCCTTCAGATACGCTTCCTGCAAAAATCCTCAGCAGAACAAATGTAGTTACTAAATTTGGTTACTGGTACACAATGAAATAATAGCTAAATAACATGGTTACATGGTTATAATATAGTTAAATAATGCAGCAAGTTGCACACAATAGAAAATGCGGTTAGGCGGAGAGAATGAAATTAAGGGTTAGAGGTAAAAGAGAGGATGTATGTTGAGATGTGATTTGAAATGAGCAGCAGACACCCTCAGAAAGACATAGAAAGATGTCACCAGATGACGCCTGAGGAAGCGGCTTCTCTTGTCAACTAAGACAAGACTGGATAAGGACAATGGGAAGGACATGTTCGATTGGGTACATATTTTAAATATACACCTTCCTTTCACCTTCCACTGTGATCTGGATTTAGCCTTTATTACCTCTTTCCTGATCTTTACAATTGCGATCTTCCACTTCTTTTCTGATGAATCCCACAAAGTATTCCCAAAGCAACTGCCTTTTAACACCACTCCGAATATATAATTCTTCTGCCCCAAAGCTTCCAAAGCTTCTTGTTACTTACCCATATAGAAAAGCACCAATTTCTTAGGTTAGCATTCAAGGTTTTAGCATGCGTTTTGTTCCAGCCTTGCTACTCAAAGCACGTACCAATGCAACAACATCACCCAGGAGCTGTTTGAGATGCAGAGTTTCAAGCTCACCCAAGACCTGTTGTTGTTGGGTGCCACTGAGTTGTTTTCCACTCATAGCAACCCCATGTGACAGAGTAGAGCTGCCTCACAGGGTTTCCTTGGCTATTGTCTTTATGGAAGCAGATTGCCAGATCTTTCTCCTATGGAGCTGCTGAACAGGAATTTGCATTTTAACAAGATCTCTAGATGATTCCCCTAAACATAAAGTTTGAGAAGCACAGCTCTAGCTAAACCGAAATACTCACAAATACGCTCCCTACTTTCCTATTTCTGGGCCTTTGCCTGTGCTGTCGCCTCCGCTTTTACTCCTTTGCCTGTGCATACAAGGGATCATCTCAAATGTTACCTCCCCCATGGACCCTCCCCCAGTTATTTGATGGATCAGGTAGACCAATCATCAGAATGCCTGCCAAGCCCTTTATAAATTGAACTGCTCCACCCACAGCCCCCGCTGAATGGGCAGTTTTATTTATATCCCATGGCCTGGTCCTTTTAGCCATAGATGATTGGTTCATAGTTGGGTAATCAACACTAGAACAACGCATCTAGTGGATGGCCAGTACCCAAAAAGCAGACGCATGAAATGTAAGTAGAGACAATTAAATTATCTCTCTTCTTTCTAGAAATTCAAATAAGGTTGTTAGCAGTGGTTGTTAAAACTAAACACCAGGAGATGCAGTCAAGGTCATGAAAGGTCATGTGCAAACCACAGCTATGAAGAAGCAATGTATAAATCAGCGGATATGCAGACATAGTAGAGATGCCACAAGAAAAAAAAGAGGGATAGAGGAACCCCTAGGGTGCAGTGGTTAAGAGCTTGACTATTAACCAAAAGGTTCGCAGTTTGAATCTACCAGCTACTCCTTGAAAACCCTATGAGGCAGTTCTACTCTGTCCTATAGGGTCACTATAGTTGTAATTGACTCGATGGCAATGGATTTGGGCTTGGTTTTTAAGATCTGCCCAAGCTCCTGATTGTTGGAGCTTGGTTGGTTCTTCCAACCCCCACTGGAGTCCCTGGGTGGTGCAAGCTGTTAACATACTTGGCTGCTAACTGAAGGTTGGTGGTTTGAGTTCACCCAGAGGCACTTTGGAAGAAAGGCCTAGCAATCTGCTTCTGAACAGCCAGCCATTGAAAAACCTATGGAGCAAAATTCTACTCTGAAACACATGGGATTGCCATGAGTCAGGGCCGACTTAAGTGCAACTAGTAAATATATATATATATATATATATATATATATATATATACACACACATACATACATATATATACACACACACATAGTCCATTACTTGAGAAAACTCAAATAAATCTCTCTTCCTTGCAACCAAAATAGCCTAATACAGACTCTCCAAATGGAGCTACTGGCTCCACCCCCAGGCTCCTCTTTCAGACTGGGCTCCTCATTCTTGTTGGCTATTTCCCAGTCTCACATAGCACCTGTGATGCTATAAATATCTGGGATTAACAACTTGTGTTAAGATTGTGTCCTTCTCATTCTTGAGCGTCTAGTAAGGTGTGGTGGTACAGTGGTTAAAGCTCTTGGCTGCTAACCAAAAGGTTGGCGGTTCGAACCCAGCAGCTATTCCGCAGGAGAAGATGAAACAGTCTGCTTTGGTAAAGATTATAGCCTTGGAAACCCTATAGGGCAGTTCTTCTCTGTCCTATAGGGTCACTGTAAGTCAGAATCGACTCAACGGCAACGGGTTTGGTTTTGGTTTTTGGAACAAGTAGCGTGCTTAAAATAATGGCAGGATGAACTCAAATTGGATTTCATGGAAACAAAAACACCATAGTGAAGAGAGATATGGGAAGAAAGGTGATGGAATTTGTCCATAATAAGGAGAAATGAACTGTAGTCTAGCCAGGATTTGGTTGAAATCTCTGGTGCATTGTACTCACCAAGCCAAAGAGCCAGTGCGTATCTTTAATGCGAGCTGCTCAGTGTCATAGCAGCAAAATTAAAAATCCCCATCTCTCTGGAACCTGATCTCAGTTGACGCTGTTTTATCAGTAAAACAATTTCTTGTAGTGACTTGAATGTACCAAACACGTTTCTAGCTGGTCAGCAATCTTCGCTCTTAACCTTTAATCTGCTCCAGGCTGTTCCTACAGATTACAGGACAAATGATGTTGGGGGAATGATGGGTCTCTGCAGATTGAAGGAGGCAGCTTCATTGCTTCTCTTTGGAGGGCTGCCCTCCCACTGATGGTCAGTGTGAGTCTGTGTATGTGCGTGCGTGGTGGCATATGGAAGCGAGCACATGTGCACAAGGAGAAATGGTTCTCTGTGGTTTCTTCCTTTCTTTTAGTGTGGGAGATCAAGATGAATCCAAAAAGTGTCATTATGGTTGTTTGGAAGGAAGGCAGAAAGGGGGCCCTGATTTTACAAGCACATGGGGATTTCTTTCCTGTCTTTCAACTCCCTCTTGGAGAACACCGCCCTCCGAATCCGGAGGTTTCATCTGCTTTTAAGCTGGAAGCTTCTTCTTTAATGGCTTTGTGACTCACAGGGCCCGGGTGATGGTTGCTTTTTCTGTGTATAGAACTATAATCCTTCTCAATTATCAAAGACATAAATTACTATTATTTCCTTACCAGATCGAACATCTTACTTAAATACGTGAAAGAAAAATTGTTGGTTGTCTGGTGAATTTTCCTCTTGGAAAAACTGCCTGTTCTTAATCTACAAGTTCAATGAAAGTTCAAAAGTTTATCAGTGCAAACTCTGTATCCTAATAATTCATCAGCCAGCTTCTACGTCCACATTAGGAGGTTCCGTGTGGCGACGTTTGTCTCTTCCCCCGTATAAAAGTAATCAAACAGCACGTTTCCTGGGCATATCACAAATACCTATTGATCATCATCAGAGCACAGATGGTATGAGAAAGCTTAGCTGACACACAGGCCCTGATGTCAATCACAGGAACAAATTGATTGTGACTGCCCAGCCACAATTCTCCTACCCCAGCAGAATTCCATTCAGTGCTGCCATTTGGAGAATTGTGAACAGACAGCATTTCTGAAGGGGTGTCATCGTCCAAAGTTATTGCAGAGGTAAACTAGATTACTGAGAAAATGCTGGTTTCAATGTACTTCATACTTACCTTTACCACAAGGAGGTCAGTATCTTTCTCCGGTGTTGAAAGAGCTCTAGTCAATGTAAATTTATCCTGATTTATGTCTGCTAATTAGGGGAATTGCGGGAAAGGAAAAATCCTTATTTGCATTTTTCTATGACAGTATGAAGTGCCATTAATACTTTTCTCCAACTGGGGTTTGTTTTCTTGCTCATTTTTTTAGTTAATAATTTTCATTGACAAAATTAAAGAGCTTACGCTTATGCCATCAATCTTTCCCTATGACTTGGGTATAGATATATATATAGTAACCAGCTACAGAATAATACAGGAAGAGAGAGCCAATACCCCCAATACTATAATAACCATTAAAATCATCTGTGAGAGCCAGATAAGGAAGAACCTTCCTTGATACTATCCATTACTGTCCATTACTTTACTGCTTCATATGTCAAGGCTGCCAGGAGAAGTTCAATATGAAATGGGCTGATTTCATTAGGAAAAGGGTTTGGAAGATGAATGAAGAATGTCTTGGGGACCAAGGTGTTCTGGTCTTATTTCAGTGTCCAACACTAGTCTGGCACGTTTTCCATAGGGTCCTTCTTGTCACTTACCCATCCTACACTCTTTCTCTTGTATTGTTTCCCACTCATAATGGGGTGGGCCTCGGTGACTATGCTTTTGTTACTTTCCTTTAAACATATAAGCCTGCTCTCCAGCCATAGTCAACTGCATTAAGAGCGGACATATCACTCAAGGGGAAGCAACCAATAGACTGGTCTAATCCAACCAGACTCCGCCTTCTCTTCAGAATTCAATTTAAGAGACATGGAATCAGAGAATGTTGAGAGCTTGGAATCAAAGGCCATGTAGAGTTAGACCCTAGACCGGGGGCAGCCATTTTTGGCTATGTGCATTCTGGTGTGCTAGTAGAGAAAGCTCATCTGTAAAGACAAGCAGGAGATTGAAGCTGGCACAGAGATGACAGGCCACAGTCCCCTGTCAAGGACAGAGGGGTAACTCTGGCTCTGGGGTTTATGGTGTCAAACTCATTAGCCTTCCTGTGGCCCAAGTTTCTTACCTCTTGTCCTGGGATGCTCTGAAGCTTGCCTTTTGTGCTTCAGATAAGTCTTATTTTACTTGAGCTGGCTTGAATAAGTTTTTGGTTTTTCACAACCAAATATGCCCTGACCAGAAAATCTCCTGCTAGAGAGACTCAGATGGGGAATTTCAGTCTCTTTTTTTTTTTCACTCACCTAGTCTGATGTCTTGAAACTATACAAAATCACATTGCTCTCTTTTGTCTAACTGAGTGCAGTTCCACAAGAGAGGATATGCCAGGAGAAAAGGTTGTTATCCTTTAAATATTCAAATCTCTTAGCCTTACCTTCAAAGCTCTCTACATCACATCCTCTGCCTCTTGCTCTGATGACTGCTCCTGCCCTCCAACATTGACCATTTACTTAAACCATTCTGCTTCTTTCACTGTTCCCTGTGGTAGATCAAAGTTGGCTACCCATCCTTTGCTATTCTTCCCATCGAGAGATGGAGTTTAATTCCCATTCCCTGGAATATGGGCTGTCCTTTGTGATCTGCTGGACCAACAGAATGTGGTAAATGTGGCAGATGTGGCGTCTGGGACTTTCAAGGCTAGGTCATAAGAATCCTTGCAACTTCTGCCTGTGCCCCTGATAACACTCTCTTGAAATCCTAAGTTGCTTTGTAAGAAGTCTTACTACTGTGAACCTGCCATGCTGTGAGAAGCCCAAACCTTGTGGGGAGAGGGGAGGGAAGGAGAGAGAGAGAGAGAAGCTAAGGACTCCAAGGCACCTAACTCGTTAATGAAGAACACATCTTGGAAAAGAACCCTCCACCCCCAGCTGATGCCATGTGAATTGGAGATAAACCACCCTACTGAGCCTTTCCTGAATTAGTGGCCCACAAAATTGTGAGCAAAATAAAATGTTTTAAACCACTAAGTTTTGCAAGCATTTGTTATTGCTAGGTGCCATTAAGTCGATTTCGACTCATAGTGACCCCATGTGACAAAGTAGAACTGCTTCATAGGGTTTTTTAGGCTGTAATCTTTTGTGGGATAGGAGCCCTGGTGGCGCAGTGGTTATGCACTTGGCTGCTAACCAGAAGGTCGGCAGATTGAACCCACCAACTACTCTGCAGAAGAAAGATGTGGCAGTCTGCTTCCATAAAGATTACAGCCTAGGAAACCCTGTGGGGGAGTGCTACTCTGTCCTACATGTTCACTGTAAATCAGAATCAATTCGATGGCAATGGGTTTTTTTTGGTTTTAATTTTTGCAGGAGCAGATCACCAGGTCTTTCTCCTGCAAAACTGCTGGGTGGGTTCAAACCGCCAACCAGCTGAGTACTTAACCTTTGCACCACCAGGGCTCCTTCCCCTACACCTATGCTGTTGTTGTTGTTAGGTGCCATCGAGTCGGTTCCCACTCATAGTGACCCTATGTACTACAGAAGGAAACACTGCCTGGTCCTTCGCCATGCTCACAATTGTTGTTATGCTTAAGCCCATTGTTGCAGCCACTGTGCCAATCCATCTGCTTGAGGGTCTTCCTCTTTTTCGCTGATCCTGCTCTCTGCCAAGCATGATGTCCTTCTGCAGGGACTGATCCCTCCCAATAACATGTCCAAAGTATGTAAAACAGAGTCTCGCCATCCTTGCTTCTAAGGAGCATTTGGTTGTACTTCTTCCAAGACAGATGTGTTCATTCTTTTGGCAGTCCATGGTATATTTGATATTCTTTGCAAACACCACAATTCAAAGGCATCAATTCTTCTTCAATCTTCCTTATTCATTGTCCAGCTTTCACATGCATATGAAGCAATTTAAAATACCATGGCTTGGGTCAGGTGCACATTAGTCTTCAAGGTGACATCTTTGCTTTTCAACACTTTAAAGAGGTCTTTCACAACAGATTTGCCCAATGCGATGCATCTCTTGATTTCTTGACTGCTGCTCCCATGGGTGTTAATTGTCGATCCAAGTAAAATGAAATCCTTGACAACTTCAATCCTTTGTTTATCATGATGTTGCTTATTGGTGCAGTTGTGAGAATTTTTATTCTCCTTATGTTGAGGTGTAATCCATATAGAAGGATTACACTTCGATCTTCTTCAGTAAGTGCTTCAAGTCCTCTTCCCTTTAAGCAAGCAAGGTTGTGTCATCTCCATAAAGCAGGTTGTTAATGAGTCTTTCTCCAATCCTAATGCTGCGTTTTTGTTTATACAGTCCAGCCTCTCGGATTATTTGCTCAGTGTACAGATTGAACAGGTAAGGCAAAAAGATACATCCCTGACGGGCACTTTTCCTAACTTTAAACCACACAGTATCCCCTTGTTCTGTTCGAACAACTGCCTCTTGATCTACATACAGGTTCCTCATGAGCACAATTAAGTGTTCTCAAATTCCCATTTTTGCAATGTTATCCGTAATTTATTATGATCTACACAGTCCAATACCTTTGCAGTCAATAAAACACAGGTTAGCATCTTTCTAGTATTCTCTGCTTTCAGCCAGTATCCATCTGACATCAATAATGATATCCCTGGTTTCATGTCCTCTTCTAAATCCAGCTTGAATTTCTGGTAGTTTCTTGTCAATATACTGCTGCAGCCACTTTTGAATGATCTTCAGCAAAATTTTGTTTGCATGTGATATTAATGATATTGTTTGGTAATCTCGGCATTCAGCTGGATCACCTTTCTTGGCAATGGGCATAAATATGGATCTCTTCCAGTCTTTTAGCCAGGTAGCTGTCTTCCAAATCTCCTGGCATAGAGGAGTGAGCACTTCCAGCATCCATTTGTTGAAACATCTCAATTGATATTCCGTCAATTCCTGGAGCCTTGTTTTTCACCAATGCCTTCAGGGCAGCTTGGACTTCTTCCTTCGGTACCATCGGTTCCTGACCATATGCCACCTCTTGAAATGGTTGAATGTTGACCAATTCCTTCTGCTATAATGTCTCTGTTTATTCTTCCCATCTTTTTTTGATGCTTCCTGTGTCGTTTAATACATGTATACATACTAGAATATTACCAGTCACCCTCCCTGTCTTTCCTTATGTCATTTCCTAGCCCCAGAACACCTTTTCTCTCCATCTCTACATCCTTTGGCTATCAAGTCAAGTCTTTCCCTTTCTGTAGCACATTTGGCCAAACCCAGTCTTAGGAAACTTTGCTTGTGCAATTCTGTTTTTTTTTTACTGTCATGTCCTAAATCTCCAAAGGCAGCCTATTCCTTGTTTTTCTTTGTGATTACTCTGCTCCCCCACAGAGCTTTGGACAGAAGAGGTTCAGCACATGTGGAGCCTCCTCAATGCTCTTGTCCTGAGGCTAAATAGCCCTAACCACTTTAAACCAAACTTACACTGATATTTGTTGTTGCTAGCTGCCTTTGAATCTGCCCCCAACTCATGGCAACCCCTTGCACAATGGAACAAAATGTTGCCCGGTGCTGAGCCATTCCCATGATTGTTTGCAAATTGAACCATTGTAATGCCTAGGATTTTCAATTGGCTGGTTTTTGGATGTAGATTGCCAGGCCTTTCTTCCTAGTCTTTCTTAGTCTGGAAGCTCTACTGAAACCTATTCAGCATCATAGCAACACACAAGCCTCCAGTGACAGAAGACGATAGCTGTGCATGAGATGCATTGGCCAGGAATCAAACCTGGGTCTCCCACACTGAAAGCAAGAATTCTACCACTGAAACACGAATGACCCCATATTGGTATCATAAAGGTTTGTCTTCAACTACACATGTTTCAGTAGGTATTTAAAGTTTAGAGGCACTTCCTAATTTTCTTTCTCAGACTGTGTGTAGACTTTAAACTTTTGGAGTGCTTGTGAGAAAATCCAAATGTGCACAGAAAGAAATTCCCATGTAGCATGAATAATGGGCAGAATCAAGTGGCATATTGTAAGTTTGTTTACTTGTCAACATCAGCCTGTATCATTTATGGGAGGTCAGGGTCAAACTCTACATTTATTGTTATGTTCTAGATAGGGTGAGTGTCTTTTAACCACATCACTTCTTTCTAAACCCTATTTTGTTTGGATTTCTCCCAGCCTACCAAAATGAACTTTCCCATGTTCCCAGGACATTTTTTTTTATTTCTATGTACCCTTTGCTTTGCTTTTCACAAGCAACATTCTCCTTTGTAGTGTTCAGAAAACTCATTAGCATCCAACCTCCTCAATTAGGCAGAGTAAACATGCAACAGTCTGAATTGCTCCCCCCAGGTCCCTGCAGTGGAGACAGCCAGAATTCAAGCAAAATGTCCTGGCACCCAAGGATTTGACCACTGAAGTTTACTTTCCTTCAGTCAAATTCAGGTCACATCTTCCTGTCGTTTTTATGTAAGTAATTAAGTGCTTATCTTCAATTTTCAGAGGATTACTGTATCCTTTTCTGCATATATCCATTTCTTCTTTTATTCATGGTGTGTACTTATTATGGCTTGTGTACCATTCAGTTGTGGATTTATCTGCTCTTAGAGTTTCCATTGTTCTTAATCTAACAATCACAAAATCAGCAACACGAAAGCAGGAGAACCAAATTAAGATGCAGAGATGTTTTCTAATGGTGCAAAAGAAAAAAAAAAGACACACTTAAAATATTCTGCTTCTTAAAGAATTCTGTTAGAAAACTGTGAAGTTATTACACTTCCCCCTAGAAATTACAACCGCACAAATTCTAACTTTTCCCAGTGCGCAGGCACGCGGGATATAGACAAGCATTAGCCACGTTCTATTCGTGTTCATAGGTCGTGACTAAGATAAACAGATTTTAGAGAAACATTCATGTGGGTGTGCTCCAAGTGGGAGGAATTTCATATCACAGCCTCACTGCTCAACACCTAGAATATTCGAGACTCTGAAGTTTGTGCTTGACTCCTTTTAAAGGAAAATGTGACTAGGGTCATAGTTGATACATCTCTCAAACCAGTGTGAAGGAACAGGGATCTGAACAGAGAGGAGTGAAACAAGCTGAAGTGAAAAGTTCAAATGCATAAGTGGTATTCTTACAAGTAAGAGGCAAATGAAGGTTATTAAAAAGAGTACCTTTTATAGAGGAGGTGGCTAATTATCCCCATTTTAAATAGGAATGTACTCCTGCTTGTTCTCTTCTGTTGTCAGTTATAACACCACACATACACACACACACTCCCTGCAGCACACCCCCATACACCCAGACCACAACACACATACACACCACACCACATAATCACCACATACATCACACATGCAAACACACCACACACACACCACATACACTACACACATGCGCACACACACACACAGCACATACCCCTACGCCCATGCCCCTATACCCACACATCCACCCCACAGCACATACACCACACATGCACGCAGCACGCACATACGCCACACACATACACACCGTACACACACACCACAACACACACTCCTACACCCACACCACAGCATGCATACACACTCCACATACACCATACATGCACACACACACAGCACACATCCCTATACCACACACACCCACACACACCACATACACCACACATGCACTGAGCACACACATATTCCACACATATACACATACCACACACACACCACAGCACACACCCCTACACCCATACCACAGCATACATACACAGATACCACATACACTGCACATATACACACAGCACACATATGCACACCACACACACACACCCACCAGATACACTATCTATACACACACACCACACCACAAACACACACACACCACATATACCACATACACACATACACTCACACACCACATACACCACACACACCACACGTGCATATACCACATACATCAAAGCACACACCCCTACATCCACACCTACACACACCACACCACACGCATACCATACCACACACACCCCACACATACCACACACACACAATACCTCTACATCACACTGTACACACCACAGCACACACCCCTACACCACATCACACCAAACCACACACAGCATACCACAGCACATACACCATACATACACACACCACATACACACAACATGTACCACACTTCATACACCTACACACCCATATACCACATACACACACACACCACACATGATCACACATTATACACACCTCCACAGCAAATACACCATACACACACACCTACATACTGCATATACCACACATGCCACACTATACACACACACAGAACAAATACACGCACACACAACTTATTTATACTTAATATCCAATCAGTTGAAAAGTATTTGCTTCATCAGAATGCTGAATTGTGACATAGCCTTCAGTTCCTTTGCAACAAACTGTCATGTCACCCCTGTGAAATTCTGGTCAGCTGAGAGGAAAAGGAACGCTGAATTGTGAGGGAGAAAATCCTTATTTTAATCACAAACATGGTTAAGAACTGGAAAGACAATATGAAAAGGCAGGTCAAGGAAGCTGCATTTGAACAAGTGTTTTTGATGAACGTTTGTGTTGGCACCAAAGTTCCCTTTAAGTTCGTTTTTATTGAATAATTTCCCTTTGATCCTTAAGTAACTAAAATAAAAACCAGTACTCGACATTAACCTGGGACTTAGAGCCCCGGCCTAGGGTTCCTTTGCCTGAGTGCTGTCAGGGCGCCACCAGACAGAGCCTTGCCCAGCACAGCTCGCTGCGAGTGCATTAATCTTTATTTCCTAGCCGTGCAGAAGCTTCACCCTCCTGCCCTTCCCCTTGCTCCTGGGTCGGGGTGGCAGACATGCAGCTGAAGCAGCCATTCCACTGTCCTTGCTCCCTAGCTTATCATCTAATTCACAGAGGCGGGTCAGGAGGCACAAGGACATTGTAAGGAAATGTAGGTTACCGCTAGAGCTCTGACCCCAGCGGTCCTGGAAAAGGGGCAGAGACCATCAGAGCCTGGGTGTGTTGAGAATTCCACCTCATCTTTCCCTGCTCTGTTGGTTAGCAATAATGCAAAAATCATTTCTTTAGTTTTGGCTATGTAGATGAAACCAAAATCATTTAAATGGGAACAAAATTAAAAGGGAAATATGCAGAATTCTCAAAAAAAAAAAAAAAAAGATCCATAGCTAGATAACTGAGGGAGGGAGGAAAGATGGAGAGAGAGAGAATGGGACATGCCCAGGAAAGCAAAGATAGTTAAACAACTGAACATGTTTTTAAAACCATATCAGTGCAAATTTATGCAAATCCTCAGTTTCCATATCTAGATGTCTGATCAGTCATTCGGTTCCAACACAGACATGATGTTTGAAGGCCACGTTGTAATGGTTTTACCCTGGCTCAGATTATTTGCAATCCAGGGGGAAAATGTGCGTTCTGTGTGAAAGCAAATAGAAAATATATCTGAGCACAAATCAAAAGAATGATTACCACACTCACGCTCCGTACCCATTACTGGGTCCCCAAGGCTCTTGTTCTGTTTGCCTTGGCACTTTTTCTTTAGCTGCCTTTGGTTGGGCTGAGTGGGAAAAACACCAACTACCCACAGAACGCTCAGCAGAGAATGAGGGCAGTGGAGATGGATAACCTGCAAAGGTTCAACATCCTTTAAGGGTTTGGTGCTTCAAACTTCATTGTAGGGAAACCTTCTGGTGGAGACCTTCTAGGGCTCACACGGAGGTCTTTTCCGAGTGTGTGTCGGGAGGTGCCTGGCCATCTGTGGGCAGACAACCCTGCTCTCATTCCAATCTCCTGCAAGCTCCCACTCAGCGGGTAATGAAAAATGGCATTTGCACATAATGGAGAGAAAAAGCATTGTTTCCACAGTACATTACACTCTGCACTGCTCAGGAGACAACATTTCATATCCTATAAAAAGAATTATCTCTATAACTTACTGTGCATGGCAGAAAAGTTGCAATGTTTTAAAAGAGCTCTCTCTGCTCTTTAAGAAACACGTTTTTTTCTCCCACACCCCACTGACAAAATAGCCTGTGTTTATAAGCAAATCCACTCAACCCCTTAATGGTGACCTAGAATAAACATCTGACATGCACTATCTTTCAAGCTCTTCTGCGTTTAGGCATGAATTGTTCATTTCTATGCCTTTTGTATCCAGCCTGAAGGAAAGACAAATGATACAAGGGATGATTCGCATTATCAATGGAGGCAGAGGTTATGCCTGTGTTTATCTGATCCTCTTTTATTGTATAACAAACGATGAGATAACCAGCCTGGTGCACAATGACCATTCAATTTCAGCCACCCACCCACCCCATTTCCATGTTGACTTTAATTTTAAAATATATTAAAAAGACAAGTTCTTGTATTGCTAGGCTTCTTTGTTTTAGGCAGGCCTGTAGGGAAAGGATGGATTTCATAGTATCAGGCTTTCTCTCCATTCATCCTCCCCATCAAGTCTGCAAAGGCATTGAATGAGGGGCCTTTTCCTCTAATTGCACTGGGAGAATTGGTACTTTACTTTATGAGCATGATCTGTAGCTCAGGTTGACCCCGCATTCTTAGCGGAGCACTGGAAACTTGGAACAAATCCACCTAGCATCAAAAAGACCATAGAGAGTGTGCATAAGCCTGGAGAACAGGTACGCTTGATTTTCCTTTCAGTAAGATTACAAGAAAAAACCAGTCATTTCAAGAACTATCAGCCTAGCTTGGAAGATAACTTCATGAAACTAACCACAGTCCTCCAGGACAACTGTACCACATTTGAACATGACATATCAAGGACTAAATTCACTAAGTATCCCCTTCGGAACAAACTATTAATTCTCAAGTAGGAGGAATTGATCTCTAAAGGAAAAAAAAAAGCTGTTAGCTATCTTGGATATGTCTACTTCTGGAAGTGCCAATATTCAAGGTTTCCTCAACCGCGGCTGCAGAAGATCCCTATGGAACTCATGGAAGTGGAGTTGTGATGGTGGTGTTGGAAGAAACGGTGACTCCATAAATCAGGTCCCAAGCCCTCATCTGAATTGTGTCAAAGAATGTGGGGGGAAATTTTCAGTACTGGGCAAGACGGTATAAACACTTCATGTAGTTGCTCAGACTGAATGCAACTGTAAGACTGGGACAGAATGCATGCAACCGCTATTTGAGGACTCCAAAAAGTTAAGTAGTAGCGGACAAATTGGGGAAGAGGACAAGAATTTAAAGTACCACTGAACTAATGGTGAGTTTACCATTTTCCCCCTTTAGAATTCCCCATTCTGAACTCAACACGACCTGAAAGGTAGAGGTGGGTGCTGGTTCGCAGAGAAAGCTCTAGGCTAGAAAAAGCAGATCACATAGTCATTTCATTTGCTGTAGAAAAAGCATGTGACAAAATTCAACATCTATTCATGATAAAAACATTCAGCAAATTAGACACTGAAAAGTATTTCTCAGACTAATGAAGGACACCTACAAAGCGCTTATAACTGTATGTTTTTCTTATAAGGTCAGAGACAAGACAATGATGTCTGCTCTCACCACTCCTGTTCACCATTGTACTGGAATTTCTACCAAGTGCAGTGAGGCAAGAGAAAGAAATGAGTCATATGGATTGAAAAGGAAGAAATAAAACTGTATTCACAGATGACATATTTGTATATGAAGAAAACCCCAAGGTATGTATGAAAAACTTAAATCCTAGAACCAATAGGTGAGTTTAAAAAGGATTGAAGGTGAAGGATTCAAGGTGTTGTGGTTAGATGTCGTTGACTTGGTTCTGACTCGTAACAACCCCATGTACAAAAAAATGAAACACTGCCGGGTCCTGCACCATCCTACAGTCGTTGCTATGTTTGACCCCATTGTTACAGCCACTGTATCAATCCATTTCCTTGAGTGTCTTCCTCTTTTTGATGACTCTGTACGGGCTGAGTGGTTGGGCTATCTTACTAAACAGGATGACCTTCTCCAGGGACTAGTCCCTCCAGATAACATGCCCAATGCACATGAGCCAAAGTCTCGCCATTTGGTTTGATTTTAAGGAGCATTCTGGCTGTACTTCTGCCAAGAAGATTTCTTTCATTCTTCTGGCAGTCCATAGCACATTCAATATTCTTTACAAACACCATAATTCAAAGACATCAATTTTTCTTCAGTATTCCTTATTCATTGTCTAGCTTTCACATGCATATGAGGCAATTGAAAATATAATGGCTTGGGTCAGGCACACTTTAGTTTTCAAGGTGATATCTTTGCTTTTCAACACTTTAAAGTGGTCTTTTACAGCAGATTTGCTCAATGCAATACGTCGTTTGCTTTCTTGACTGCTGCCGATTGTGAATCCAAGTAAGATGAAATCCTTGACAACTTCAATATTTTCTCCATTTACCATGATGTTGGTTATGGGTCCAGTTGTGAGGATTTTGGTTTTCTTTATGTTGTTGTGTAATCCACACTGAAGGCCGTAGTCCTTGAGCCGTAGTCCTTGCCCTTCAGCAAGCAAAATTCTGTCATTTGCATATTGCAGGTTGTTAATGAGTCCTCCTCCAATCCTGATGCCCCACTCTTCTTCAGATAGTCCATCTTCTCAGATTATTTCCTTGGTTTAAAGGTTAAATTATTACTTGAAAGGATACGACCCTGATGCACACCTTTCCTGATTTTAAACCACACAGTATCCCCCTTGTTCTCTTTGAAGGACTGCCTCTTGGTCTATGTACAGGTTCTGCATGAGCACAATTAAGTGTTCTGGAATTTCCATTCTTCACAACGTTATCCATAATTTATTATAGCCCACTCAGTTGAATGCCTTTGTGTAGTCAATAAAACAGAGGTAAACGTCTTTCTAGTATTCTGTTTTCAGCCAAGATGATTCTGACATCAGCAATGATATCCTTCATTCCATGTCCTCTTCTGCGTCTGGCCTGAATTTTGGGCAGTGCCCTGTCAATGCAATGCTACAACCATTTTTTCAAAATTTTACTTGTATGTGACATTAATGGTATTGTTCAATGATTTCTGCATTCTCTTGGATAACCTTTCTTTGGAATGCGCAGGAATATAGATCTCTTGCAGTTGGTTAGCCAGGTAGCTGTCTTCCAAATTTCTTGACATAGATGAATAAGCACTTCCAGAGCTACAACCATTTGCTGAAACATCTCAGATGGTATTCCGTCAGTCCTGGAAACTTGTTTTTCACCAATGCATTCAGTGCAGCTTGGATTTCTTCCTTCAATACCTTCCTTTTTCCTTCAATTGATTCTTGATCATATGCTACCTCCTGAAATGGTTGAAGGTCTACCAATTCTTTTTGGTTCAGTATTCCTTCCATCTTCTTTTGTTGCTTCCTGCATCATTCTATATTTTCCCCATAGAATCCTTCAATATTGCAACTCGAGGCTTGAATTTTTTTTTCAGTACTTTCAGCTTGAGAAATGGTGAGTGTATTCTTCTCTTTTGGTTTTCTGTCTCCAGGTTTTCACACATTTCATTATATTTTACTTTGTCTTCTTGAGCCACCCTTCGAAATCTTCTGGTTCAGCTCTTTTACTTCATCATTTCTTCTATTTTCTTTAGCTACTCTATGTTCAAGAGAAAGTTTCAGAGTCTCTTCTAGCATCCATTTTGGTCTTTTCTTTCTTTTCAATGACCTCTTGCTTTCTTCATGTATGATGTCCTTATGTCATCTCACAGCTCGTCTATTCTTTGGTCATTAGTTTCAGTGCATCAAATCTATTCTTGAAATCGTCTCCAAATTCAGGTGGGATATACTCAAGGTTGTATTTTGGTTCTCATGGACTTGTTTTAATTTTCTTCAACTTCAACTTGAAATTGCGTATGAGCAATTGATGGTCTGTTTTGCAGTCAGCCCCTGGCCATGTTCTGACTGATGATATTGAGCTTTTCCATCATCTCTTTCTACAGATGTAGTTGATTTGATTCCTGTGTTTTCCATCCCGTGAGGTCCACATATACGGTAGTGGTTTATGTTCTTGAAAAAAAGGTATTTACAATGAAGAAGTCTTTGGTCTTGCAAAATTCTACCATTCTATCTCAGGTGCAATTTCTATCTCTAAGGCAGTATGTTCCAACTACAGATCCTACAACACTGACAGCATTGTATGTCAAGATAGATCTTGAAATGTTCTTTTTGACAATGAATATGATGCCATTCCTCTTCAATTTGTCATTCCTAGCATAGTAGACCATATGATTGTCCAACTCAGAATGGCCAGTACCAGTCCATTTCAGCTCACTAATGCCTAAGATGCTGATCTTTATGTTTTGCATTTCATTTTTGACAACTTCTGATTTTCCTAGGCTCATACTTTGTACATTCCATATTATTAATGGATGTTTGAAGCTCTTTTGTCTCATTTTGAGTCATGTCACATCAGTAAATGAAGGTCCTGAAAGCTTGACTCCATCCACATCATTAAGGTTGACTCTACTTTGAGGAGGCAGCTCTTCCCCAGTTGCATTTCGAGTACCTTCCAATGCGAAGGGCTCATCATTAGGCACTATACCAGACAACGTTCCACTGCTGTTCATAAGGTTTTCGCTGGCCAATTTTTTCAGAAAGAGACTGCCAGCTCCTTCTTCCTAGTCTTTCTTAGACTGGAAGCTCTGCTGAAACCTGTTCACCACGGGTGACTCTGCTGGCATTTGAAATACTGGTGGCATAGCTTCTAGCATCACAGCAACATGCAATCCCCCACAGTACGACAAACTGACAGACATGTAGTGATTCAAGGTAAATATGAAAAAATTAATTATTTTTTTTATATACTAGTAATGTACAACTAGAAACCAAAATTTTTAAATTACAATTTACAATAGCTCTAAAAGGTCAAATACTTAGGTGTAAATCTAACAAAACATGTATGGGATCCGTTTGCCAAAAACTACAAAATGGCAATGAAAAAAATCAAAGAAGATCTAAATAAATGGTGAGACATACCCAGTTCATGGATTGGAAAACGCAACACTATAAAGACATTAATTAACCTCAAACTGACATATAGATTTAACACAATTCAAATCAAATTCTAGCAGGATTTTTTTTTTAAGTATATACTGATTTTTAGGTATAAGCTGATTCTAAAATTACATGGAAAAGCAAAGGAACTAGAGTATCTAAAACAATTCTAAACAGAACAGAATGGACAGAATCACACTACTTGATTTTAACACTTATAAAGCTAGAGTAATAAAGACAGGGTAGTATTGGCAAGGGAAAGGCACATAGATCAATGGAACAGAATAGATTCCTGAAAGAGACCCATATATATATGGTAAGGTGATTTTTTACAAAGGTGCAAATAAAAAAGAAAAAAATGGAAAAAGGATAATCTTTTCAACAAATGATATTTTCAACAGTTCTAAGTGGTATTAGAACTATTGAAAATTCATATGCAAAAAAATGAACTGTGACCTAATCTTCATATCTTATACAAAAATTAACTGAAAATAGACCTTAGATTTAACTGTAATGTGTAAAAATAATAAACTTTTAGGAGAAATCTTCATGACCTGGGGTTATGCAAAGAATTCTTAGACATGATACCAAAAGTATGATTTACAAAAGAAAAAACTGAAATATCATATCTTATCAAAAAATTTTTTTTAAAAATTTGCTCTGTGAAAGATACTGTTAGCAGAATGAAAAGACAAGCTACATACTGGGAAAAAATGTTTTCAAATTACATATCCAAAATACAGAAAGAATTCAAAACTCAACTGGAAGAAAACAAACAGCCCATTAAAAAATGGGCAAAAGATTTGAACAGACACTTTACCACAGAGGATATAAAGATGGCAAGTAAGCACATATCTTTGAAAAATGAAAAATCCATTGGCCTTGAGTCGATTCCAACTCATGGTGACGCTATAGGAAATGAACCTTGAAACCAGAATTGGATACCTTACATATCTAGTGGAATGGCTGAATAAAAGAAAAATAACTGATGACAACAATTGCCAGTGAAGATACAAAGGAAAAGAACTCATACATTGCAGGTGGGAAAGCAGAATGGTATAGCCACTGTGGGAAACAGTTTGGCAGCTACTTAAAAAAAAAAAAAAAACACGGTTAAAAATACACTTGCCGTACAAACTAGCAATCTCACTTCTGGGTATTCATCCTAGAGAAATGAAAATTTAGGTTCACACAAAAACCTATACTCAAATGTTTTTAGTGTTTTTAGTATTTCTTCATAATTCCCAAACCTAGAAATAACCCAAATGTCCTTCAGTAGGTAAATGGATAAACAAATAGGTGCATCTATATGATAGTCAGCAATATAAAGCAACAACATGGATGAATCTCAAAGGCATTTGAAGGCAGTCTGAGTGAAAGAATCCAGTCTCAAAAAGTTATATGCTGTATGGCTGAATATATATGACAACCTCAAAATGACTATAGCAATGGAGAACCAATCAAAGGGATATCATGGGGAGTTTTTGGGGTGGTGGAATTGTTCTGCATCCTTATTGTGGTGGTAATTACATAAATCTGTTCAAGTGCTAAAACTCATAGGCCTGTACACACACACACACACACACACACACACACACACACAGAGTCAATTTTACTGCATAATTTTAAAAAATTATGTAGGCAGCAAAACTATGAAGTCTTCCCTCATAGGTCCTCCCAACCCCATTCTCTCTCAGGGCCCAAGGCCTTCCCCACCTCTCCTTCCTCCCAGTGTTCAGTCTTATGCTGTTCTTCCCCCCCTCCCAGTCCCTGCCATCACCACACTATGGCCCATCACCTGGATCTATCCCTGCCTGAGGCTGTGGCTTTGCTCCGTATTTTTGTAGTAGTCAAGAGCAACCATAAAAATCTACTGGGTGTTGAGTGCATCTTCTCAACAAAACAACAAAAGAGAAGCCATCCTTGTTTTCTCTTTTTTCCTATCTCTATGTTCAGTTCATCAGTGAGTACTGACAGTTCTGCTTTCAAAATTAGATCCCAAATCAAGTTCTCATCCTTCTACTGCTGCCATCTCAGTCTACCACCATCTTTGGCCTTAACTACTACAGCAGCCTCCTCTCTGGTCTCCCTGCTTCCATTTTTTATTGTGTATTCTCAGAGCCCTGGTGGCAAGGTGTTTAAGACCTTGGCTGCTAACCAAAAGGTTGGCAGTTCAAATCCACCATCCACTCCTTGGAAACCCTATAGGGCAATTCTACTCTGTCCTAGAGGGTCACTATGAGTTGGAATCAACTCAGTGGCATTGCATTTTTTTTTTTTTTTATTGTATATTCTCAGCACACTAATCAGAGTGATTCTTAAAAGTCTTTGCAGTGCATCCAGAATAAAAGCCAGATGTCTCAGGATGGCCTCTGAGGGTCTCCTTGATCTGGCCATTGCCTGCTTCTCCAGGCCTCGTCTCCTCCTACTCCTTCATCTCATAGTATGCTCCAGCCACTCTGACCTTCTTGCTCTTCCTAGAATATGTCAAGCTTTTCCCCACCTCAGTGCTTTTCTCTCTGCCTGAAACATGCTTCTCCCAGAAATCTGCAGTTGCTGTTTAAGATAGTTCACACTCAGCCCAGAGGTTACTTCCTCAGAGAGGACTTCTCTGACCACTTGTTTTAAATAGGCTCCCCAGCTGTCTAGCCTTTTTCTATCCTCTAAATCTGATTTATTTTCTCTCAGAACTTACCACTTATTGAACACCCGCCTTGTGCAAGGGTTTATTTCAGATGCTGGCTTTCCATTGCAACATAAAATCTGAACTTCTCATTATGTCTTACAAGGCTGTCGTGCTCTAGCCCCTGCTTCCTTCCCTGGCATTATGACCCTGTACTCTCTAGGGACATTCTCCTCTTGGTGCACCACTTTCTGTTTGCTCCCTTCCAGCCACACTGACTTCCTTGTGTTCCTGGAACATGCTAAGGGTGTTTCCACCTCAGAGTCTTTGCACTTACTTTACTATCTCTTTGGAAATCTATTCCCTGTAAAACTTCCTAGCATCCTGTCAAATGTCACTGTCACTGATTGAATTGTATCCCCCCAAAATATGTGTCTACTTAGTTAGGCCATGATTCCCAGTATTGTGTGGCTGTCCTCTATTTTGTGATTGATGTGATTTTCCTCTGTATTCCAAATTCTACCTCTATGATGTTAATGAGGTGGGAGAGGTGGCAGTTATGTTAATGAGGCAGGGCTCAATCTACAAGATTGGATTGTGTTTTGAGCCAATCTCTTTTGAGGAATAAAAGAAAGAAGTGAGCAGAGAGGCAGGGAGACCTCATACCACCAAGAAAGCAGTGCCAGGATCAGAGCATGTCTGTTGGACCTGGGGTTCCTGTGAGGAGAAGCTCCTAGTACAGGGGAAGATTGATAAAGATCTTCCTCCAGAGCCGAAAGAGAGAGAAAGCCTTCCCCTGAAGCTGATGCCGTGAATTTGGACTTCTAGCCTACTAAAAAACTGTGAAAATATAAATTTCTCTTTGTTAAAGCCATCCACTTGTGGTATTTCTGTTATAGCAGCACTGGATAACTAAGACAGTCACATAATCAGAAGGCTTACTTGACTACTGTATGTAAAATAGCAAGCCCTCCATCATTCTGTATATCCCTCTTGTTTTATTTTCCATAGCCTTTATAACTACCTAGTTTGTATACATATTTTTTTTGTTTCCTACCTCTTGTCACTACCCTCTCTGCTCAGGTTTCTTGTCTTTCTCTTCCACCTGCCTACAAGCTTTATATGGGCGGTGACCAAGAGGCTGTACCAGAACGTAGTATGTGCTCAAGAATAGTTGTGTTGTTGTTGTTAGGTGCCATGGAATCGGTTCTGACTCATAGCGACCCTGTGCACAACAGAACGAATCACTGCCTGATTCTGTGTCATCCTTACAATCCTTGTTATGCTTGAGCCCATTGTTCCAGCCACTGTGTCAATCCACCTCGTTGAGGATCTTCCTCTTTTTGCTGACCCTGTACTTTGCCAAGCATGATGTCCTTCTCCAGAGACTGATCCCTCCCTAAACATGTCCAAAGTATGTAAGACGCAGTCTTGCCATCCTTGCTTCTGAGGAGCATTCTGGTTGTACTTCTTCCAAGACGGATTTATTCGTTCTCCTAGTCCATGGTATATTCAATATTCTTCGCCAACACCACAATTCAAAGGGGTCAATTCTTCTTTGGTCCTCCTTACTCATTGTCCAGCTTTCCCAAGCATATGAGGTGATTGAAAATACCATGGCTTGGGTCAGGTGCACCTTAGTCTTCAAGGTGACATCTTTGCTCTTCAACACTTTAAAGAGGTCCTTTCCAGCAGATTTACCCAATGCGATGTGTCTTTTGATTTCTTGACTGCTGCTTCCATGGCTGTTGATTGTGGATCCAAGTAAAATGAAATCCTTGACAACTTTAATCTTTTCTCCATTTATCATGATGTTGCTCATTGGTCCAGTTGTGAGGATTTTTGTTTTCTTTATGTTCATGTGCAATCATACTGAGGGCAGTGGTCTTTGATCTTCATTAGTAAGTGCTTCAAGTCCTCTTCACTTTCAGCAAGCAGGGTTGTGTCACCTGTATAACACAGGTTGTTAAAGAGTCTTCCTCCAATCCTGATGCCCTGTTCTTCCTCATATAGTCCAGCTTCTCAGATTATTTGCTCGACATACAGATTGAATAGCTATGGTGAAAGAATACAACCCTGATGTACACCTTCCCTGACTTTAAGCCAATCAGTATTCCCTTGTTCTGTCCGAACAACTGCCTCTTGATCTATGTAAAGGTTCCTCATGAGCACAATTAAGTGTTCTGGAATTCCCATTGTTCTCAATGTTATCCATAATTTGTTATGACCCACACAGTCGAATGCCTTTGCATAGTCAATAAAACAGAGGTAAACATCCTTCTGGTATTCTCTGCTTTCAGCCAGGATCCACCTGACATAAGCAATGATAACCCTGGGTCCGCGTCCTTTTCTGAAACCAGCCTGAGTTTCTGGCAGTTCCCTGTCAATATACTGCTACAGCCGTTTTTGAATGATCTTCAGCAAAATTGTGCTTGTGTGTGATATTAGTGATATTGTTCTATAATTTCCACATTTGGTTGGATCACCTTTCTTGGCAATAGGCATAAATAAGGATCTTTTCCAGTCAGCTGGCCAGGAAGCTCTCTTCCATGCTTCTTGGCATAGACGAGTGAGCACCTCCAGCACTGCATCTGTTTGTAGAAACATCTCATTTGATGTTCCAGCAATTCCTGGAGCCTTGTTTTTCGCCAATGCCTTCAGAGAAGCTTGGACTTCTTCCTTCAGTACCATAGTTCCTGATCATATGCCACCTTTTGAAATGGTTGAACATTGACTAATTCTTTTTGGTATAATGACTCCGTGTATTCCTTCCATCTTCTTTTGATGCTTCCTGCGTCATTTAATATTTTCCCCATAGAATCCTTCACTATTGCAACTCGAGGCTTGAATTTTTTCTTCAGTTCTTTTGGCTTGAGAAACACCGAGCGTATTCTTCCCTTTTGGTTTTCCACCTCCAGCTCTTTGCACATGTCATTATAACACTTTACTTTGTCTTCTCAAGATGCCCTTTGAAATCTTCTGTTCAGTTCTTTTACTTCATCAATTCTTCCTTTTGCTTCAGCTGCTCGACATTCGAGAGCAAGTTTCAGAGTCTACTCTGACATCCATCTTGGTCTTTTCCTTTCTGTCTTTTCAATGACCTCTTGGTTTCTTCATGTACGATGTCCTTGATGTCATTCCACAACTTGTCTGGTCTTCAGTCACTAGTGTTCAATGCGTCAAATCTATTCTTGAGATGGTCTCTAAATTCAGGTAGGATATACTCAAGGTCATATTTTAGCTCTCGTGGACTTGCTCTGATTTTCTTCAGTTTCAGCTTGAACTTGTATATGAGCAATTGATGGTTTGTTCCATAGTTGGCCCCTGGCCTTGTTCTGACTGATGATATTGAGCTTTTCCATCATCTTTTTCCACAGACGTAGTCAATTTGACTTCTGTGTGTTCCATCTGACGAGGTCCATGTGTATAGTCGCTGTTTATGTTGGTGAAAGAAGATATTTGCGATAAAGAAGTCGTCGGTCTTGCAAAATCCTGTCATTCAATCTCCGGCATTGTTTCTGTCACCAAGGCCATATTTTCCAACTACTGATCCTTCTTTGTTTCCAACTTTTGCATTAAAATCACCAGTAATTATCAATGCATCTTGATTGCATGTTTGATCAATTTCCGACTGCAGCAGCTGATAAAAATCTTCTATTTCTTCATCTTCGGCCCTAGTGGTTAATGTGTAAATTTGAATAATAGTTGTATTAACTGGTCTTCCATGTAGGCATATGGGTATTATCCTATCACTGACAGCGTTGTTCTTCAGGATAGATCTTAAAATGGTCTTTTTGATGATGAATGCAACACCATTCCTCTTCAAGTTGTCATTCCCAGCAGAGTAGACTATATGATTGGCCCATTCAAAACGGCCAATACCAGTCCATTTCAGCTCACTAATGCCTAGGATATCAATGTTTATGCATTGCATTTCATTTTTGACGAGTTCCAATTTTCTTAGATTCATACTTCATACATTCCAGGTTCCAGTTATTAATGGATATTTGCAGCTGTTTCTTCTCATTTTGAGTTGTGCCACATCAGCAAATGAAGGTCCCAAAAGCTTTACTCCATTCATATCATTAAGGTTGACTCTACGTTGAGGAGGCAGCTCTTCCCCAGTCATCTTTTGAGTGCCTTCCAACCTGGGGGGCTCATTTTCCAGCACTATATCAGACAATGTTCTGCTGCTATGCATAAGGTTTCAACTGGCTAATGCTTTTCAGAAGTAGACTGCCAGGTCCTTCTTCTTAGTCTGTCTTAGTCTGGAAGCTCAGCTGAAACCTGTCCTCCATGGGTGGCCCTGCTGGTATATGAATACCGGTGGCATAGCTTCCAGGATCACAGCAACACGCAAGCCCCCACAGTATGACAAACTGACAGGCACATGGTGGAAGAATAGTTGTAAAATGAATAAACGAGTCGGTAAATGATAGAGAGGTCTTTGGATATTCAAAAAGGGAAACCTTGGTGGCATAGTAGTTAAGAGCTATGGCTGCTAACCAAAAGGTCGGCAGTTTGAATCCCCCAGGCACTCCTTGAAAGGCCTATGGGGCAGTTCTACTCTGTCCTGTAGGGTTACTATGAGTCAGAATCAACTCGTCGGCAATGAGTTTGTAGTATTAAGAGGAGCTTTCCATGTTTTAAAACTCCAAAAGTAGTGTAATGGTTTGAACAGGAGGGGGGCAGTGCTCAATTTGGAGGCCTTTTCTGACGTCTTTAGAATTACCCCCTAGCTAGTAAAAATATTTTGATGGCAGTCTCGTGTTTTTAAGGTGAAGAAAACATCTTTTAGCATGGACTATATCCCCTCCTCGTGGCACAAGTGGTTGCAATAGGCTGCTAACCTAAAGGTTGATGATTTGGACTCAACCAGGAGCTCCATAAAGATTACAGCCAAGAAAACCCTATGGAGAAATTTTACTCTGTAACACATGGAGACTCCATGAGTTGGGGGCCAACTTGACGGCAGCCAGCAGCGGCAAAGACGTACTCCTTCCTCAGCCCACTCCCCTTTGCTCAGGGGCATAAGACCTTTCAGTTCCTCCTAGGCTTGTTCTGTACCAGCCTAGGACCTTGTCCTTGCTGCTTCCTCTGCCTGAACTGCTCTTCTACCCACACTTTTCACATAGTTAGCTCTTGCCCATCCTTCCCATCTTAGCTCCAGCGTCATTTCTTTCTTTCTTTTGATTAAAAAAAAAAAAATTTAATTTTGATGAGAATATACATATCAAAACGTATACCCAATCAACATTTTCTATATTTACTGTACAATGGCATTGGTTACATTTTTTGCGCTGTGTTACCATTCTTGCTCTCTCTCTACTCATATTGTTTCACCATCATTAACTTAGACTATCCTCTAAACTTCTCTGTGTTTTAGCATTACTTTTGTCAATTTGATGTCATATAGATACTGCTTTAAAAGAGTTCACTGCTCAAGGAGAATATTCTTTACTAGTAGAGCTAAACTGCTGTTTAGTGTAAAGATGCCTTCATGAGATAGTTTTAGTTCAAGACGTAAAGATTATCTCAGGGCATAGATTCGGAGGTTTCCCCAGTCTCAGTGGATCCAGTAAGTCTGATTTCTATAAGAATTGGAAGTTTTGTTTCTGTTTTTCGCTTTTTGATCAGGATCCGTCTATGGGGTCCTTGACCAAAACATTCAGTAAAGGTAGCTGGGCACCATCTGGTTCTTCTGGTCTCATGCCAGTTGAGGTGGTAGTTCATGGATGCAATTAAACCTGCTGTCCATTTCCTTCTCCAATTCCTGGGTCTCCTTCTTCCTCTCCTGTTCCAGGTTAAAAGAGACCAACTGTTTCTCGGATCACTTCTTCAAGGGAAGCTTTCTCCAACGGTCAGACATGGTCAGGCCCCAATTACTGATCTCATATCACTGGGTACCTCTGCTACACACTACCTGTCAGAGTTGTGGTTTTATATGTGTTCGTATGATTGTTTAGTTAAGTCTCCCATGAGGAGGGAACAGTGGCTGTCTTTGCTCTACCATTACATTCTCTGGAATGTAGCACTGCCTGGTACTGAATAGGTTTTTAATAAATATTTGTTAAATGAAAAATTAATGAAATTAAAAACTACTAACCTTTTTGTATTGCTCCAATTATCAGCTCAAGTTAATAAGTTCTTTGGGATACAACAGTGAAGGTCATTGTTAAAAAACAAATGTAACGTATTAAGCTCTTAACACCTTGGTGAGTCACACTTCATTCAAATATGAAAGAAGCCCTGGTATAGAAGGGATGCAGCATGGGACAGATGAATTTCTAGGGGCAGAGAAAGGATATAAGCTTCAAAACTGCTAATACCTGCCATTCTGATCTGAGAGCAGGCATCCTCATTGTTTGACAGTGCAGAAGGGCCAAAACCTTCAGTCCAACAATATAGCTGGTGTTTTTTTGTGACAATGATATCTGGAATTTTCTTTGTGCCTTTCTGTGAAAACTCAAAGGGTAAAAATAAGAATAGAAGAGACCACTGAAATCAGCTCAACATAAGAGAACTTTCAAGCAGTCATCTGTGTCCCACAGCTTGTGTGTGTGTGTGTGTGTGTGTGTGTGTGCATAGAAGAAGGTCCAGAGGCCACAGCACCACTCCTTGTCAGGGGTGGTGTGGAGGTGAGCCAAAATTCAGGTAGGGGAGGAGATCATTGAGCCGGTCACCTTTGATATACCTTTCCACCTGGAAACTTCCCCAGAGTTTATGCCCATGTTTTCTGTTAGTCAAAGCTTCAATCTTCTCCCTTATCTAACCTTTTCTGGAAAGACAACATCAGTGTTTGCCAGTTCTGCTACTCATTGGAATTATATGGAGAGATTTAAAAATACTGAAGCCTAGACCCCGCCTGAGACTAATTAAATTAGAATATCTGGGGCGAAGTCCAGGCATCAGTATTTTTAAAAAAGTTCTGTAGGTGATTCTAAAGTGCAGCCGGGGTTGACAATCGCTGTAAGGCATGTACTACAACAGGCTAATTTCCTTTTTATTTCTTTCCTATTGCTCATTATGGTTCTCAGATGGACCAAATGATAGTGATGAGTGTGGTAGGCAGACTTCTAAGATGGCTGCCAATGATCCAGTTTATTCCTGTCCCTGTGTACTCCCTATCCCCAAAGTGTGGACTAGATTCAAACTCAGGTTAACTCAACCATTCAGAGGTCAATGGCCAACACAGTCGAAGTGGAGAAGGTGTAATGGAAAACCCTGAATAATCCAAACTCTTAGATGATCAATCTGTGGTTTTCGGTCGCCTTTGCCACTCCAGGTCTTTCCCCAGCCCATTCTCACCCCAGCCTAACCCCAACCCAGTGGGGATAATTTAGGTGCTAGTAGCATTCAACTATGTGGATCATAACAAGTTATGGATAACACTGAGAAGAATGGGAATTCCAGAACACTTAATTGTGCTCATGCAGAACATTTATACAGACCAAGAGGTGGTCCTTTGAAAAGAACAAGGGGGATACTGCATGGTTTAAAATCAGGAAAGGTGTACATCAGGATTGTTTCCTTTCACCACACATATTCAAACTGTATGCTGAGCAAATAAGCCAAGAAACTGGACTATATGAAGAAGAATGCAGCATCAGGATTGGAGGAAGATTCATAAAACAACCTGCGGTATGCAGATGACACAACCTTGCCTGCTGCAAGTGAAGAGGACTTGAGGCAGTTACTGATGAATATCAAAGACCACAGCTTTCAGTATGGATTACACCTGAACATAAAACAAAAATCCTCACAACTGGACCAATAATCAACAGATGATAAACAGAAAATACAGAAGTCGTCAAGGATTTCATTTTACTTGGATCCACAATCAATACCTGTGGAGGCAGCAGTTAAGAAAGCAAACGATGCATTGCATTGGGCAAATCTGCTGCAAAAGACCCCTTTAAAGTGGTGAAAAGCAAAGTTGTCACTTTGAGAACTAAAGTGCACCTGACCTAAGCCGTGATATTTTCAATTGCCTTATATGCATGTGAAAGCTGGACAATGAAAAAGGAAGACCAAAGAAGAATTGATGGCTTTGAATTACGTTGTTGGCAAAGAATATTGAATATGCCATGGACTGCCAGAAGAATGAACACCCCTGTCTTGGAAGAAGTACAGCCAGAGTGCTCCTTGGAAGAGAGAATGATAAAACTTCATCACACGTACTTTGGACATGTTATCAGGAGGGACCAGTCCCTGGAGAAAGACATCGTGTTTGGTAATGTAAAGGGTCAGTGTAAAAGAGGAAGACCCCCAATGAGATGTGTTGACACAGTGGCTGCAGCAATGGGCTCTAACATAGCAATGATTGTGAGGATGGTGCAGGACTGGGCAGTGTTTTGTTCTGTTGTACTTAGGGTTGCTGTGAGTTTCAAATGACATGATGTCACCTAACAACAACAGCCCCATGGTAGGAGTCCCTGGATGGTATAAATGGTTAAGCACTTGACTATTAGCTGGACGGTTGATGGCTTCAGCCCAGCCAGAGGACGATAGGCCTGGTGACCTGCTTCTAAGACGTCACAGCCTTGAAAACTCTATGAAGCAGTTCTACCGGGTCACCGTGAGTAGGTATAAAATGTATATAATGCTGACATTTACAGGAACCCTGGCCACCTCCATAATTATGATGAAAGTATCAGGTATAATGCCAAAAAAATAATGCGTAGGCAGCAGTGGATATCTTTAAGTGTATCTCAAAAGTGATGATAACCTTATTTTCACATTAAAGAAATTTAGTGTATTTGTGGAATCAGGGTTGTTGGGTTTTAAATATGGCCAGTCAAGATTCTAGGTGATCAACATATGGACCACTCCTGAATTAGACTGTTATCTTTTATATTGACTATCTTAGTTTGTTAAATAATCTATCTCTGAATTTTAAAATAAAACATCATTCTTATGATAAATTAGCCCTTTGATATACCAATGGAGTGTTTCAGATAAAATAGCTTTGGATCACAGAACAGAAATATATAAAAATGTTATATATTGAATGTTAACTTCGCAGGTTTTACTTTGGGTCTGGATAAAGACATTAGGGAAAGGCATAGTTAATACAAATGAATGGCATTAGCAAGTAAATGAGACCTAAGAATGGCATTTGATTTTAAATATTTAATTTGTTCCCACAAACCTTGTCAATAAAAATAATAAATCAGTGAAAAACAAAAACAACAACCACCTCTTGCATTTTTGCTAGAACCTTTCTTCTAGACTTCTGGGTCTGCCTTCCTTCTTTTCATCTCCTTACCCTACATGCCTCATCTGAACCAGGAGCTAGTGTCATGGCCTCTTTCTTTCTCAGGTAAAGAAAATTTTCTCAAGGTACAGCTAGTCAGAACAAAGCTCCAGCATGGGCGGCCATAAGGAGCTGCTTATCTAGATCATTATTACACTTGTTACTATTGTGTGAGCTCAGGCATCGGGGGCCAAGGTCTCATTAGATGCTCTGGCTCTCAAAGCATACTGCTCTAGCAGGGTGGTGTATCCTTTTCTGAGAGGGAGCTCAAACCAAGCCTTCCCACCCACTGGGGCTCTTGACATTTTCTGTCCTTAAAGCTTTAGTGGAATTTGAATTTCCAGGTCAGTTGTTCCTGCTCCCTTAAATTTTCCCCAAGCTTCAGAGGAGCAGCTCCAGGGACTCTATTCCATGTCCCCAGTTCCCCCCACCCCCAGAGATGCCAGCAGCCCTTTTGTTGGTTTGGCTCTCCACTTAGATCATTGAAGCGATTTCTGATCCAACTGGACAACACTCAGCTTTTCATTTGTGTCTTGGCAAGGCCACCATGTTATTACTTAACTGTGCTGCTGCTACTCAATAAGTAGGAACTGATTGAAATAACCACAGGAGTTGCTGGATTCCCCTAATTTTAGCACAGAGTTAAAGCTCACTCCCACAGTTGGAAGTTAAAATAGGCTGCCAGCCCACAGAAATGCCCACCCACCACACCTAATTGTCACACCACTGATGCCTGTCATGGGAAGAAACATGGAAGGCTGAAGAGAATGCTCTCAGAAGCAAGGTTCTTCTTGGGAGATGCCTCACATCCTTTTGGCCAGGTCCAATTTCTTTCAGACCCTAAGCCTGTGGAAATTTGCATGACTACTTTAAATACTCCTGTTTTCTTCCCTGATTTGTTTAACAGGCAGTCCAAGTACAGAGTATACATTAGAAAACTGAAGAGAACAGAAACTTCTTTTTGGGGACACCTCTTTAAATGACTCATTCCTGGAGTCTAGATGTGTGGAGGACAACGACCCTGAGCAATCTAGGTAATTCTGAGAGAAGAAAACTGATATTTAATCCAGGATAATGTGCTTTCTCCTGGTGTCATAGTGATCAGCCACCAGTCAAATGCCATAGCTTGAAGAAAATTTTGAAGTAAGTGGTTTATTGTGCAACCTCCCTCCACACCCAGTGTTTTGGTTTCTTACTCTTAAAAGTTATGTATTACTAGATATGTTTTGAAGGAACTCTGTGAGAAGTTATTTCTCATAATGTGCTTGCTACTTAATATTTCTCATTGCTATAATTTTGTGTTATACCCACGTTGTCGTAATTTACCCTTAGCATCTTTGCACAGCATAGTTTATCAAACCGTCAAAGGCATAATCAGGGACTAGAATGAGGCAATTTTTAGAGAAAGAAAAAAGGCTTTATCCACAAGGCATTTCATGAGGGGACCCGGGGCAGGTTCCAGAGCTATGTCAAGTATGCCTTCCCAGTAGTGATTATTCACTTTCACCCTCATATGCCTACCACAGCCACCACCCTTTCCTTGACCTCCTAGTCTCACAGCTGCATTTTGTAGGAGCCTCTTGATGTGCATCTCTCCCAGGTCTTGGCTGTATTTTCTGATCAATTTTAGTTGTCGTCATTATTGTTAGCTGCTATCCAGTTGGCCATGACCTCATGCACAATGGAAGAAAGTGCTACCTGGTCCTGCACCAACCCCCTGACTGGTTGCAAATTGGACTGTTGCAATCCATAGAGTTTTCTTTTCATTGGCTGATTTTTGGAAGTAGTTCACCAGGCCTTTCTTCCTAGTTCATTTTAGTCTGGGAGCTTCATTGAAACCTGTTCAACATCGTAACAACACACCAACCTCCACTGTTAGATAGGTGACTGCTCATGGGGTTCACCGGCTGGGAATCAAACTCAGATCTCCTGCATGAAAGGTGAGAATGCTACCACTGAACTACCAATGTCCTCTATTTTGGTCATTAATGTCACTTTAATCCTCTTTAGGGAGCCCTGGTGGCACAGTGGTTAAGTGCTCCACACTGCTAACTGAAAGGTGGGCAGTTTGAACCCACCAGCTGCTCTGCGGGAGAAAGATGTGGCAGCTTGCTTCTGTAAAGATTTACGGCCTTGGAAACTCTATGGGGCAATTCTACTCTGTCCTATAGGGTCGTAATGAGTTGGCATTGACTCGATGGTAATAGGTTTAGTTGGTTTGAAGATAGCTTTCCCATGTCACTCTCCTACTCAAAAATGTTCAGTGCCTTTCTATTGCCTATGGGATGAAATCCAAACCATTTAAACTTTCAATGAGTTGGTTCCTAACAATGTACTCCCCTTTCAGTGCCATTGCCCCTCCATGAAAACTCCTTTCTCGTCAGACTCATTGGCTCCTTAACACACCTGTTCAAACTTACCTCTTCACCTCTGTCAACTTGTACTGCGTAAACGCCATGTCTTCCTATTTCTTCTCTACTTTGCTAAGTCCCATCCAACCTTCTTACCTACCCAAGGCTCAGCTCACCTCCCCCTTCCCATATGCAGCCTTTCCTAATCACTCCCAAAATGGAATTTCCCACTTTTGCATTTCTATAAGTACTTTTTGTACAATTAATATATTGGTGCATTAAAAAACAAAACAAAAACTGGACAACTATTTGCTAATTGGTTATTTTTTCAGAATCAGTATTTTTGACACCCAAAACAGATAGGAGAATAGGATCCAAGAAAGGACAAGGGAGATACCAACAAAAGAATGGCCAATTTTGCCTACAACATGATGCTCTAAAGGTTAGCTGGCTGCTCTATGAAATCTACCAAAATCCCCAGTTTGGGAAATGCTGTGTGACAAAAGTTTGCTGCTGTGGCATTGGGACCATGTCAAATGGAGTTACAGTTCCCACCTTCCAGGAACCTACCATGATATAAAAGAGACTTGGGTTGGTTCACTTTTTCTAAAGCTGCAAGGAAATCAAGTCCAAGACCAAACTTATTCACACATTTACTGAAACAGGCCAAACTCAGAAGTAAAAGATGAAAACGAAAATTAATCAGAGACTCCCATGGGCCGCACATATGGCAGTTTAGATTCTTTTTTTTTTTTTTTTTTTTACTGCCATAATTGTTTCTCTTACCCATTTTCCTTGGTTAAATACACAACTGTAAAAAAAAAAGGGGTGGTGGTGGGTGGGAATGAATAAACCCATGGAAACAGTGAAACATGTACAGAGATAAAATTAGGAAGGAAGGAAACAAAAGCAATTTCAGTATCTCTATGACAAGCCGTGCATACCTTTCCCTGCCAGTACCCCTGGATCAGGCTTGTCTGACCAGGTGGCAGGTGCTTCCTTGACTCACACAGAAAACAAGCCCTGGACCTCTGGTGCTGTGAAGATGAGTTATATCTGGCACGTAAGCCCCATGCCCTGTTCCCCCTTTCTGTCCTTCCCAGAAGAGATAAAAATTATCAAGTAGTCAAGAAAAAAGTCAGTGAGGAGGCTTTGTGCCCTTTCTTAATTCACAGAGATTTAAAGTAAAAACTCTGCTTGACATTGTAAAGTAGGGTTATATCCTTTTTATTGGATCTTTGTGCAAAAACCAAACAGCAATGGAAAACGCATAACCAGGTAGAACATCACATCCCAGAACATCATTTACCTTGGTAGAATCTCACAATTTTAATGCATAGAAATCTTTCCTTTTCACACTAATTAACAACACTAAGCATGAGTCAAGTCGGATTTTAAAAACTTGTGCCTTTCATTAGCAATTGAAAACTATGTAAGACTCTTGCTCCAGGGAACTATGTTCTGACCTTTTAATGGTATTGCCTTTGCAAGAGCAGAGAAAATTCACAAACTTGGAGTCATAGAAGTAAAGAATTTGTCCAAAATGGAATGCCTTCTTCTAATATTTTTTCTGTGAGATGTCAATGTGGCTTCCACACTTGACATAAAAGTTCCCATTAGAGAAAAAAAAAAAAACCAACCAACTAAACTACGACTCAGTTTTTTTAATCAAGTAGAGTTATCTAGAGTGCTTTTTAGAAGAGATTATCAAGGAAGGAATGAAAAGTAGTTGTGACTAATCAGTTGGATTATTGGAGCTGGGGTAACCAGCCTCGACAGGCAAGGGCTTCCAAAGCCACAGGGACCTTTCAGGCAACTCAGATTCCTTCAATTGTGTGAGATGGTCCTCCAGAAGGGACCCAAAGTGTTAACGCCCGCCAGAACAGGTGGGATGCACTGGCAGCTGGTACAGCTTGTACAGAAGGCCTCTTTTCTTATACACAATTTTTTGTTGTGCTAAAGAGGAATAAATACATAAAAGCCTAAAACTAAGCACTCGATTCTTTAAGTCTGGCAAAACTGCCAGTGTATTGTAACTTGAGGACATCACCCCCATGCTTGTCTTGCAGGGTTGTTGTGAAAGAATCAGATAATAATAGAATACCCACCCCATACACATCATGGTTTATGAAGAACTTACGTATACAATCATTTTCTCAGTTGAACCTCACAACATCAGTGGGAGGCAGGGAAGGCAGATATTATTATCTCTTGAGAGGGAGTGGCCCTGCTGGTCCTGTATATGTGTGAATTTTCCTTTAGGAAGAGTGAGTTTATTGGATTGCATACAGAAGTATTTTATACTATACAAGATAGTTTATTGCTGCAGTGTTTGTAATAAGGAAAAACTGGAAACAAACTAAATGTTCTTCAGTAGAATACCAATTCAGCCATGGTGTAGGCCTAGATGGAATACTATGTAGCCATTAAGAATTTTGATTAGAAGATACTGGAAATAAACTCATTGAGGTTGAAGTATATTTACTGATGAAGAAAACTGTTCACAATATATTTAAGCCAGTGAAAAACATTCAGTATGATCCTTGTGCGGTAAGAAAAAAATGTGCATAGTAAAATAGTGGTTATCTTTGCTGAGACAACATGTGATACTTGTTTTCTTTTTCAGGCTCATCTTTCATTTCTAATTTTTATGTTTACAAACATAAAAAATATACTACTCAACATTTTCAATCAGATTAACTTTTCATAATAATAATTAATGGAAAAAATACAGCTCTACCTCTGGGAACCTCAAAGCTAAAGTGGCCCTCGTGAGTGTAGGTGTGTCAGGCATGGTCCTGGCAGGGACTGGAGTTCAACCAAGATGGCATAAATAAAGAGACGTGAATAAGACAGAGCTCACGGTGGTGTGGACAGGGGAGCTAACCGGATGACAAGGCACCAAAGACTAGGGACAGTGGGAAGCCATAACCACCCCTAAGGGCAAAGGGATAAGAACAGGAAATACAGTAACCAGGGCCCATAGGGGCGGGAGTTGTGGAGGTGGGGGTCAGCCAGAGGAAGCTTTGGAGTGAAGGGTCATGGCGTTCGTCAGACGCTAGTGAAGCGGGGAAGAAATGCCCTGACCTCTTCTTCCTGCCTTCTTATTTCCTGCTGGTGTCTCTCATAGGCCAAACCCAACAGGAAGCCATTTAGCAAGGGACCCTGGGTAATGTAGTTCATCTAGGTTAACGTCCTGGTGCACAGAATAGGTCAGAGAAGGGCAGAAAATTCATCTGACGATGGGGGGCGGAGGGAGGGGGGCGGAGAGGGGGGCGGGGAGACGTGTGTGCAGCAAACGTGGTGAGAACACCTGGTGTCAGTCAGCCGGAGAAAACGCTGCCTCTTAGTCCGGAAACTGAAACAAAAGGGAAGATCCTGCTGGAGGCAATATGGGGTGCATAATTCAATTTTGGAACCCTTAGGTTGCACAAACAGTAAAGACGCTTCGCTGCTAACCCAAAGGTTGGAAGTTCAAGTCCACTTAGAGGTATGTTGGAAGAAAGGCCTGGCGATCTGAAAAATCAGTTATTGAAAACCTTATGGAGCGCATTTCTACTCTGACACACATGGGGCTGCCATGATTTGGAATCTACCCAATGGCAGCTGATACTGGTTAATTTAATTTTTCTGCCTGTAGTCAAAGCTTCAAGAATATGCGTGGAGTTGGCATCACAGATCACCTGGTCCAAACTGAGCACACATTCCATTCTGTATTGCACAGATAGTTTTTGTGGTAAAGAATCCACAGTGCACTCTTGGACACCAATAATAACATCCCTGCTGCCTGGAGTGGAGGCTGGGGGGGTGGGGGGTGGGGGTGGGGACTTCCAGGTCACCTCAGATCTACTGTTTCCTGCTGTCCATCTTCACCCCCGTCCCCTCTCTCCTCCCATCCCCTCTCTCCAGTGTCCTCATTACCAGCCCCAAATGACAGCATAACCAGAGTAATAGTGGCAGCTCACGGTCACTATGAGTCGGAATCAACTTGACAGCAAGTTTGGCTTGGTTTTTGGTTCCATGTGGCAGGCACTGCTAGCTCTAAGCATTTGACATAATTAATTCATTTAATTATCAAAGCAACCCCGTGAAAAAGGTAATATTGTTCACCATTCTACTGAGTGGCTAAGAGCATGCATAACGGTGCCAGACTGCTTGGGTTTGAATGCTGCCTACAGTGTTTCCCAGCTGGTGGCTCAGTTTTCTCATCTGTAAAATGGGAACAATAATAGTGCCTAGCTCCTGGGTTTGTTGTGATGATTAAATTAATAAATATAAGTAAAGAGCCCTGAACTGGGCTTGGCACATAGGAAGCAGTCAATAAATGTTAAATATTATTGTCCCCAGTTCCATATAACTTGACTGAGGTACAGAGGCGTTGAGGTGTTTGCATTAAGTCACAGAGCTGATAGGCCACAGAGCTGGGACTCTAAGCAGGAAGTTGGGCTCCTGGACAGATGTTCTTAACCACTGTCCAGAATCGCACAAAATGGCCCACTCATTTGCTCGCTGCTACTTTGAAGCAGAGTCATGGGATCATCTCCTTGGTTTTAAAGTGGATCCACCCTCTCTGCATGCCTAAGATTTAAAACAAGTCCCTCAAATTTCAGAACACCCTCCCCACTGCCCAAATGACCAGCTACAGAATCCCATCCATCCTTCAAGCCTCACTTCCTCCAGGGTCACTTCCTGCTCTTTCAGCAAGGAGGACTGTTGACCCCCAGCACTGGGCAGCCAGTAATCAGGGGCAGGTGTGTACCTTCTTGTTGGTCTCATACTGCTTGAGATCAGACAAAATGGAGGGCAGAGCTGTAGACCTTTGGCGACCAGGCGGACCTCAGTTTCCAAAATGTGCTCTATGGAGAGTCATGGCAAATGTGTGTTCCAGCTCTGCTCCCTGCTGCGGATGGGAATGGGAAGAACGGGGCAGAATCGCTTCTTGCATGTAGATGTCAATCAACCAAATCATCATCATTAGTTCATCTGCTAACCCCAGAAGTCACCTCGCCAAGATAATGAGGAAGAGCCAGCACAAAGAGTTGAGTAATTGACAGAGCTCAGATTAGGATTTAAGAATTCTTTAGGCCTGGGCCACAGCACCATCTCTCATGCTCTTTATTTCCTGGAAACTCACTTATCTGCATCTCTTTCTTGGCCTTCTTTTAGTCAGGGGCTTGATATCTAGGTTTTTCTTCAGTCTCATCTTTCATTTTAGAGTGAAACGTGATCAGTTACCACCTACAACAGAACATGTTGAATGCCATATCGCCAGTGAGTTGAAAGGCTCCAATATAGTGTCCATGGCTTATTGAAAACACAACAATCAAATGACCATTCAACACATCTCTTTTTCTTTTATTCTTTTTTTGGCCCGGTACTCAATCTCATTGAAATAATATGAATGTAGCAACATGTCCGCAATTTTCAGGTGCTTAGTAACCAAAGTCAAAGGAGATAGCCTGGTGTTCCTAAACCACAAAAACGCCTTCAAAAACATCATATAAAGGTGAAAAGTACGTAAATTAAGTTTACACAAGGCTGGTTGCTGCTTCACTTTTTTTCATTTTAGCCATCTTCATAAAGTTGTTTTCAGGAAAGGAATCATTTATTCAATTGCAACAGTTCTTCACCTGCAACTTGGCTGAGTTACAGACACTGCAGATCAGTCCACTGACAGGAGCCTGGCAACTGGCTGGGTGAGAAAAGGAGGTGATGTAGAAGTGGTTCTGGACTCAGTTTCCTTGTCTGTGAAATGGAAGGATTGGCCTAGTGTTAGTTAATTTCAGTAGTCCCTTCCAACTTAAAAGATACTTGTTTTTTTCTCACTGGTCCTGGGCCTGACAACTTTAAAAAACAATTTGCTGAAAGGTGTTCTGAGTCTTTATTAAGAAAATGCTCTTTCAGGGAACACAACAGAGAACCCCTGAGGGAGCAGGAGAGCAGTGGCATGCAGACCCCAAATTCTCATAAGACCAGACTTAATGGTCTGACTGAGACTAGAAGGACCCTGGTGGTCATGGCCCCCAGATCTTCCGTTGGCCCAGGACAGGAACCATTCCCAAAGCCAACTCTTCAAACATGGATTGGACCGGACAATGGGTTGGAGAGGGATGCTGGTGAGGAGTGAGCTTCTTGGATCAGGTGGACACTTGAGACTATGTTGGCTTCTGAACCTGCCTGGAGAGGTGATGAGAGGGTAGTGGGGGTTAGAAGCTGGTGGAATGGACACGAAAAGAGAGAGTGGAGGGAGAGAGCGGGCTGTCTCATTAGGGGGAGAGTGATTGGGAGTATGTAGCAAGGTGTATATGGGTTTTTGTGTGAGATACTGACTTGTTTTGTAAACTTTCATTTAAAGCACAATAAAAATTATTAAAAAAAAAAAAAAAAGAAGAAAATGTTCTTAACTTTCAACTAAATGTGGGAGCGTCAATACCTGAATAGCAGAAATGGGAATGTGAGTGGATCAGGACCTTTGCTGACCCACAGGATAATTTTCTGGTGATTAGAAAATGTGCCCTCCTTGGGTGGAAGTAACTCTCAGGCACATGACTTAGGGAGCAGACAGTCCCTTTAGTGAATTAGGAATGGGCATCTCTTCCTCTGGGCAAATGTGGCCTGTACCAGGGTGCACTGCTTAGTGGATGAAGCCCCCACTCACTCCATACCCCAGCCTCCTTGTGCAGGGCACAACCTATGCAGCCTACCCAGCCAGTAGTGTGATGGGTGTCGTCTCCATGAATAGAATCCTGAAGCCACCACAATACCTAAGCCTGATTTTTTGGTGTGTTCTGCAAAATTCTCTGTCTTTATCTTAAAAAAAACCTCAGTGCCAATTTGACTACAGATAGCTTGAAATGTAACACATGGACCTCTTTCACAGAACACAAGTTTTATGAACAGATTTGGATAGGATAATGTTTTAGCCTGGATTCTTCAGAGACCACAGTCTTGAATGAATGCAAGTGATTTATTTTGGAAAGTGATACCAGGAAACCTGAGTGGGACACTGACTGACATCAAACAGAAGGAGAAAATACCAATCTAAGGTGCTTTATTGAGTGGGTACCTGCTGTGGTCAAATGGGCTTCATCCTGCTTGGGCTGCGGAGGTCCAAGAGTATATGATTCAGAATAGTCGTCCCACGGAACTGAAGAGGGGAGTGGTTCCTGGCTTCTGACTCCAGTTGAGGTTAACTTCCTTAAACATCTAGGCTTGCACAGATATCAGGATGGTTAAGTGGATGGTGGTATGACGGATGTACTGGGACAAGGAAGGCAAGCCTATATCCAGATAAGTGTCCACTCTGATAAGAATGAATCACTGCTCCCTCTGGGACAGAGGGCGTCTGATATAATAAATGTGCCATCAAGTGACTGGCTGGTCTCCTTAAAGGATATGTGCCATGTGGAGGGTTCGATGTCAGTCTTTGCTGATGACAGTCAGACATGCAGTATAGCAAATGCTACATTAGAGCCTTGGTGAGTGTGCTTACGTTAAATGAGGGGTGCCACTAAGAAAGAAGAGCAGGGAGCAGAGAGCATCCTCTGGACTCAGAGTCCCTGTGCTGAGAACCTTCTAGACCCAGGGAAAGATTAATGAGGACCTTCCGCTACAGCAGACAGAGGGAGAAAACTGGCACACTGATTTCAGACTTCTAGCCTCCTTTAAGAGGATAATTTCTGTTTGTTAAAGCTATTCACTTGTGGATTTTCTGTGACAGAAGTACTAGATAACTAAGAATTTGGAGCCATGCAGAGTCTGTGTATATGCCCCATGTTCCTTTGTCATGTAAATCCTGGAGCAGCTAAGGAGAGAGGCTGACCGACATTTATAGGCCATTCTGTCTACCTAGTTGTTCAGTGCCACACTGTGAGGGGAGTTTCTCTAGTGGGCTTTGATGTGAGAGACAGCTCTGCATACTATTTGCCTAGTACTATACTTCCATCTTCATGATTTCCCCACACTTTTGTGTCTTCAAGTTTACTATTTTGAAGCACCTAGGACTCAACCAGCCAAACCATTTACCCATGAGTCCAGATATACCCTTGACTAAAACCTCTTCTCCCTCCCTAGAAAGTGAATGACTGACTAACTGCATTATTCAAAGGTTTACTCACCGGGAGAGGTGACCTTCATTGTCCTTCAGAGCCACCCCTGGATGGAGCTACAGCCTGGTGGTGTAGTCTGCCTAGAGGAAGAGGTACTTGTTCTTAATTCACAAAAGGGACTGCCTGCTCCACATTCATTTTTGGTTAGTACCAAATTGTCAAGTCAACCCATCTGTGAACTAGGCTCTCATCTTTTGGCTTTAGGGAACTTCCCATGAGACCTTAGGTGTGAATTGAGCAAGAGAAGTCGATAACACAGGAATCTGAGGCAAAAGTAATTTACTTGTGCCATCAGGAACTATTATGGTTCAATTACCAAATGTTACATTTCCACTGTATGATGGACTCCTGCTCAGTTGCCCAACGTTGTGAGACCTAGTAGATCTGATAATATCCAACTCATAATCAGCAGTTCTGGCTGCATTGTCATGATGTTCCATGGTCAGAAGCTCCATCTCCCTCAGGACTCAGGAGCTGTTTTTCAAATGGTATATAGTTTTTTGCTGCAGAAGGTAAGGCTTAGCTCCAGAACCCTAGGATCCCTGCTGTGGCTCTCATTATTGGGCTTGACAGAGACCCCAGGCATACAAAGAATATTCTTAAAGAATATTTTTAGCATCATTAGATCTGCTGATCAGTTGGCCTTAATGACAAGCCGCACATACCACAGCCCAGATAAACTGCAGAGCCTTCTTTTTCCCTGACATCCAAAACTGACAATCTTTCAAGTCACCCAGTAAATGGATCAGAGCAGTATTGCCAAGAGAGGTATACACTGCCTCCAATTTCTAAAGATCTGTAGTGGTTTTAAAACATGGTCACATAATTCTTTGACACTCCTTCCATCAAGAGATGTGGTCCATGTCTTCTTCCCTTGAATCTTGCTAGGCTTTTTACTGTTTCATCTAATAGAGTACAGTGGAAAGTATACTTTGGGCGTTCCTTCTGAGGTTAGGTCATAAAACGCCATGCAGCTTTTCCCTGGTTCACTGGAACACTTGTTCTTTCAACTACCTTGAAGCTGCCATACTACGAAGAAGTCAAAGCCACATGGAGAGGCCATGTGTTGTCCTCTGGTCTACAGTCCCTGCTGAGCCTAGCCTTCGAGTACCCCGTCAGACACTAGAAATGTACGTGATTATGACTCCAGATGATTACAACCCTCAGCTATTTGAGTCATTCGTAGTCATTTGAGTTTTCCCAACTTAGGCTCCAGCCAAGCTTTCTCACTTGGGATTCCTCATCTCTCCTAGAGAATATAGAAAATCATTTAAGCAACTATTTTCTCGGTTCTCCCAAAGATAATACATAACTAGTATCATTCTAGATTTATAGGAGAGAAATGAATTCATTACATACAAATGGATGCTGTAAGACATGAGGGCTTAAATCTCTTGTAGAACTCCAATTGAAAAAGCTGGCAAAAATCAAGGAGTAGAGACAAGACACTCCTGCTACACCCTGTCCAAATTCCCGACCTACAGAATTCATGAACATAATAACATGGCTGCTGTTTTACATCACTAAGTTTGTTATACAGCAATAGAAAACTGGAGCCAGGTACATCATATCTAACGTCTTATCCTTACCTTGAAGATGTTTTCCCACTATGCCCTAGATCGCTGGACTCCTAAAAATGTCACTGATGTGGGAGATTCCTGAATGTTTGGGGGGTTTCTTTCCCACCCCATGTCACGAAAATTGCTTCTTTAGTTTACCAGGTTCATGTAGCATGATGTCATCAATAGAGTGTTCCAACAGGCCTATGGAATATCAAGACAATCAAGATCCCTGCATACTATTTTGTGACATTGCACAAGAGACTTCACATAGCCTTGGGCAAGACTGTGAATGTATACCGATGTTCTTCCCACTTAAAAGACAAATGTTTTTGATCTCTTTTTATTGATGAGATGTTGAAAAGAACATATCTGCCAGATCAATAGCAACATACCAAGTGCCAGAGGCTATGTTGATCTGTTTTAATAAAGATATCACATATGGTTTAGCAGCTGAGATTGGGGCTATCACTTTGTTAAGTTTATGGAATTTCACTATTATCTACCATGATCTGTCAATTTATTTTTTCAGGAACCATGTAAGTGATTATGTAGGGATATGATGGAGATACCAAACCATTAATTTTGAATCTTTGATGGTGGCACCAATGGTCTTTCAGAACGCGGAGCTGACTTGGGCTTACTTTCTTAGCTGGTGGGAGTTTGGTTGGGTCATTTCTGAGGTTTCCACTTGGCCCTTTCTACCCTAATGGGGTCTTACTCCATAGGTCAGAGAACCAGTGGGAGCATTCTGTCTGCTATCTTGTTTCCCAATGCAAATTATTCACTTGGGAAATGGAGGAATAGCCATAGGGTGGATCCATGGACTTCTTGGATTCACTTTGAGGTATGCTTGTGCTGACAATTCAGTTTTTTTTTTTTTTTCCTTCTTAATTATACAAGTCAAGTACTACCCCAGTTGGCTGTCTATCTGTCTCACCACTGGGAAAACTCCGGTCCTTTAGCCATTACTGCAGATGCCTGAGTGTCAAGACATCTTTCAGCCTTGTTGCCCATTGCAGTTATCACATATACCTCGCCTCTGTCCGTTAAGAACTGCCACCTGACTTCTGCCATTCCAGAATTGTGTCATCCCAATTGATGCTAAGGAGCCCAGTCCCATGGCAGCATCACCTACTATCAACCTCAGTCTACAGAAGGTAGTCATCTTTGGAGTTTATCAAAAGATGCCAGTGCTCCCTTTATCAGTGCATTTCTTATTGCTTTAATCATAGAAACAAGCTCAGGGCCTTCCTGGGAAATATCGTCAGGAGACTGATATCATTAATAAGTCCATTTTTAACATTTCTACTTCTCTTTGACCCTTCCTTGCTACTCTGTCAAGGTCACTCTAGCAACTCTACTTTGTTTACTACAGTCTATTGTTGTGTCCAAGCATCAACAAGTCATCCCAGTAGTGTGATAGGATTGGATCCAGATGTTTTTGCCAGGAAGTTAATTGCTGAGTCAAGGACAAATACTCCCAAATAAATTAATTCTCCCACCTATCTTTATATTCAGGCTTCTCTAGTCCAACACAGTCCAACACTCTCAAGACACACTCCAAGATTTGTTCTCCTGTTCCTGCTGGTGCCTATTCGCCAGGCCTTGCAAGTGTTTTTTCTATATTAGGAGTAGACATTGTATTTCCTGGATTGGGTGTTGAGACCTGACTAGTTGTTAGTAATGAGGGGAGAGCAAGGTCAAATCTTGAGGAGGACAAGCATCATCTTGTGAAGCACCTGCCTCAGACGAGGACTTGTAGTGTCTCTAGATAAGGGGAAGCTATTATACTCTTTTAAGGGGGAGGTAGTTTTTTTCTTTCAGTTCAGAGGGCTCAGAGGAAGGTAGGAGTTTACTATTCTCAGGCTTGTTTACCCAAATATTCCCATAACACTTCTCAGGATCCTATTCCTTCCCTATCCGGCGTTTTGACTTTGGCATAGATGACCTGTCACGGCTGTGCATTCCGTTGTCTTTGCAGTCCTGCCACCCTTAAAATTAAAATCTAGGTCTGACTTTCAGCACAATCTGTCCTGCATCCATAGAAGAAAAGGGTTTCTTTAAACATTGACAAGGAGGCTTGATAATCTAGTAGTTGGCTGACACGAACTTGTCATTTAATTTTTTCAAGGCTTCTGTAACAAATTTTATTTTCCAAAGATGGCAACAACAGTATCTTCCATCCCATCAAGGGGTACAGTCAGTTTCTCTAGTCCTCTGAATCTGGGTGAGCCCTGTGATCTCTTTGATCCGTAGAATGGTGTACCAAACCAAACCAAACCAAACCCATTGCCATTGAGTCAATTTCAACTCATAGTGACCCTATAGGACAGAGTAGAACTGTCCCAGAGAGTTTCCAAGGCTGTAAATCTTTGTAGAAGCAGCTGAGTGCTTTAACCACTACACCACCAGGGCTCCCTAGAATGAGGTAGAAGTGACATAATGTCAATTCTGGGTATAGCCTTAACTGGCTTGGTACTTCCACTTCCACTTTCCCATTGGAAAATGCCTTCTCTGGAGGAAATAAGCCACCATATTAGAAATCTGACTACCCTGAGTTTTCCATGCAGTGAGAACTCCAGCCAAGGTCTCAGCTGACAGCTGGCATCACCCACCAGCCATGTGAATGAGCCATCTTTGACTTCAAGCCCAGTCAAGGCTTTAGTTGACTCCAACCCCAGCTACCATGCAACTGAAACCACATTAGAGACCCTGAAGAAGAACCACCCAGCTGAATTTAGTCAACTTACTGCACCATGAGAGATAACAGTACATTGCTATTTTAAACACTGAGTTTTGGGGTAGTTTGTTACACAGCAATACATAACCAGAATAGCTTGTAAAGCCATTAGCAAAAGCCAGTCAAGTCCACAATCCTTATAATTACTATTGCTTCTATACTCTTCAGTTGGCACAGCTACCATCTTCAACCTACTCCTCCTTCTTATCTACAACTACCATGTGCCACCCCACTTACTACCGTTAATGGTTTGCTTGTTCCTGTCATATGGGTGAATGATACAGCTTGAGCGTCCAACCCCGAGGATCTGATTTCTAGGATCAAGTCTGTTAGTCTGGATTCTCTCAAGAAAGTGAAGCCTGAGACAAAGGCTTATGTGCAGGTCATTTTGGGGGAAACCTGAAGCGCATTTAACCGTGAATTTACAATGAGGGCATTTTTATTGTATATAAATTATACCTCAATAAAGTTGATTTTGAAATTCATGCTTTAGAGTGAAGGCTGACCTGAATGCTAATCCCAACATTGTGTGACCCTGGGCAAACCCTAACTTCTGCAAGTTTTCTCTCTGAAACGGGAAAATAACAGTGCCTACCTTATAAGGCAGGTCCCTGGGTGGCACAAACGGTTAAGTGCTTGACTAAAGGCTGAAAGGTTGGTGGTTCAAACCTATCCAGAAGTGTCTCAGAAGATAGGCCTGGAAATCTGCTTCTTGAAAACCTTATGAAGCAGTTCTATTCTGCACACATGGGGCCACTATTAGTCAAAATTGACGTACTGGCAACTAAAAACAACCATAAAAATGAGAAAGTAAACAAATGTAAAGAACTTAGCACAGGTCAAGAGCACAGTTAGTGCACAATTAATCTTGTTTATTATTATTATTACTGTGATTATTTATAATTATAGTTGAATTAACAGTATAGTAACTTATATAATTTTTATTCTGTCATGTGACTGTGGTCAGACTCAACAAATCTGTCTATTGTCCTCAAAAACCTGATCTTGAAGAATGCCTCCAAGATTTGTGGAGATTGAGAGCTAAAATTTCATTTTATTGTATGTCTTGTCATAGTAAAGTAATCAATGCAGGAAGAGTAAGTGGAGAGAGCACAGATCTGGAAAGACATGGCTATGGCTCCTAAGCTCTGATCCTCACTGTAATCTGAGGCAAGTTACTTAACCTTTGTGAATCTCTGTTCTTTTAAATAAAATGAAAGAATACAGTACTTAACTGATAGGATTCTTCTAAGGATTTAATGAGAGAATGGATGTATGGTAGTTATTCTCCAAAGAAAGTAGCTATTCTTGAAAGAGCTCTCCAATGAACTTCACCAGTAGCCATCAAGTTGATCCCAATTCGTAGCGATCCCATGTGTGTCAAAATAGAACTGTGCTCCATAGGGTTTTTGATAGCTGATTTTGGGGGAAGTAAATCTTTTATATATTTTTTAGATCTCTAGGCCTTTCTTCCAAGGTGCCTCTGGGTAGACTTGAACCTCCAAACTTTCAGTTAGTAGCCAAGTATGTTAACTGTTTGCACCATCCAGGACTCCTTGGATTAACTTTATCTTCTAGTATTCATAACAGTTTGTAGTCCCCTTCCACACTGAATCTGGAGGAAGTGATGCTGCATGACTTTTGTAGTTAGCTCATAAGAATCACTGAAGCTCTGCCTTGGTCTCTTGGAACGGTGAGGAAGCTCAAGCTAAACATGTAAAGAGGCCACGTGGGAGACAGTATGGACAGCCAGACCAAAACCATTCAGTCTATCCCAGCCCAGGTACCAGACATGTGAGTGAAGTAGTTGTCCTAGCAGAAACCACATGGAGAAGAACAGAGGACACAGGGCCTTAGTTGAGATGAATCAGCCATCTTCAGCCATTCAAACCACCCAGCCAAGGCCCCAGACCTTGTGGAGCAGAGATAAATTGTCCCTACTGTGCCCTGGCCAAGTTCTTGACCCACAGAATCATGAGCATAATACAATGGTTATATTATGTCACTTAATTTTGGGGTATGTTATACAGCAATAGATAACTGGAGCAGTATCTGAAGCTCTTGGAACATAGTGCATTGGTTCTAGGTACAGGGTATGAAATTTTAGGAATTCCCTTCTGGGTAAGTAGCCGAAGTGTATATAGAGGTTAGAGGTTACCATGTTTTGTACCACTGTCTTGGCTGAGACCAGGGATTGTGCCTGATCCCCAGAAAGTTGACTGGCATTCTGTGAGATGATTGGAAGCTCTGCCTAACACACATGTGCTATGCTGGAGAGCTTCTGTTTCTGGGAGATTGAGTGTGGGGCATGCTGAAAAAGGTACAGAAGAAAAAGTGGAGTCAGTATGGCACTATAGACAGAAGGACCAGGCCATCTCTCTGCAGCAAAGACTCAAAAAATTAAGTAAAACAGACACAAAGATCAATCCTGGAACCCTAAGTATCAAATGAAGGAATAAAGAACTCAATCAAGTACCGAATGGAATAAGAAACTGACAGAGAACAGAGAACGAGGACAGTGATGGAATGGAGGTCCCATACCAGCTAACAAGGCCAGATTCACCATTTGGGGCTACAGCCAACACAGAACTCAGAGAGTACGGGAAGGAAACTTCATGGAGCTCCCAACAGGAGACAGAGCACCTGGTAACCAGGGATATGCGCTTTCCCACCCCATGCCTTTCTTCCCCGTACAAGGCCTCTGCCACTTGCCAACAGGCCATGGTTGCTCAGCTGGAGAGATACCAGTTCACTGCCACCCAGATTTGCCGTCTTGGACATAAGTCACCAAGGGCTGAGGACAGGGAGTATGGGAAGGCAGCTCCACGGAGCTCCCAGCAGGAGACAGAGAACACAGTAGCCAGGGATACATGCTTTCGCATTCCCCCATCCTTCTTCCCTCTACATGGCCTCCACTGTTTGTCAGTGGGCCCTGGTTGCTCAGCCAGAGAGACACTAGTTCGCTGCCACTGGGGTCTGCCGTGCCCTGATCAGCCAGCCCCTTCAGGGCCATTTTTTGTTGTTTTTTTTGTTTATATTTTTGTTTGTTTGCTTGCTTTTGATGTTTTTTTGACTTTTTTTTGTTGCTTCTCTCTCTCTCTCTCTCCTCCTTTCTTCCTTTCCTTTATTCCCCACGGCAACCCCTGAGTGCCATTCCCTTCCCTTCTTGACGGGCTAAGATTTTTTTGGTTTGGTTGCTTTGTTCTTTTTTTCTTTTACATTTTCTTCTTTATTTTCCCCTGTTTCTTCTCTCTCCCTCCTTTCCTTCCTCGCCCTTTAGGAGGGGCCGTGTTGTACAGCTTGGTTGGAGAGTCACTGCGTGAGGCTTCCCTGGGTCTGTGCTGCTGTCACCAACTGGCTCCCTCAGTGCCATTTTATTTATTTATTGTTTGTTTGTTTGTTTTGGTTTTCAACTTTCTGGGCTGTGCTGTACTGCTCGGCTGGAGATTCTCTGGCACATGGCCTCCCAGGGTCTGTACCACCCCCAAAGGCCAGCTCCCCCAGTGTGATATTTTTTATTTTTCTTTATCTTTCCCCTTCTCCTTCCCACCTAGGCCCTGTGCTGCCTCCGCCCCTTCCTGATGGGCTGTGCCATGCCACCTGGTGAAAGAGACACCAGCTTGCTGCTGCTCCAATTCTGCCTCACTCCCAATGGCTGGCACCCCCCCACCATGTTTTTATTATGTTGTTTTCATTTTTTTTAATTAATTTTTACTTACTTATTTCTTTTTATTTGTTTGTTTGATTGTTGGTTTTTTCTCTCTTTCTACTCTTCCCTTTCCTTTCGCCTGCTCACCTAGCCCTGTGCACCACACATGCCGCTTCTTGATAGACTGAGCCACACCACTCAGCAAGAGAGCCCCCAGCACATGGCTTCGCCAGGTGTGCCCCATACCCACCTGCTTGCATCCTACTGTACCACCATTTTATATACTTTTTTAACTTCGTTTTTTGTCTTTTTTATTACTTTTTTTGCCTCTGTTTCTCTCTCTTCTTTTGTCCACCCACTTAGCTCTTCATATCACATCCTCTCCTTTCCCTCTTGCCTATCTGCACCGTGTGCTGCATGCCACCTCCCTGAGCTGTACTGACGTGGTCCCCTGGACCCCGCCCTGCACTGTCCCCCAGCCCCACCCCATCACCCCCAGTTCATGCTGAAGATTACCCATCCCCACCTCTCCACCCCTGCTGGACACATCCTGCTGCACCATAACTGAGTGATTGGCCCTATTCACCTGGACAGAGTAATGAGAAGTATTGTGCCCACAGGTGAACAAGCAACAAAACATACCCAGGCAGCCTGCCCAGACACGAAACAAAAATAAAATAAATTAAAAAAACAAAAAAGCCTGATGAAACTATCAAATCTACAATCAATAAATGAAGAAAATAATTCCTGAATGTCCCAGAGACAGCAAACAATATTAATCCACATTAAAAAACCAGAAGAGGATGGCTCCAGAAAATGACCAAGATAAAACACCAGATGACGTTCTGCTAGAAGAAAAGTCACTGGAACTACCTGATAGGTAATTCAGAACTCTAATATTCAGGGTTCTCCAACAGATGAGGGAAAGTACAAACAAAAATAAGGAAAAAATAGACAAAATCATGGAAAAGACAGACAAAACAATGGAAGAAGTCAGGAAAATAATACAGGAACAAAAGGTCAAAATAAATAAACAACTAGAAATCATAAAAAAAAAAAAACAGCAATTACAAATCCAAAAAATAAGCAAAATTTCAGAAAGGGACAGTGTAATAGAAGGTTTTAGGAGGAATTTTGAAACAGTGGAAGACAGGATCAGTGAACTGAAGACAAATTTTGTCTGTCTTGGATACCACTTTGTGGAAAATCAGAGGAAAAAACAAAGAAGAAACCCTGAGAATGATGTGAGATACAATCAAAAGCAAAAATTTGCATGTGCTCAGAGTTCCAAGATTATTGAAGATTTGGTGAAAGATATTTCTCTGCTATCATGAAAGATGAAAAGCAGACTACCCAAGAAGCTCAACAAACCCCATGTAGGATAGACCCCAAAAGAAAAACACCAAGACATACCATAATGACACTCACTAAAATGAAAGACGAAGAAAGAATCCTGAGAGCGACTCGAGAAAAACAAAAAGTCACAGACAAAAGGGAAAAAATAAGACTAAGTTCTGATTACTCGACAGAAATCACGCAGGTAAGAAGACAACGAGATGACATGCATAAAATCTTAAAAGAAAAAAACTGCCAACCAAGAATAATATGTCCTGCAAAACTCTCGCTCACATACAATGGTGAAATTAGGACATTTCCGATAAATAGAAATTGAGGGAATGTGTAAAAACCAACCCAAACTTACAAGAATTATTAGAGTCCTTCAGTTAGAGAACAAACAATATCAGACAACAACCTGAATCTAGCACATAAGATAGCATCAGCCAGGTGTCAACCTAGATAATGGACTCTCAAGGATAAAACAAAACCAAAAAATTAACATGGAACCAACATGACAACAACACCAGGCCAATAAAAGGGGATAAATGGTGTAGGTATAGAATTTTCAAATGCAGAGGAAGTCAAGGCATTATTACGTAATAAAAGGCTGGTTTAAACTTAAGAAAACGGGTAAATTTCAGGGTAACCACAAAGAAATAGGTGAAAGAATACAACCCTGGCGCACAGCTTTCCTGACTTTAAACCAGTCGGTATCCCCTTGTTCTGCCCGAACAACTGCCTCTTGATCTATGTAAAGGTTTGTCATGTCATGAGCACAATTAAGTGTTCTGGAATTCCCATTCTTCGCAATGTTATCCATGATTTATTATGATCCACATAATCGAATGCCTTTGCATAGTCAATAAAACACAGGTAAACATCCTTCTGGTATTCTCTGCTTTCAACCAGGATCCATCTGACATCAGCAATGATATCCCTGGTTCCACATCCTCTTCTGAAACCGCCCTGAATTTCTGGCAGTTCCCTGTCAATAAACTGCTGCAGCCATTTTTGAATGATCTTCAGCAAAATTTTGCTTGTGTGTGATATTAATGATATTGTTCTATAATTTCCACATTTGGTTGGATCACCTTTCTTGGCAATAGGCATAAACATGGATCTCTTGCAGTCAGTTGGCCAGGAAGTTGTGTTCCATATTTCTTGGCATAGATGAGTGAGCACCTCTGGTGCTGCATCTGTTGAACCTCTCAATTGATAGTCCATCAATTCCTGGAGCCTTGTTTTTCACCAATATCTTCAGAGCAGCTTGCACTTCTTCATTCAGTACCATTAGTTCCTGATCATATGCCCCCTCTTGAAATGGTTGAACGTCTATTAGTTCTTTTTGGTATAATGACTCTGTGTATTCCTTCCATCTTCTTTTCATGCTTCCTGAGTCATTTAATATTTTCCCCATGGAATCCTTCACTATTGCAACTCGAGGCTTGAATTTTTTCTTCAGTTCTTTTGGCTTGAGAAACGCCGAGTGTGTTCTTCCCTTTTGGTTTTCCATTTCCAGCTCTTTGCACATGTCATTATAATACTTTACTTTGTCTTCTGGAGAGGCCCTTTGAAATCTTATGTTCAGTTCTTTTACTTCATCAATTCTTCCTTTTGCTTTAGCTGCTCGATGCTCAAGAGCAAGTTTCAGAGTCTACTCTGACATCCATCTTGGTCTTTTCTTTCTTTCCTGTCTTTTCAGTGACCTCTTGCTTTCTTCATGGATGATGTCCCTGAAGTCATTCACAACTCGTCTGGTCTTCGGTCACTAGTGTTCAATGCATCAAATCTAGTCTTCAGATGACCTCTAAATTCAGGTGAGATATACTCAAGGTCATATTTTGGCTCTCATGGACTTGCTCTGATTTTCTTCAGTTTCAGCTTGAACTTGCATATGAGCAATTGATGGTCTGTTCCACAGTCGGCCCCTGGCCTTGTTCTGACTGATGGTATTGAGCTTTTCCATCGTCTCTTTCCACAGATGTAGTCAATTTTATTTCTGTGTGTTCCATCATGTGAGGTCCATGTCCATAGTCGCCATTTATGTTGGTGAAAAAAGGTATTTGCAATGAAGAAGTCATTGGTCTTGCAAAATTCAATCTCCAGCATTGTTTCTATCAAGGGGATACTGATTGGTTTAAAGTCAGGAAAGGTGTGCATCAGGGTTGTGTTCTTTCACCATACTGATTCAATCTGTATGTATGCTGAGCAAATAATCCAAGAAACTGGACTATATGAAGAAGAACGGCGCATCAGGATTGGAGGAAGACTCATTAACAACCTGCATTATGCAGATGACACAACCTTGCTTGCTGAAAGTGAAGAGGACTTGAAGCACTTACTAATGAAGATCAAAGACCACAGCCTTCAGTATGGATTGCACCTCAACATAAAGAAAACAAAAATCCTCACAACTGGACCAATGAGCAACATCATGATAAATGGAGAAAAGATTGAAGTTGTCAAGGATTTCACTTTACTTGGATCCACAATCAATAGCCATGGAAGCAGCAGTCAAGAAATCAAAAGATGAATTGCATTGGGCAACTCTGCTGCAAAGGACCTCTTTAAAGTGTTGAAGAGCAAAGATGTCACCTTGAAGGCTAAGGTGTGCCTGACCCAAGCCATGGTATTTTCAATCGCATCATATGCACGTGAAAGCTGGACAATGAATAAGGAAGACCAAAGAAGAATTGACCCCTTTGAATTGTGGTGTTGGCGAAGAATATTGAATATACCATGGACTGCCAAAAGAACGAACAAATCTGTCTTGGAAGAAGTACAACCAGAATGCTCCTTAGAAGCAAGGAAGACAAGACTGCGTCTTGCATACTTTGGATATGTCGTCAGGAGGGATCAGTCATCGGAGAAGGACATTCTGCTTGATAAAGTACAGGGTCAGCAGAAAGAGGAAGACCCTCAACGAGGTGGATTGACACAGTGGCTGCAACAATGAGCTGAAGCATAACGACGATTGTAAGGATGGCGCAGGACCGGGCAGTGTTTCGTTCTGTTGTGCATAGGGTTGCTATGAATCAGAACTGACTTGATGGCACCTAACAAGAGCAACAACAACACAAAGAAAGTTAACAAACCTACTCACCAAAATAAAAGAAAAAATAGTCTCAGTAAACAGAAAACCTACAAAAATGAAAGAAACTAAAAACAAAATCCACAAACAAAAGGGATTCAGCACAGAAGAGTAAGAGGAACAACAACAACAACAAAAAACTGTCAGCACCACAAAAAAAAAAAAGAGCAGTACAAAATGTCAGCAATAAAGTCAGACCTACCAATAATCACACTGAATGTAAATGGCTTAAATGCACTCATAAAGAGACAGAAAGTGATGGAATGGATTAAAAAAACAGGACCCTTCATTATGCTGTCTACAGGAGACACACCTTAGAAACAAAAACATAAGTTTATTAAAAATCAAAGGATGGAAAAAATATATTAGCAAACATCTACCAAAAAAAAAAAAGGAGTGACAATATTAATCTCAGATAAAATAGGTTCTAAAACCTCCAATAAAATAGACTTTAAAACAAAATTCACCATAAAAGAGAAAAAAGGGTGTTACATAATGATTAAAGAGACAATCCAGCATGAAGAATAGCTGCAATAAATACCTATGTACCCAATGACAGGGTTCCAAAATACATAAAACAAACTCTAACAACAATGAAAAGAGACACTGATAATTGCACAATAATACTAGAGGACTTCAACACACCACTCACATTAAAGGACAAAACATCTAGGAAAAAACTCAACAAAGATATAGAAGCTCTAAAGGCTACGATTAACCAGCCTGAACTCATAGACCTATTTAGAACACTCGACGCATCAGCAGCAAAGTGTGCATTCTTTTCCAATGCACATGGAACGTTCTCCAGAATAGACTACATCTTAGGCCACAAAGCAACCCTCAAAAAATTCAAAACACTGAGATAATACAAAGTATCTTCTCTGATCACAACACCATCAAAGTAGATAACTGGAAGAGCAAGGAAAAAAATCAATACGTGGAAACTGAATAACGTCCTGCTTAAAAACCACTGGATAATAGAAGAAATCAAAGATGGAATAAAAAAATTCCTAGAATCAAAGAAGAATGAAAACACATCATATCAAAACCTTCAGGGCACAGGAAAGGCAGTGCTCAGGGGTCAATTTACAGCAATAGATGCACACACCAAAAAAGAAAAGGACAAAATCAAAACATTAGCTACACAACTTGAACAAATACAAGAAGAATGGCAAAAGAAGACCACAGCCACCAGAAGAAAGGAAATAATAAAGATCAGAGCAGAAATAAATGAAATAGGAAACAGAAAAATAATAAAAAGAATCAACAAAACCCAAAATTAGTTCTTTGAAAAGATTAACAAAATTGGTAAACCATTGGCCAAATTGACAAAAGAAAAACAGGAGAGGCTGCAAATGATCCAAATAAGAAACGAAATGGGGGATGTTACAATAGACCCAACTGAAATAAAAAGGATTATGAGTACTTTGAAAGATATACTCCAACAAATTTGAAAACCTAGAGGAAATGAACAAATTTCTAGAAACACACTCTCTACCCAGACTAACACAGAATGATGTTGAAAATCTGAAGAGATCCATAATAAGAGAATGAAAATGTAATAATAATAATAAATTCCTAACCAAAAAAAGCCCTGGCCCAGATGGCTTCACTGGAGAATTCTACCAAACATTTGGAGAAGAGCTTACGCCAGTACTACTGAAACTATTTCAGAACATAGAAAAGGAAGGGATACTTTCAAGTTCATTCTACTTAACCAGCATAACCCTGATACCAAAGCCAGGCAGAGACACCAAAGAAAGAAAAAAAAATTACAGACCAATATCTCTCATGAATATAGGTACAAAAATTCTCAACAAAATTCTAGCCAACAGAATTTGACATCATATCAAAAAAATAATATACCACGACCAAGTAGGATTCATAGGACATATGCAAGGATGGTTCAATATTAGAAAATCAATCAACATAATTCACCACATAAATAAAAGAAAAAAATCACACGGTCATCTTAATTGACACAGAAAAGGCATTCGACAAAGTCCAACACCCACTGCAGATAAAAACTCAAAACAAAATAGGTATATAATGAAATTCTTCAACATAATAAAGGGCATTTATACAAAACCAACAACTGACATCATCTTTAATGGAGAGAGGCTGAAAACATTTCCCCTGAGGACAGGAAAAAGACAAGGATGCCCCTTAACACCAATCCTATTTAACACTGTGCTGGAAGTCCTAGCTAGAACAATGAAGCAAGAAAAGAAATAAAGGGTATCCAAATTGGTAATGAAGAAGTAAAACTGTCCCTATTTGTGAATGATATGATACTACACATAGAAAATCCAAAAGACTCCATAAGAAAACTACTGGAACTAATAGAAAGATTTATCAGCGTAGGAGGGTACAAGATAAAGGTGCAAAAATCAGTTGGATTCCTATACACCAAAAAAGAGAATGACAAAAAGGAAATCAGGAAAACAATACCATTTATAACAGCCCCTAAAAAAATTAAATACTTAGAAATAAATCTAACCAGGGATGTGAAAGACCTATACAAAGAAAACTACAAAACACTACTGTAAGAAACCAAAAGAGACCTAAATAAGTGGAAAAACATACCATGCCATGGATAGGTAGGCTCAACATTGTGAATATGTTAATTCTACCCAAAGCAATCTACAAATACAATGCAACACCCATCCAAATACCAACAGCATTCTTTAAGGAGATGGAAAAACTAATCATTAACTTTATATGGAAAGGGAAGAAGCCCCAGATAAGAAAGCACTATTGAAAAAAAAGAATAAAGTAGGAGGGCTCACACTACCTGACCTCAGAACTTTACTATACAGCTACGGTAGTCAAAACAGCCTGCTACTGGTACAATGACAGACACACTGACCAACGGAACAGAATAAAGAATCCAGATGTAAATCTATCTACCTATGGTCACCTGATCTCCGACAAAGGCCCAAAGTCCATCAAATGGAGGAAAGACAGTCTTTTAACAAATGGTGCTGGCAAAACTGGATGCCCATCTGGTAAAAAATGAAACAGGACTCATACCTCACACCATATACAAAAACTAATTCAAAATGGATCAAAGACCTAAATATAAAACCAAAAGCCATGAAGTTCATAGAAGAAAAAATAGGGTCAACTCTAGAGGCCCTAATACAGGGCATTAACAGGATACAAACCACAATTAACAACACACAAACACCTGAAGAGAAGCTAGATGACTGGGAACTTCTAAAAATTAAACACTTATGTTCATCAAAAGACTTCACCAAAAGAGTCAAAAGAGAACCTAATACTGGGAAAAAATTTTTGGCTGTGACAAATACAACAAAGTTCTAATCTCTAAAATCTATAGGAAAAACCAACAACTGTACAACAAAAAGACAAGAAATCTAATTAAAAAATGGGCAAAGGATATGAACAGACACTTCACCAAAGAAGATGTTTAAACAGCTAACAGATACATGAGGAAATGCTCATGATCACTAGCCATTAGAGAAACAGAAGTCAAAACCACAATGAGATATCACCTCACCCTGGCATTACTGGCAGGAATAAAAAGAAAACAGAAAATAACAAACGTTGGAGAGGCGTGGGGAGATAGGAATTCTTACGCACTGCTGGTGGAATGCAAAATGGCATAACCATTTTGGAAAACTATATGGCACTTCCCTAAAAACTAGAAGTAGAAATACCATATGAAACAGCAATCCCACCCCTAGGAATATATCCTAGAGAAATAAGAGCCTTCACATGAATGACACATATGCACCCATATTCACTGCAGCATTGTTCATAACAGCAAACAGATGGAAAGTGCCCATCAACAGATGAATGGATAAACTGTGGTACATACACACAATGGAATACTATGCAACAATAAAGAACAATGATGAATATGTGAAGCATCTCACAACACGAATGAACCTGAGGGCATTATGCTAAATTAAATAAGTCAATCGCAAAAGGACAAATATTGTACGAGACCACAACTATAAAAACTCATGAAAGCGTTTACAAACAAAAAGAAACAATCTTTGATGGAAGCCAGCACGACTTGTCCAAGGCAAGGTCATGGAAGCTCCATAGACATATCCAAACTCCCAGAGGGACCAAATTTCTGGGCTGAGGGCTGTGGGGACCATGGTCTCGGGGAACATCTAGCTCAATTGGCTTAACATAGTTTATAAAGAAAATGTTCTACATTCTACTTTGGAGTAGTGATTGGGGTCTTAGAAGCTTGTGAGTAGCCATCTAAGATACTCCACTGGTCTCACTCTGTCAGAAGCAAGGGAGAATGAGGAAAGCCAAAGACGCAGTGAAAGATTAGTCCAAAAGATTAGTGGACCACAGCTACCACAGCCTTCACCAGACTGAGTCCAGCACTACTAAATGGTGCGAGGCTACCACCACCGACTGCTCTGACAGGGATCACAATAGAGGGTCCCAGACAGAGCTGAAAAAAAAAAAGTAAAACAAAACTCTAACTTAAAAAAAACAGCAGACTTACTGGCCTGACAGAGATTGGAGAAACCCCAAAAGTATGGCCCCTGGACACCCTTATAGCTCAGTAATGAAGTCACTCCTGAGGTTCACCCTTTAGCCAAAGATTAGGCAGGCCCATAAAACAAAACGAGACTAAAGGGGCACACCAGTACAGGGACAAGGACAAGAAAGCAGGAGGGGACAGGAAAGCTGGTAATGGGGAACAAATGTCACAAAACAATATGTTTATTAATTGTTTAATGAGAAACCAGTCTACTCAGTAAACCTTCATCTAAAGTACAGTAAAAAAAAAAAAAAAAAGTGGTGTTGGTATTGAGAGACAAATGGGGAGGAAGGGATAGGCCAGAAGCTGTGAAGCAACAGAGGCCTTAAGAAGGCAGAGGCCACCAGGGGAATGAGTCAGAGCTCAGGAAAAAGAGAAGCAGAAAGTCAATATGGCCACCCTAAATTTGGGAGTACTAGAGGTACTGAGTGGAGCAACAATTAAATGCTTGGCTGCTGACCAAGAGGTTGGTGGTTCTAACCTATCTCTAGCTCCAAAGGAGAAAGACTTGGAAATCTGCTTCTGTAAAGATAACAGCCTAGGAAACCCTATGGGACATTTCTACTCTGTCACACGGGGTCATTATGAGTTGAAAATCACAACTCAGTGGCACCCAACAAAACCACCACAGGGATCCTGAAGAGATGACAAGGTCACATTCCAGCTCTTCGTGAAGTCTGGTTGCGACTTGCATTGTAATCTGAAGGATGTTCTGATGTCTGTTGAGTATGATTATGCAGCTATTGACTGTTTCTGTCTTTCTCCCCTGTAAATACCAACAGTAACCGCCCAGTAACTGGGGCATCTGAGTGGTTCTGATATCCCAAAAGAAACCCTTCATTGAATTTATATCTTTGCTTAAGAAAATATTAAGGAGTTCACTTTAAGCATTACCTTTATTAATTATATTTAAAGAAGACTGTTTCACCTCATCGGTTTGCTTATAATCCTGGAATGGCTTCCCTGTGTTGATCTCTGGCGCAGATTTGCTCTTTCTTCCTCTAATTTGTGTCTTCTCTGGTCTGATCAGCTGCGTCTGTAGCCTATCCCTTTGTTCTGTTTTATTCCACTCTAAGGATTAAGACAAGGTTTGAGAATCAGCTACTTTTGTTGAGAAAAGTCCTTTCAGATTAAGTCTAAGCAGAAATGGCTCCCATAGGGCAGATACAAGGCACACCATGAGACTTCCTGCGTAACATCTTTAAATACCCTCTGCAGCAGCCTTGAGTTTTCACTGTTGAAGAATCTACTCCTATATCTTGGTGGCTATAATTATATTTTTTAAATGCCAGTAGCCTAATATAATAATTAAAAAAAAATCATTTTTTGAAAATGGCTGTAAGGGTGGTATACTAGGACAAAATTGGTGAGTAAGTTGAGCAGGGATAAGAGTTCACATCCCCGGGATGTGAGGGGCTTAGATTGGGAGGGAGAGATTTGACCTCACATCAGTGAAAAAGAGTTGGAAGTCCTAGTTGATCAAAAACTTGATATAAGCCCAAAGTGTGGCATTCTTACTAAAGTATCTAACAAAACTTGAATTAATTTCAAAAAGTGCCTCGATGAAGGAAGGTCAGTGTTCGACTGCATACAGCTCTGATCCAACTACATTAAGAGTGTTGTGTCCACTTTCCTTTACTATTCAGAAAGCCATGACAAGATAGATATCCAGGACACTGAAATGTCTTTAAATGAAACTGTAGATATTTAGTTTCCTCCACCCATCTACCTGTTCTTTCAACAAAAATCTATCGATTGTTTATATGTGGTAGAAACAATGCTAGAGAAGAAAAGATAAACAAGACCAGTTACTGTTTCAGGGTATTCACGGTCCAGCAGGACTGACATACAGAAAAATAGACTATACCATTCAATATTGGAATTCAGTATCATAATCTCTATATGTACTAGTTGCCATGCCTAGCTCTTCCTGAAAGGGTCAGGGAAGTTTTCTCTAGAGGTAATGCTTGTGATAAGACTTCCACAATTAAAACATCAATGATTTATCAGGTGTACATGAAGGGGAAAAGGCAACCCAGGAATTAGTTGTTGTTGTTGTTTAGGTGCTGTCGAGTTGGTTCCGACTCATAGCAAACCTACGCACAAAAGAAGGAAACACTGCCTGGTCCTGCTCCATCCTTACAATCATTGTTATGCTTGAGCCCATTGTTGCAGCCACTGTGTCAATCCGCCTTGTTGAGGGTCTTCCTCTTTTCCACTGACCCTGCACTTTGCCAAGCATGATGTCCTTCTCCAGGGACTGATCCCGGCTGACAACATGTCTAAAGTATGTGAACATCCTTGGTTCTAAGGAGCATTCTGGTTGTACTTCTTCCAAGACAGATTTGTTCGTTCTTTTGGCAGTCCATGGTATATTCAATATTCTTCGCCGACACCACAATTCAAAGGCATCAATTCTTCTTCGGTCTTCCTTATCCATTGTCCAGCTTTCACATGCATATGATGCAATTGAAAATACCATGTCTTGGGTCAGGCACACCTTAGTCTTCAAGGTGACATCTTTGATCTTCAACACTTTAAAGAGGCCCTTTGCAGCAGACTTACCCACTGCAATGCATCTCTTGATTTCTTGACTGCTTTTTCCATGGCTGTTGATTGTGGATCCAAGTAAAATGAAATCCTTGACAACTTCAATCTTTTCTCCATTTATCATGATGCTGCTCATTGGTTCAGTTGTGAGGATTTTTGTTTTACGTTGAGATGCAAGCCATACTGAAGGTCGTGGTCTTTGATGTTCATTAGTAAGTGCTTCAAGTCCTTTTCACTTTCAGCAAGCAAGATTCTGTCATCTGCATAATGAAGGTTGTTAATGAGTCTTCCTCCAATCCTGATGCCCTGTTCTTCTTCATATAATCCAGCTTCTCGGATTATTTGCTCAGCATACAGATTGAATAGGTATGCTGCAAGGGTACAACCCTGATGTACACGTTTTCTGACTTTAAACCAATCAGTATCCCCTTATTCTGTCCGAACAACTACCTCTTGATCTATGTAAAGGTTCCTCATGAGCATAATTAAATGTTCTGGAATTCCCATTCTTCGCAATGTTATCCATAATTTGTTATGATCCACATAGTCGAATGCCTTTGCATAGTTAATAAAACAGAGGTAAACATCCTTCTGGTATTCTCTGCTTCCAGCCAGGATCCATCTGACATCAGCAAAGATATCCCTGGTTCCACGCCCTCTTCTGAAACCGGCCTGAATTTCTGGCAGTTCCCTGTCGATACACTGCTGCAGCTGTTTTTGAATGAGCTTCAGCAAAATTTTCCTTGTGTGCAATATTAATGATATTGTTCTATAATTTCCACATTTGGTTGGATCACCTTTCTTGGCAATAGGCATAAATATGGATCTCTTCCAGTCAGTTGGCCAGAAAGCCATCTTCCATATTTCTTGGCATAGACCCAGGAATAGGGGAGGGCAAAAACTATCCAGGAATAGGGGAGGCATGAGAGTGGAGTGTATTTGGTAAACAGCAGGTGGTCGTGTGAAGCTGGACTGTAAGATGCAAAGGGAAGAAGAGAGAACAATAAGACTAGAAAAACAGGAAATGGGACTCCATAAAAGGGGTTCTCTGATAGGAGTGAGGAGAGAGAATTGGATACAGAGAAGCCTGGAGGGCAAGAGACCAGTTAGGAAGGTATTGCAATACTACATGTGTGGACTGGTAAGAACCTGAACTGAAGTAGTAGTGGGGAAAGACATATAGAAAGGTCAGGGCAAAGAGAAGCCTAAGTGACATACTCATTAGCCTTTTTAGACCACAATCTCTAACCTTTAATCCTTGACTCTTCATTTCCCTCTTCCATTAGCACTTATAACCATCTAACATGCCCTATATTTTATTTATTTATCTTATTTATTGTCTATCTACCACTCCAGATAAAGTGTTCAAAAGCAAAGACATCACCTTGAAGACTAAGGTGTGACTGACCCAAGCCATGGTGTTTTCAATCACCTTGTATGCATGTGAAAGCTGGACAATGAATAAGGAAGACCAAAGAATATTTGACACCTTTGAATTATGATGTTGGTGAAGAATATTGAATTTACCACGGACTACCAAAGGAATGAACAAACCTGTCTCGGAAGAAGTACAGCCAGAATGCTCCTTAGAAGCAAGAATGGTGGAACTATGTCTCATGTACTTTGGACATGTTACCAAGGATGATGTCCCTGGAGAAGGACATCATGCTTGGTAAAGTAGAAGATCAGTGAAAAGGAGGAAGACCCTCAATGAGACAGATTGGCCCAGTGGCTGCAACAAAGAGCTCAAGCATAAAAAGAATTGTTGAGAATGGTGCAGGACCAGGCAGTGTTTTGTTCTGTTGTACATAGCGCCTCTATTATGAGTCGCTACAACAACCCACCTGGAATATAAGTAAGCTCCATGAAGGAAGGGCTTTTTGTTCGGTTCACTGTTATATCACCAGGACATGGCACGTAGAGGTGTACAAGTGTGCTCTCTTTGGTAAAAGAGGGTAGACTCCTCTTGTATTGTTCCAGAGGGAAAAATGTACTTTACAAAAACACTTAATGGTGAAAAGTAGAATGTGTTCTAAGACTCAGAACAAGAGAAAGATGTTCTTTCTAAAACATTGTACTGGAGTTCAAGCCAGTGAAACAAGACAAGAAAAAGAGATAAAATGTGTCTAAAATTGAAAGAAAAAAATGAAACTGTCTATATTTGCAGATTATCTAACAGAAAATCTTACAGGATATACAATAAAACCACTAGAACTAATAAATGAGTTTAGCAATGTTACTAGATATAACGTCAATGTAAATAATCAACTCTCTTTCTATATTCTAGCAACAAAAAATTGGAGATTGAAAAAAAACAAAAAACAACCACAATACCATTTACAATAGCATCGGAAGTGTGAAATACTTAGAGATAAATCTCACAAAGATGTGCAAGATCTGTACACTGAAAATTACAAAACGGTGGTGAGAGAAATTTTAAAAGACCTAAATAAAGGGAGAAACACACTGTGTTCATGGTTTGGAAAAGCAAATATTGTTACGATGTCAACTCTCCCCAAAATGGCTTTTTTTGTGTCAGCATATAGTTTAGTCTTGTCTATTTATTCAACCTGACAAATGCTGCCTATTAACGTTCATGTTTAGACCATTTAACATGGCTATTGATTATTGATATGGCTAACTTAAGTCTATCACCTTGCTATTCCTTTCGCGTTTTTCTTATCTGTTGTTCCCTAGCTCTTATTTTTCTGCCTTTTTTTAGATTGAGTATTTATAATCCCATTTTAGCTTGTTTGTTGTCTTAGCTATAACTCTTTTATTTTGTTATACTGTACTTCACACATGGTTTAAGAACCTTATAATAGGATGCATTCATTTCTCCACTCTCAAGTTTTGTGCTATTTTTGTCACACATTTTCCGTTTACCTGTATTATAAACCTTAGTTTGTATTATCATTATTTTTGTTTATACAGTCCTTTTTTGTAGAGAGCTTTAAATAATAAGAAAAAAAGTCTTACACATTTACCCGTGCTGTGACAATTTCCAGGGCTCTTCTTTCCTTTGTGTGGATCCAGATTTCCATCTGGTGTCATTTTTCTTCTGCCAAAAGGACTTCCTTTAACATTCTTTATAGTCTAGGTCTGCTAGTAATGAATTCTTTCTGCTTTTGTACATCTGAAACGATTTTGCCTTTATTTCAAAAGATATTTTCACTGGGTATAAAATTATAGGTTGACAGGTTTTTCTTTCAGTACTTCAAAGATGCTGCTACACCGTCATCTTGTTTGCATTGTTTCTGTTGAGAAGCTGCTGCCACATTTATTTTTGTTCTTCTGCGCGTAGCATCTCTCTTTTTCTATGGCTGTTTCTCAGATTTCCTCTTGAACATGAGTTTTAAGCAATTTGTTTGTAATGTTTTAGGGTTTAGTTTTCTTAGGTTTCCTATGCTTGGGCTTCATGAGCTTCTTGGATCTGTGTGTTTATTGTTTTCTTCAACTTTGAAAAATTCTTGGCCATTATTTCTTCAAATATTTTGTCTCTCCCATGTCTCCTCTCCTTTGTAGATTTTAATTACATGAATATTGGACTGCTTGAAGTTGTTCCACAGATCAAAGAGTCTTTGTTCTTTTCTTTTATTTTTTTTATTCTTTTTTTGTCTGTGGATTTAATTGTGGATAGTTTCTATTGCTATGTCTTCAAGTTTCTTAAACTTTTTTTTTGCAATATCTATACTTCACTTTTCTTTTTTTATACTTCACTAGTTGACTGCAAGTAATACAGTTATAATAATTGTTTGAATGTCCATGTCTGGTAATTCTAACATCTGTGTCAGCTCTGGGTCAGTTTCAATTGGTTGATATTTCTTCTCATTACGGGTCATTTTTTCCCTTCGTCTTTGAATATTTGGTCATTTTTTATTGGATGCTAGGCTTTGTGGATTTTACTTTGTTGGGTACTGGCTATATTTGTATTCCTATAAATATTCTTAAGCTTTGTTTTGGGATGTAGTTAAATTGCTTGTAAACAGTCTGCTCCTTTTGGGTCTTGTTTTAAGACTTGATAGGTGGAACGCAGAACTGTGTTTAGGCTACCCAGAAACCCAGTTTGGGCTAGGGTGAATTATTTTCCACTATTTAGAAAAGAACCTTCTGAGTCCTCTACCCAATGCCCCATGAATTTTAAGGTTTTTTAGTTTGGCTGGTGGGAACAGGTGTTGTTCATGGTCCTGTTCCATCTAATCCTTTGGGGTGGTTCTTTCCTTATTGGGTAGTTTCCTCACATGTGTGCATTAATCAGTACTTTTCTGAATTGTCAAAATGCACCCTCTGTAGATCTCTGGTCTTCTTCCTCTGTGTTGTCTTTCCTATTTGGTACTCTGTTCTGGAAACTCTAGCTATCTAAACCTCCCAGACCCTTGGCTCCATCTTCTGTCCTCAGGGAGTACACTGGACTCCTTTGCCCAGATTCCCCTACCCTGCATAAGGGCCTGAAAACTCTCTCAAGGCTGTAAGCTTTCATAGGCTTATTTTGAAAGGGTGATTTTTTTGTTTCTTGTCTCTTAGGAATCACTGTTTTTTTTTGTTGTTGTTGTTTGTTTGTTTGGTTTTTTACCTGATATCCAGTGTCTTGAAATCTGTTATTTTATGTATTTTGTTCACTATCTTGCTGTTTCACACAGGAGGGTAAGTCCAGTCCCTGTTACTCCATCTTAGCCGGTAGTGGATATGTGTCTTTTAAAAACCGAACGCTATGTTACTTTTCTTTTGTAGGAAGTGTTGTAGGTGCCCTACTATTTGCAAAGGTCTTGAGTGCTAAATCAAGTGAATTTCATCTTTTTAATTCCTAGGTGACTGACACAGTGCTTTGCATATAGTAGATGCTTGAGAAATGTTTGGTAAATTGAATTGCAATAGGACAAGTAGGTGAAAGTTTCAAAAGAGAATATTTTTCCCCTTAAGTGAGAAAGGCATATCTGAGAGTTCAATAATGGAAACCCTGAAAAGAACTAATGACTTTCTATTATGGTAAGTGTTGCAGCTGAGTGGGGATGCTCTTTTGCTAGGGATAAGTATTTTTGCATTGGGTGTTCTGATACTAGGAGTCTCCGGATAGTGCAAACAGTTAACATGTTCAGCTACTAACCAAAATATTAGAGGTTTGAGCCTACCCAAAGGAGCCTTAGAAGAAAAGCCTGAAGATCTACTTCAAAAAAATCAGCCATCAAAAACCCTTTGGAGCACAGTTCTACTCTGACGCACATGTGGTTGCCATGAGTCAGAATAGGCTCAATGGTAACTGGTTTGGATTTTGGTTTTGGTTCTAACACTAAGATTCTTTGCCAAAAGTAACATATAAAAATAATTATTAATGACCCTCCCTCAAGATTACTTTAATTATAAAGTGGATATTACTCTTGAAACTTTTATACAGTTATGATCTCTATTATCTACAGAACATCAAGTAACGAGGTAGCCCAGATACTATTATCCCCAACTGGCTGATTGAGAACTGGAAATACATGGGGTTTAGATGACTTGCTTCAGGTTGCACAGAATCAAAAGAATCAACCCAAGAACATAGGTCTCCTAAATGCAAACCAGCAGCCTTTGCCTTTGGCTATGCTGTCTCAGAATACACAGGAGGTTAAAAAAAAACTTTTTTTTTTTTTTTTTTTGATGTGGGTTTTAAAGGAGGCAGGAACAAGGAGAGCAAAACAACTGTAGGACTCAGATAACGTGGCATGTGTTTCCACCATAGAAAGCAAGACTGAAATTGGAGTTGTTCTGCCCCAGAGGTTAAACAATAAGAAAATGGAGTAGGGCTCCCCAGGGCCTGACAATCTGAAGGATCTAGGCAAGCATTGAATTAAATCGGATAAACAGGGGTTCAGGTGAGCTAGGTGGTTTTCAAAGTAAATAAAACACATGCAGTAACACAATCTCTTTTCAGATAACAGAGTTTCTGAATAAAGGAATTGCAGATAATCAGACTCAGGGCCGGGCAGGGCTTCCTTCTGTTGTACATAGGGTCGCTATGAGTTGGAACCGACTCCACGCACCTAACGACAACAACAACAGCATAAATACACTCAAGGAACACTGGAAGTAGGAGGAATTAATTGAGGAGAATCAAGTAACAAGGAAGCCTGGTATCTATAACCATGTTTTGTTTGGCTTCAGATGATTACATTTCCCAAATTCAGCTGGGTGGAGTGGTTATCAGGATAGAAAATGTTGTGTAATGAAATAATCTATTTTATCTCATGCTAAAATAGCATTGTAACTGAAGAATATGGTGGAAGGCAGGGCAGAGTAAAACCTATAAAGGATAAGACTGGAGCATCTTCCTTGTTACGGAGGCCAGAGGAGCAGAAAGAAAGGGCAGGAGGGGCAGAAGAGGAAGAGGTTCAAGGGCTTTACTGGGGTGTAAGAGTTAGCATTTAGGCCCCCTTGCACTGCAATAACTCAATGGGAATGGGAAGGAGAGCTAATGGACTAAATAAGTCTTGGTTATTGAATAGTAATACACACAACTGGTTAAGAGCAGTAGGCTCTATCCACCCGCCTTCTTCTGCACCACTCTTTTCTTCTATTCCCAGGACCCAATGCACCCTCACCATGCATCTAGGAACCTGATGGCTTGAGACCCAGTAGAATAGAGACAGGGCTCTGGAGGGGTGAAGCAAAAGGGGATAAAAATATCAATAAGGAGGAGAATTAGAGATGGCC